>NC_054055.1:72035031-72339069 GCF_017639655.2 Falco naumanni
TTGATTGTTTCACCGTATTTTGGAGCTTGTATGTCAGATTTAGGTGGGAGGACTTGAAGAGACTCCACAGTATCTGCCTCTGTAATCAACTTGAAAGCAACAGAAGACACAGACTGGTTTCTTCATGGATGCACATTACTTTTGATAAATGACTTGCCATGGAATGGATGGGCACAAATGAAAACACCATTCTCCAGCTAGGAAAAATCATATCACCTAGCTGATCTGAAGTTTTCTATATAAAACTGCTTTGAACAAAACAACAGATTTAAGCAGCTTCAGATTTTTGGATATTTAGATCAAATTTGAAATTTGCAGTCGAGGCCTCTTGCTGATGACAAAAAAGGTTGCAGAAGTGTTCAATCCTCAACACAGGCTTACATGTTACAGTCATGAGAATAAACATGTTTCAGAAGATGCCTGCAGCAACGGTGCTGGGAGTGGATTTCTGTGTAAACTGTAACTAACCCTTGCTAGAAAGGAAGCAGCGGCAGCGTTTGTTTGTGTCCATCTATTGAAACGTATCCTGAAAAAAAAATTCAGCAAGATGCAAACACCTGTCATTATGTGTTATACCCCATCCCACGTTTCCAGGTGGTTACACTAGAAAAGTGAATTAAGGAAGTCAGTCCACTGCCAGTCCAATGACCTTGGAGTGAAGAGGAGCAGAACGCACAGTCCTGTCAGCACTTTGCGGAAACCAGCAGAAACTTTGAGCAGTCCAGAGTTTTCCCTTTAGTGGTTGATCAAGAGGAATTCTTCACATTATTGCTCTCTCTTCACATTTTCTGCTCTCTCACCCTTTCGCCATCTCCTTGCTAACCTTTGAAACTACTTACTGTGGTGTAGGCAAAGGATAGTGCCCCGTCACCGGCAGATTAATCTGCATTGTCTCTGAGTGTACTTCACCCATCTGAGGGAACAAGCTTGGTCCCACTTTCCTTTTTAGACTTTGGTGATAATTTTTCTTATGATTGTATGTATCATTTCATAATGTTAATAATGAGTGATAACCAAACACCACTTATCTTTACAGCAGCTTTAAAGAATGCCATGTTTTTATACTAGATTGTCATATCCCTATTGGGGATGAACAGACTATTACTTCACTAGAAATCTCAGTGACTTCATTTGGACTGCTGGTACAGTGACCCCACTGACAGCTCAGCCTCCTCCTTGCTCCCAGTAAGGCAGTTTTTAGAATTAATGAAGACCTTTGATCTCCAATATCTCACCCTTGGTAAAACAGCAATGTCACCAAACCTAGCAGGATGAGGTTTGAGCTTTTGTTGGAGTGTTAAGCAGGCCATTGTTTCACATTTCCTACTTGGTTCCTTTAAAAATTCCATTTGATCTTACTCTACTGCTAGTAATGCAGAAATAAAGCAATTCCTTGGGGCATGAATGCTATTCAGACAAAATAATACCAATATCTGTCTGCTTTCCCTCCCTGGTATCCAACATCTTTGCCAGCTCATTTTTCCTAAAAAAGGAAATAAGCCATTTCTGGAATTCAGATTTTCCTGACTTCTTGGAAACAGAGAGTATCAAGTGTTTGGAGTAGTGTTTCCTTTTCAAACCTTCTTAAAATAGTCTTTAAAATATCTCTACTTTTGAAAAGTTTCCATTCTCTGGGGATGTAATTCTGCTGACATTGATGGCATCTGCCGGCAGAAACTCTGGTTCTGCAATTTCTTCTGTGAGCTGCATTGCCCTCTGCTTGATAAGGAAAACTGCATGAAGCAGGTTCAAACGCAGCCAAGAGTGTCTTCTGCTGTGCTTTTCCCAGACTGTGCCCAGCATTCAGGCAGACCTGATGCTCATCTGACAGGGGTTGGACTGCTCTGGTTAGTGGGGTCATCACTCAGAAAGGAGGGAGAGGGTAGTCCTGAAAAATATCTGGTATGGAAAAAGACAAGTATTTGATCGTTTTCCTACGGAACTGGTCCTCCCAAGAAAATGACTATAAATCAAAAAGCAAAGCTCTCTCACATTACCAGAAGAGAGGTAAAAGGCTCATAATTCTTACCGAACAAATCACATGCAAGTGAGTCATTCATAATTGCTTTATAAAAATAGTGAATAAACGCTGTCTTGTTCTGTACTTGATTAAGCACGTGTATAACTTTAGTCAAAAGAACCTGTCTTGTGAGGATAAAGTTGCAGGAATAAAGCTCCGTAGGAGCAGCACCTTGTGGAAAATATGAATCCCACAGCCAAAAATGTCTTTGGGAGATGCAGTTCTCTCTTAAAGCATGTCTGCTGCAGGAAGATTTGCTTCTGTGCAGAGAAAGAGCTCGTGCTTGCCTATCTTTCTGTAAATGGAACTGGCTCTCAAGTAAGCACGGCAGAGTCAGGGATTTAATCTATTTCAAATTAATTTCTTCATCCATTGATTGTTTATCTACCTGGATACTAGATACGAAAGATGGCTCGGTTGTGTCTTCTCTTTGACTAGTTACATCTTTGCTCATAATACTTTTTTCTCCCTGCAGTGAAGATACCAGCTAAACTCTGAATGGAAAATAAAAACAAGCTCAGGACTTGAATACAATACATTAAAAGGGGAAAACCTGTCCCATGCTGAAGTTTCATAATCTCTTTTTTTTTTTAAGGTAAATGCTATCAATTTTCTGCGAGGGCAGTTCACTATCTCTAAAGCCAAATCCAGGGGAAAATTTTCCTTTACACACACACACATGTAAGTCAACACAAATGTGCCATTTTGGCTTGAAAAATAGTTTCTTTGACAGAAATTGCCTGAGAGCCCCAAGCAGTCTTCAGTCCACCCACCTACAGCTCTCCTAATGACAGGTGAGCAAATTCAGCACTCCCCCAATCAATATTTCAAGAGGTTGTACGTGAAAAGAAAGCCTCAGAAAACTTGTGCAAAGTGAAGCACAAGGCCTTAACACGGAGGCTTAACAAGCCCGTAGAGGCAGTCCTGACGTGGGCTGCCTCTCAGCCCTGCGCTGGAAAGGCTGGGTAGCCCTGCATTGCCTATATCTCATTCACTTGGTGGTTTCCCCGTTCCAGACCCTGGCAGATGGAGGTCTGCCTGATGTATTTAGGCACTCCAGCCCTGCTGGCTGTTGAGATCCCTATCAGGATCCAGACTTGGACATGTAAATTTGTATGCCCACATGCAGGTGCCTTCTGCAAGGGTGGCAGCTCATCTTCTCTTGCTGGCAATAGAGATCTCGTCAAGGCGGTCTGAGGACTGTTCAGCGCACCCTAAAAGAGATGTCTACACCAGGTCAGTCCAACTGCGCTTCACACCTATATGAAAACACCTAAATTTAGGTGTGTTAGTCTGTGAGGCATGTCCTGGCTCTGGTGGTACTGGAAGAGGGCAGGCTGCTGCCACCACCCCTCTTGCTTCCAGCACAGGGACACCAGGACTGTCCTCTCCTACAACAGCTAGTGCAGGTCTGTGTCCTCCCAGAGGGAAGGAGATATTTGAGCAGTCTGTGCTCCTGTGCTGCTGGTGTCTTCCACCCCAAAATGCTTCTGAGTACTTTCCCAACATAATTTTGGGTAACAGGAGGATACTCAAAGCTGTTTCTTACAAGTGGGCAGGCAGAATAGTGCAGACACCTTGTTGGTGTTCTTGGGATGAGGAGCAAATGATAAGCGAATGCAATATTCAAAATACTAAGGCTTCATACATTTAAGGGTACTAAACATATTTTTCTGTCCACCCTTTGCTCAAGCATTAGGCTAAGGACCAGGTCACCTAGCTCTTTGGGATATCCAAAATGAGTGAACCTACTAGGCCACATCTGGTAAAACAAATCACTTTTCCAGGTCTGTGAAGTGTATTTAGGACCATGAGAGTACTGGCACCAGGCAGAAATTCGAGTTCCCCTTGCCTGCCACCAACATTGTCACAGCATGGTCTCATTAGTCTTCTGCGTGTCCCTTGGCTGCTGTGCTGTGCCCTGAGGAGGTGTGGGCAATCCCCTTCTGCTCCGAGGCTCAAAGAAAGCTCCGGCTGCTCGGCAGCCCCTCTTGGGGTGGCAGACACAGGGATTAATTGGAGGAGTAATTAATCGTGATTGCTTCCAAAGCAAGTGTTGTGCATGGCAGCCCCCCCCAGAAAGGGGGGATATTGACCTTCTCCTGGTTTGCTTCTGTTGACAGGACCAAGCTGGGATCTGGGCCTTCTCCTGGCGCTGGGCACCATGGCAGCTCTGATTAATTCTATTGTCGCCTTCTGCATTGATTCTTTCAGTTCTCCTTGTTTCCGTCTTCTGCTTGGCGTATTTCAGGAGATGGCTGCTCAGCAAAGCTGCCATCTCTCTCACATGAAAAATGTGACCTACCCAGCTGTGTTCTGTTGCACAGTGACACGTTTTACGCCTGATCTGTGGTGGGGTGGAGTCCCATTCAGTGTTTTGCCGTGTGTTTCACCCTAGGACTTGGCAGGGCTGTTTTATGGCTCTGCTGAGCCACCCCACCCCACATGGCTCATGGGTGGTTTACCCACCGTGGGCACCATGGCTGGGTAATGCTCACCTCCAGAAATGCTGCTCATTACTTTCAAAAATTGGCTATTTCCTTACGTGTTGCAGACTGAACAGTAAAGCCAGCATGCCCTTTCTGCACAGGGCACAACAGGGATCCATGTTCCTGGTGCAGTGCCGCGCAACTCCGAGAACTTGCACAGAAGCAGGTGAAGGGTGTGAACAGGCTGAGAGTCTGTCATGTGTCACCATGTGTCCACTCTTCCAGCACCCACAGCAGCAAAGGTCCAACTCTGCCTTTGGTTATGCACGTTATTAAATGGGGATGCAGTGGTAAATTGTTGGGAAACTGGGATATGCATTTGCATATTGCTAAGTGTCTTTTCTATAAATGGTCCAAGACCGACTCTTGGCATTGCCTGCTGCGGTAGGAAAAGGACGAGCGTGAGCTGAGCCAGGCCCAGCATGCTGCTCCGTTCTTCCCTGCCTGGGCAGAAGATGTTTCCACACGTGATCTCCCCTCCATCCTGGGGCCTGTGGCATAGGCTGGTGGCAGGACTACACCAGCCCTGGACTCATCCAAACACACACTGGTGGCACATGGTAAACATGGCACATGTGTCCTAAGCTGTCTGGGTAACAACACCAAATGCACTAACGAGAGAGCAAAGCCAGGTACTGACAGCGTGCAACGTCTGCATACAAATTGCATCCCCACGAGTTTTACCAGTGGATGTGTACTGCCCTGTAGAATGGTTGTCTTTGTTGGTCCAGGAGCAAAAGAAAGGGAAGTTCTTACAGTCACCCAGACATGCCCGTTTGATTAAAAGTATAGCATGGTTTTAGTATAAGCTGTGGCCTTAAAGTAAAAGAGCAATTTTTCACCACTGGATGGCAGAATCTTCCTCTGGTCTAACAATATAATAGCAGAACAATTTGCTAAGATTAAAGTGAAATTGGAACTGTCATAATCAATCCGGTGTCTGATCAAAGTGGAAGGATCTACTGGAAATGTAATTGCAGAGGCAAAAGTTATGTTTTTTAGAAACTCCTTTCTGACTATGACATCTGACCTTTTAATACCTGTCCTGTTCACATGAATTATGGGGCACTTGTTCTTTTGCAGATTTGTCAGCGTCCCCCAACATTGCCCACCTTGTCAATGTGACGCTTACCCCTACACTGTTTTTCCTCTCAAATACCATATTGTGCCATGACTAAATGTCTGCATTACAGAAATCACCACACACTTGGGAGTTGTGTTTAGAAAGATGCTGTAGTTGGAAATATTATAACATCTTAAAAATACAAACACAGTAGTAGATACAGCAACTAAAGCTCAAGTGATATAGTGATTTGGACCATCAATGGCAATATTTTAAAATAAAAAAATATATACTGAATTTCTGTTGAGAGGATGTGGTATCTTTAGGTAATTGTTAGAACTTTTCAGAAGTTATATTTAAATAGGGAGAAATAAATGTTTAAATTCACCATTTCTTCTTTTACTTACAGTATACACTAAGCAGCTTCACTGGACTGTGCCTGAGCAAAAGGAGAATAAAGAAATGAGCTAAGTCTTCACCATTGCCAAGTGGGAAGACAAACTTTGTCCTTAACCTCAGACTGTCTGGTATTACTTTCTGTGAAGCAAAGACTATTAATTTCTATTACCAGAGACCATTAAGTAATTCTGAGCATTGCTAAGAATCTAAAACTCCGATTCTTTTCTAAGACCTACTTCCATGGCATTGTATATCCATGTGAAGATTTTCACAGAGGCTTGAGTAACATTCCAGACAAAGCAAATCTCATAATATGTGCCATTTGTTATTTTAAAAGGACATCTTTTAAATGTTCGAATGAAAATTTTCCCCAAATGGTTGGCCTTTATATAGAAAAAAAAAGTTCAAGGATAGATGAGAAAGGACAAAAACCAAGGTATGACATAGCCTAAGTTGTTTCAGTGCATGAAACATCCACTTCTTCATATCTTTGACTTATGCTGCATCCTGTCTGTGGCAATGAGTTCAGTGACTTCATTATATACTTTGTATAGATTATGTCTTTAGCAGTCTTCGTTCATGTTATTTTTGCCCCCTTCTTTCCAGGTCGTTTATGAATGTCTAAACTACACCTTTTTGTTGAAGGGATTTTAGCTTGAAAGAGTCAAAATAGCATTTAGACTGATAGAAACTGAAATGTGCTTTTGAGTCACTTGCTCAGTAGTAAAATATATAGGCTATTCCAGAAAAAGTACAAGGGAAAGTAAGCAGGGCAGTATGAGTATGAACAAAAGAAAAGCCATGTCGACATCTCTGGAGGGCTGGGGAACGCCACTTGCATTGCAAAGAACCAGAGATCTTCCCACGTCTCGGCAGGTGTTGTGCTGGAGCAGCGTCTCAGCAGACAGTGGCAGCTCATGTGGGCTAACCGCTAACCCCAGTAAGGGACCAGGAAGCTGCCTATTCTTCCCCCTCTGGTACTTACCTCTTGGCTCAGGATTACAGCTTGCCTTG
This sequence comes from Falco naumanni, assembly GCF_017639655.2. Lineage (NCBI taxonomy): Eukaryota > Metazoa > Chordata > Aves > Falconiformes > Falconidae > Falco > Falco naumanni. Next base: position 72,042,017 of record NC_054055.1, read on the forward strand.
ATTAAAATGACCCTTGTGGATCACCTAGGATCTGGCCCCGCTGCCCCTCTGTGAGGAGCAGCTCTCCTGGTGAATTCTCCAGAGAGCTCCTTAACCCTGAAAGCTGCAGAGCTGCGTTTCCTCTGCACAATGCTTGTCGAGGTGTGCCGGCGGGTGAGCAGGGCCGGAGAACATGTGGATTATAATTAAACAGGAATTTACAGTAACTAGACCTAAGTGGCTTGAACAACAAATTTACTGCTGATAAAGCCAGATGAGTTTACCAAGATAATCCTCTGTGTTTTCTTCTGTCTTGGATAAAATTGAGCTCTGTAATTTATACTGGGGGAGCACTGGGAAAGCTGCTTTTTCACTTCAGAGCTAACCGCAAGTCCAGTAAAGGACTTGGTCTGTGACATTAGCCAGCAGTGTTGCCATTCACCTGCGCACCAGGCTTGTTGGGGAGATGTAGGATTCTAGATGCTGATAAAGAAATGCAAAACCAGATTCAGGGCAAATAAACCATCAGTCATGAAGTTTTAAAATGTCTTATTAAAGATACAGTGAAAGTAAACACAGAGTTTGCAGCATGGCCTGTAGTTTATTTTTCTAATGGACTCCTCATTCAGCAGATGCATGTCAGGGCAAATTTCCAACTCACCTGGACTCAACACTTGCACACCACTGATATTCAGAATTTGCCAACAGGGTAGGACATTGATGTTATACCTGAATCAAACATACCTGGGACTGCTCTCTTGCATCAGACCAGCAGGTCTGGGACCATGCTCACCATATTTTTCAGTCTTTCTTCCCTTTGGGAACAGAAAGGCAGCCAGTCTGTGCACTCAGAGCAGCTGCTGCAAGTAGATTTCCCTGATCATGACCTGACGGACATGTAAGGGTCTCTGCTGCTCTTCTAGTGAGACGCTGCAAAGGGCAGGCCATGCCTCTTTTGTTCCCTGTTTTCTCACAGAAACCACTGTCTGCTCAGTCCTTGGCCTTTTATTTTTCCTTCTTTGGGTACACCTCCCCCAGGGATGGTACAAAGCATCATCTACACAAGTGGGAACTCCTTGAGATCTCTCTCTTACGACTCACATCTACAGTAGTCTTACTAATGCTGATGTCTTACACTTGCCACATTTCTGTTGTGCTGCAGTTAGATGTCATTTTTGATCAATGTCAGGCAACGTTTTTCCTCCTTTAATGCATGAGGCATTGCTAATGGAGGGGGTCCCAATGCACCTGCTAACAGAATATGAAAATTCGGGTGGTCCATTTTGAGGGCAGGGCTTGTGTTGATGCCACACAGCCCTCAGCTGCCATGTCCTCATCCACTGCATGGTGGATTCGCTTTGGAAGGAGCCGATGGACTAATTTGGCATGTCAGAACTAATGTTGCAAAATCCTTGGGTATATCAACATTTCAAAGCACAGTCGTAAATGTCAGCAACTTCAGTGGTGGAATGAGTTACCGCAAAATTATGGCTTAACCTGTCAAGAAGAGTAGCCTCTGAAAAATTAGTAATCCTGCCTGTGTTTTGCAATGTATGTCTTTGGCTGAGGTCACATTGACAAGCCATTTTAACAAGCATGTTTAACAGAAAAAATGGTATACTACCTGGTGCTTACAAACTAATCCTTAATTTTCACTTTTGCTTTCAACATTCATTTATTTCTCCCATTTGCTGTCTTTCCTTCTGCAAGGTTATCCCTGCTGAATGAATGTCCCTATGACATGCTGCTGTCTTTCAGCGTTTATGTCACAGATAAGGGGCTTTGTCTCGCTGCGACTCTGTTCCTCTCTGTAAAATAATCCAGCTAACCTTGGAAGACCATGTGAAAAGCTCTTGGTCTCCCCTTTACCTGCATCACCTAATCCATTAATGACATACTATTTGAAAAATCTTCACTTATGGCCTAAACCTTCTCAGTAAGGTCAGGATTAAATGTAAGGGTTTCCCTAACCAAGCTCCTCAGGGCTAATTCCTCTCCTCTGGCAAAAGGATTTGTGAGATGGGATTCAGGCTTGATGTCTCAGATGTGGGGAAAAAGTCCCAGCACTTATCTCCAACAGCTTTTTCCTCCAACAGTTCAAGTCCTTCTCAAATCCCTTCTGAAGGCTTAAAGGGGCCCTTTGTTCTTGTGCTGGCTCTGCATGGATGCAAACTATCACCTCAGGATGCTAAATTGTCTGGTTTGCCAAGGTGGATATCTGCTTCTGCTTCAGAAAATGGGGTGTGATCTGTGGGGGAATTTGGGAATGAATGCGACATGCCATCTTTGTGAATTACTCAGGCAAAAGGCAAGTAGAGTAAAGACTGTATAGCAGCAACAGGGTATGTTTTGCATAGCCGTTATCCAGGGACACGGCAAGAGCAAACATATTGAGCAACAAGTCATCTTTTTTGCTTCATTGCTGGGTGTAAAAATCACTGCTGTAAGCTCAAGCAGGCAGGATTTGGCAGACAGCAAGACATCTGCTGGTGGTTTGGCCAGAATTGAGGAGATATATACATGGACCAATGTGGGTTTGTGCTGAGAGGAGCACCTGCAGTTCTTGTGGAAGAGAACTACAGGGAGGTCTTTGCAATTCCAGCTTTTCTTCTTGTAAGAAAATAGAAAACTCACGTGGTGATGAAGTGAAGCTTTCCAAGTCTCCCCAGAAATAGTGGCCCACGCTCTTCCAAAGGTTCTAATTCCCTGGACGGTCTTTGGAGGGTAATGAGGTGATCTGTGGAGGACTTCTTTAGCTATCAATCTTCCCAGGACTGAGTGGTACTGCAGAGAATTAAAGCTCCCAGAAGACAACGGCCATTCCCACAGCCTCAATATATTTTATTGAAGTGGAAGAAAGGCTACAACACAATTACTCACCCTCCCCCCACCCCCCATAACTTCCTTCATCACTGCTTTATAAATTAAAGCTCACAAGGATTTTTCTTCTGAACAGCCTCTCAGGGCAAGTGCAGAAGTTATTAAATGAAAACAAATGTTCAACTGCTCACCTGTTAAAAATAATAATCATAAAACTGGAATACAAAAAGGTAGGAGTTTCCTGTTTTGCTAATGAAAGAGAAAGGGCAAGCTGAGCCCTGGTGCAAACAGTGGGACCATCCATCCTTTGATTGGGACTGACCAAGAAGGGAGAAGAAGTCTCAGAAGTGCATTGGGGGATGCTGAGCCCTAGGAATAACTGGTGGGCAATGGGGAATGAGGCATGTGTCTCTTCTTTGGAGCACAGCCCCAGGCCACCTCTGGGTGCAGGCCTGCATGCAGGCAGCATGTCCACCAGCAGTCTGAGGCTGAGTTCAGGTTGGCCACTTAATGACAGTAGATGCACTCAGGTTGGGTCCAGTTGTGCTGCAATGAAGAGGAATGCCACAGAGATATGTCACCTTCACGGAACATGGAGTGAGTTTGCCTCTGTGGCAATTAGATGGAGGTGTGAGCAGTGAAACTGCATCAGGGCTTTGGAGGGGGTCAAATGGCCAAATAGAGCTCTCCTCTTCAGCTCTGCCGCTCAAGTTGTGACAACACAATGCCATTGGAAAGCACCGTAGAAAATGCAGTTTTCTAGAAACTTTAGGGGGACTTTACTGGGATCCATGGGTGCCTGAAACAGCAGTATTTCTGAACAGTAACTTGCCAGCAATGTGCTGAACAGGTTTGGTAGGAACACCAGAGCCCACACGGCAGTTTTCCTTTGCCCTGGTGTGAACTTACGTCTTCATAACTCTCTGTCAGTGAATTGTATTAGCTGCAGTTCAGAGTAATCAGTCTCTCTTGGGAAGTTACCATTTGACTTTCGCACTTGCCCTTACTAAGTAATGCTATAAATCTTTGAATCATCTGGCTGCCTTTGATCTAGTTGTAAGTGTTGAATACTTGGTGACTGGAGTGGAGGAATAAGGGAGAAAAGTACCTCTTTGCTGTGCTCTAAAGTCATTCAGAGTGTTGAAATGAGAGGGATGGATATGGCCTATCTTCCTAATGAAATGAGTTCATTACAATTTGAATTATCACACTTCAGAGCTGGGGAGAAATGATTATTTTCTTAAGTGTATGTCGGTTGGGAAAGGGAAAAGATATGTTTAGTTGTATTTTAAAATAACTCTTTAGATTAAGATCCTGTCACTAGCAGAACTCACAGGTTGTTTGTAAATGTCACTTTGATGCACTATAAAACCAAAATATTTGAACTAGAAAATCAGGAGGAATATACTGTTTGCAGGTGGACCACCCAGGGCAGAATGTGGGGAACTAGGTGCTAGAGAAGAGTGCGCTACACTTGCAGCACAAACCACCTTGAGTCATAAGCCCAAGTGATGGCAATCCAGAAAAATCTTTGGACTTCCCAGGGGTGGGATTTATCTCATTAAGTTCAGATCTTGCACAGTCATCTAGAGTCCCTTTAAAGGCTAATGAACATACTCCGCTCATTGCGTGTCTACCAAAATGTGAAGCTGACCTTGCTTTTTGTTCCTAGTTACCCAGGTGCTGCTGTTTGCATTGCCTCTTCACAGGCCAAGGGCGCTTTCCCATCCCCTCCACATTTGTTTCCTATGTTCTTGTGACATTGTGAAGTGGGAGGACAGACCCAAATCCTATACCAGGCTTTGCATGGGCTATAAACAGCATTTAGAACAGGTATCTTCTGGTGGGCAGCTCTTGTGGTGGATCAGGCTAAGGGGTACTAGGTGCAGAATAGCAAGACGTGCTGTGGGAGGTGCTTTACTGAGAGGCAGATTGATCTGTTGAAGCTATGCTGGCCTTATTACATCAAGGCAACATCACAGAGACCACTTTGCTCTGAAATCTGTTCAGAAAAATTAGAATAATAGCTGTGCCAAGCAATACATAAAAAAAAAAAAAAAAGGAAGAGGGGATTGTACTCAACATTTGCAAAGCTATCAGCCATCTCCATCAGCAATCATATCTATTAACATGATTACTATTGATAATGTACCCTTGAGTTCTGAGCTTCCTTAATTTCATGGCACTCAGGTACCAGCTGAAAGGCTTCTGATTTTTTTCCCCTGAATATTACTAGACAAAATTATTGTCAATGATGAGAAATCTTTGAAAAATGCTTTCTCTGGGAATTTAATTTGCCATCCTTTTTTGTAGTATTTGATACTCCATGAATCTCTGCAACAAGAGCAGGAATGGGAGAAAAATGCGTCCTTGCACGTTTGGTGCTCAAATTCAGCTGCAGCACCAGATTTGAATGAGACAGCAAAGTAGGACAATCACCTTTTACTCCTGAATGCTCTTGAGGTCAAAAGGAAGAAAATGCACCATTCAGCTATAGAGGTTTCCAGCTTCTGAGGCAATCACTTATTTTTTGCTGTTATCAGCTACTTGTACTACCGTATGTTATAAGAAACGACTCCCCCACCCTTTATACCCTTGTATTGTGCTTGTTTATGCAATTCTGCTGAGGCACTTATGAAACAACCAGAGGAAGCCTGAAACTAAGCTTCCTATAATATTACACATAACCAACATTTGTGAGTGTATGTGGTTATGTGTGAATACATATATATTTCTCTGGTGGTTGGTATAGTTAGGTATCCCTGGATACATTTATATAAGTAGAAAAGTGTATCTTACTATAAAAATGGTAATCATATGAGTTTATATCTATCTATCTATCTATTTCCACCACACAGAAAAATAGAAATATACTTGTGTGAAAGGGACAAAAACCCACTTTTTATTCCTGGATTTGAAATTAAATCGTGTACCGAGGTCTCTGCTTCACCCATGCAAAGCAATGGTGGGATCCTTACCTCACTTACACTCTTACATGGACTCAAGCCTTATGCAACTTTGCGATGCTCACAGAGAAAATGTGTGCCCAGTTTGTCCCCCTTGTCACAGGCACATCCACAAAGATGAGTTACACAGGGTAGCCTGATAGTTACCTGCACCTAAAATGTACGTTATACATAGGCCTATAAATACCCTAGAAAGAAGGCGGCATATATACCTTGGGACTAGCTTTCCAGTCCTTATGGGGAACATTATTTCCAGCTTAAAATATATTAGGGTTTAGTGGCCTTGAATTTCTTTTGGGTAGATGAAAGCTTTTGATCTTCAGAAAGGAGGGCTGACTGGAAAACAAGTTTGGTTTGCACTTTTTGAGGAAAAAAAATGACATTTTTACTATGTGCCAGGAGAACACTAACCCCTTCCCATTTTTTTGTGAGCAGTAGGGAAAGCATATTTTGTGAAGCACACTTTAACAGTCTTTGTGCTTCGATGTGCATGAGACTCAGCACACTGAAAAAATGTGTTTGGTGAAAACAATGGTCAGCAAAGCCAAGTGTCAGACAGCAGAGTAGAGCAAAGAAAACATTATTCTCTCCTGTAACAAAGTCAGAGGTGTACTGCCTGCTTTCTTCCAGTATGTGGGACTCAGCTCTGTGGCTGTTCACCTGGATACAAGATGGGATGTTTGGGGAGGGAAAATATTGCAACAAGGGTTACGAAAAACTGAAAGAAAGTCAAAGAGCAGACATTGGTCGTGCACTTTCTATCTGCCTGCTTTGGCTAGCTCACTGCCATTAGGAAGCGGTCCCCGCTTCCCACATTTGCAGCAGAGCACTCCCCTGGTGTAAGACAAGCTGGGGATGCAACCTCCAGCCCAGCTAGCAGCATCAGCTCACCAGCCAGTGCCAGTGTATGAAGATAAAATGCCAGGAGGAGGCTGCACAAGAATACTAATCTCTGCTAATGGTTGAGAGCAGAGACATGAGCATAAGTTTGATTTGATGCATTTTCTTCAGTAGTAAAGCAGGTCATCTTGGATCTGCTCCAGGCAGCTTCTTCTTGGCTTGTAATAGAGTGAATAAATATCACTCCTTGCTTGTAAGGCCAGGTCCAAGTAGGTGACTTTCCCCTGGGGAAGCTCTGTCAACCCCTCTTCAGCTCTACTGTGTTCCTATGATTAGGCTGAGTGCATTATATAGTAATAACCCTCTTCAGTACTTTGAAAATCTGTATTAGAGCCAGCAAACAGGGGCTATCGTGGCAGTATGGATGGATGGACAGCCTGGGTCTGGTGACAGCAGCAGCATCAACAACAGCGGCAGGGTATCATCTCTTGGCAAAGGCTGCAGCAGCCTGAAAACAAGAATGAGTTCAAGGAAGCTTAAAAAACGTGTCCCTGGAGATCGCTGTTGCAGCTCAAGTCCTTACATCTGTAGCCGTGGGCCATGTAACTGAGCTGTGGGAATGATCACCCCCTAAGAGAGCTGCTGCTCACCCGGGGTGGCTGCTCCTGTAGACCTGCACTGGGGCTGCCTCTGCCTCCAAACATCCCTCCTGTGTAAATGAACACAGAGACCATATTGATACCTGTGTAGTTCTCTGCTGAACTCTGCATGGGTAAAGCAGGAGAGCTCCTTCCATGGTGATGTAGTGATGCTAGTAGAAAACAGTCCTTGTGCTGGAGGTTATTTTTCATTGTTTGAAAGTCCCCAAGGGGCCGTTGGATAGAGGGATGTACAGCAGCAACACTGCTATATTTCTGCTCTGGCTTAAATGTGTTTGCCACAGGAACAGCAACCATTAGCTGCGCCGGTGAAGCTTTTTGTGTGCCAGGCACTGGGGAAAAACTGTGAAGGCCCCTAACTGCAGAGCTATCAGACCCCCTGCATGACCACCATGTGCTTCCATTGCCTGGGCTGGGGCCAACAAAAGCTGTGTGGAAAGAGGTGCTGCCACTGCTCATGGCTGTGTGAACTGCACCGCCTGCTACCTGTTGCCACAAGCAGGGCAGCTGCAGCCATCACATTCTCACTTTAATTAGAGCCTCTTGTGCACATACTCCTGGGAGAGTAGTTGCAAAGCTGATTACATGCTGAAATTAGCCCTGCGGAGGAGGGGGCACTTTCTCCCTTCATCATTTCTTCCCCGCTTCATGTTAACAGTTAACCAAAAAGAAAACGAAAAAAATAAGGTAGAAACAATAAGCAAAGCCAAACGTAAAATCCATCCTTTGTTCTCAAAACAGTTCTGCACCACGAGTGCAAAAAAGCCACCAAAATGCCCAAGGCTGCAGGTGAAGGTCCTCGCTCTGAGGGTGCTGCAGCCAAGCGCATGCCCTGCGAGAAGGAGGAACTGCTTGTGTGGCTTGTGCGGTGACAGCGAGCGCAGCACTGCAGCACATTTGTGCAAGTGTCACCCTCTCGCTGTTGTGTTATATTAGCAATGAAGTGCTTCCCAAGAGGGTAAGCCGTGGGGTCAAAGCCCGCGTTGTGGCTTCTGGCCAGAGAGCTGTGTTCTTGCTGGTATTAAGTACGATCAAGCAGGACCAGGGTAAGGTACGGCAGCCATTACACTGGGGCACATATGTCTACCTCAAAAAAAAAGGCATTTCTGACTGCCTTTCTTCCAAGCCTATAGCAGGCATGTGATACACACAGGAGTTCAGATGCCTTAGGATAGACATGCTGACCTCTGTAATTCCCAAGCTCAGCCAAATTGCTCTGGGCTGTTGAGCCTCACACTAGCAACTTCTCAAATGAAGGGAAAAATCTTTAGAAAATAGTTTTCCTCAATGACTCACTTTATCCTTCAACAAGCCCAGTGGAGATTTCCTCTATAATGAAGGGAGAAGTGTATACTTCTTTTTAGCATCTACACTGCCTGACAACAGCCAAAGAGACCTCTGTTGGAAATAGTGTGGAGCAGTTTGCACATCCAAGAGCAGGTGGGAGCCAAATGGCTGCTGTGGTGGTCTCCAAAGGGTGCAGCATTTTCCTTGAGACTCCTTCAACGACTCTTGATAGCCCTGTGGAGAGAAGAGCCTGAAAGCACCTCCCAGCCAGCCCAAGGGATGTCTTCCAGCCTCAGAGCGAAGCCTGTGACCATCTCATTTCTCTAAGGAAACTCTAGGAAAACCTCTGATCTCACTGTAAGGAGTGGTAATCACCATGTAGACCTTGCTGCAAAGGATGAAGAGCTCTGCATGTGGTGGGCATGGGTGCACTTGTAATAAGAAACCCTTGTCCTATTGAGCGAGTCCCTTGGGTCTGCTCTTGTTTGCTCAGCCAGGAGGTCCAGCCAGCAAAGTGCTGGAGGATGGACATTTGCAGCCCTATGGGAAACTCCCAGGGCTGAGAACCAATGTGTTGGCCACCCATGCTTGCCTCTTTACAGCCAGCTGTTTTTTCATGTCTCTTCTTGCCGGCTTTAAAGATTATGGCACAATGAAAGCTGCAGTGAATTAAAATCTAACAGAGCTTTGTTTTCAAAACAGGGCAGGCTAGGGAGGTCTGGCTGGTCCCCAGAGCATCACATGGTATTCAGGTCCCAATGTTAATTATTTTTCATCTGCAAGAGCAAGTGTCTCTAATTTGACTATGTAAAAAGCCTCTGAATTACGTGTACAAATCAAATAGGTAGCAAAAGGAATTCCTGCTGGGCTCTTACATGAAAGCTTTCTGCTGCTCATTGCTGAAGACAATCATCTCTGCATCTTTGCAGGACTTGCAACCTCAAAGCCCAAAACCAAAAAAAAAAAAAAAAAAAAAAAAGCCTTATTTATATTTTTGTCCCTGAAAGAGTTCGTTACTGAAATCCAGCATCCTGATTTTTACATTTTACCAGCAAAAGTCTGTGATTTCAGACTGCATCTAGTAGCCCCTGTACTTCTCTGGTCTCAGGTCCTTTCTTTTCCTTTCTTTTGTGTATGTGTTTCTTCCAGCTTACCAGCTCCACCGAATAAATAGATGGCTGTTATGATTATGCTCCATGCTGAGTTAAATGTTACTAACAGTGTTGAAGGATTGCTATAGAACAAAATGCCCCCTGAGTGAAAATACAGTAGTTAAATGCGGAAAACATGGGTGTCTCCACGCAGTCAAAACACAATTTAAAGCAGCCAGGTTTCAAAAGTGCTTTAGTTGGGCAAACATAATGCATACTTTTGTTATCAAAATATATCTAGATCAATATTGCTCTTTGAAATCACACGGGGTCTCTGCTGGAAGACAGCTGTGATGAAAATTACTCTGTCTAGGATTTCACATTGGACTTTGTTTGCTCTTTAACTGAGGGAGAGGTTAGAGAAATGCTGATGCTGAGGGTACTGGGCTACCTCTGAAAGTCCTTCAGCTTTTCTTTGGTGTTTGCTGGCCCACAGGTATAAGGTAATGGAAGTCAGGCATAGCATTTTCTTCAGGTCCTGCTAAATCTCAAGACACAGGATTATAAACTCAAGCTGTTAATGAGCCCTAAAAGCAGATTGTTTTTTAAAAAATTACACTTATTAATTACGATTTTCTTCTCTCCTTAGTATACTTGCACTTGGATCATGGTACCGTGATATCAGCTTTTCAGTAAGGAAAACAACATGGAAGGAAGTATTTAAGAGTGCTTTAACATTGTAAACTTTTAATGTCTTTTATTTTTTGGGAGGGAAGGGTTCTTCTGACAGATGTGCATGGTTTGCAAAATTCTGCTAGGAACATGTGGATACTGGAAAAAAACTATGCCATTTCCAACTGTTAACGTCCCATCTGCTTCCCTAAGGCTCCAGGCCCTCTGCAGTTTCTTATCTCATCTCAGTCTTGATGTGGCTTTTTATATTATTGCCCCCGCATGGATGAAAACAAGCCCCACCAATAAATAACTGTATGTATCACAAAAGTGAAGCTTCTGGACCAACCTCCCCATCTGTACCTTGGGCCAAGGGCCAGGTGCTGGGAGATGGATCAGTTCCCTGAAGGACTCTGGTTTGCTGGTTTTCTATACACCTGTGTGCAAGCAGTTGCAAAATTTCCTTGCCATGGTGATGCAAGTGCACTGGTTGTCAAATAATTTGAAGGATGGATAATAACTTCCTAACTGCGTTTTTAAGCAACAAGCTTAAAGCTGTAACAAGCTGTAGAGGAGTAGCATAGAAATCAGCATCCCCTTGCCCCCGCTGAGCCTAGGAAATGCTATTCCAAGCAGTTTGTTTTAATTTTAGTGGAGAGATTGCTTTAAAAGCTTATACTCTTGATAGTATTATGAAACATATGCCCTAAAAAGCATGTTATTTAATCTGTTTTCTTGTTTGTGTACAATTTAATGCAAAAAAAAAAAAAAAAAAAAAGGAAAAAAGAAAAGGCAGAGGTTTTCTACTGCCCTCTCCTTAGCAGCTTTTTGAAAAGGGCTGAGATGTGAAAGCAAGGGGCACGGTATTGCCACTGCAATACAGATGGCAACAGGGGGATGCACTTTGGATGAGCAGGGATGAAATGTGAAGGTGAGGAGCCAAGCTCTGCCTGGCTTCACATGAGGAAGGGGAATTTGTGCTGCCAATTAACATAAAGAACTAAGTTTTTGTGCTTATTGGTGTTTCACAAGCACTCCAGCCATTTCAGGGTATGGCAACAACCTTACAGGGAAACTGCTGTCTGGTAGCACTGACAGCAGCAGTACGGCTAGGGCTGGCTTCTCCTCACACCTGGGTGATGGGCTTGGTCCAAAATCTCAAACAGAAAGTTGCAAAACGTGGAAAATTTCTGTTTCTTTAGCCCAAACTAAAGCACAGGATTGCTTCTATTCCTAATGTACTTGAAGAATAGATGGCTCAATAAGCCCTTTCTGTACCACTTGAAAAGAAACCCAGGGCAATTTCTGCTAGAAAGAGAGGCTCATTCTGCGGCGGTGAGGTGGTGGCCTACAGAAAGCACGGCTTTTCCTGGATCAGCTGCAGGCTTTCTGCCTGGCTTCTGGCCTGATCCCGCACTTCTCCCACAGGCTGAACTGAAATGGTCGCATTTGCAGTGGGCTCTGGGAAGCACCCTCAGCCCTGCACTCGGGCACAGCTGCTAAAATATTGCTGGGGTAATGTTTTGGGGGTTAAAAACCCTTGCTCTCAGGAACAGCAGGTCGGATTTCCCACCTTTCAACAGCAAACAGACAGCAATTCCCAGAACGGTTCTGATGGGACCGGACCCCCAGTGATTCCTGGTGCCAAGGCAGCCATGCCTGGGGGCAGTGGGGTCCCCGCTCTTGCCAGAGCAAGCAGCTGGGTGGATGCTGCAGGGAAGTCAAATCCCTTGGACAGCTTCAGAAATACCATAAGCAGCAGGCAGGGTTAATTTTCCTCTTTATCCTCACCATGCTTTCCACTAGATTTTTTCCAAAGGCGGAGTGCAAAACTTCTCACAGTCCATATTGATAACAAGGATGTATCTGATTGCTGTCTCTAGATGCATCTAATCCCTCCAGTAATCTCCATATCTAGGCAAAGATGAATTGAGTCTGGACGCAAAAAGAAAGTACATTAAAGAAAGGCTGAGGGAGTTGGTGTTGTTCAACCTGGAGAAGACTCTGGGGAGACCTTACTGCAGCCTTTCAATACTTAAAGGGGGCTTATAGGAAAGGTGGGGACAGATTTTTTAGTAAGACCTGTACTGACAGGACAAGAGGAAATAGTTTTAAACTATTAAACGAGATATAAAGAAGAAATATTTTACAATGAGGGTGGTGAAACACTGGATAGGTTGCCCAGGCAGGTGGTAGATGACCCAACTCTGGAAACATTCAAGGTCAGGCTGGATGGGGCTCTGAGCAACCTGATATAATTGAAGATGTCCCTGCTTATTGCAGGGGGGTTGGAGTAGATGACCAGTTGGAGTAGACGACCATTTAACCTCCCTTCCAACCCAAAGCATTTTGTGATTCTATGACTCAGGAAAGAAAATACATGAAAACCCTATGGAGGCATTTTCCCAGGGTGAGACTGAGAGGGGGTGGGGGTGAAGGAAGGTGAAGAGGGAAAAGGATGTATGGAGTTTCTGGACAAGTATTATATGGAAAAATTTCCCATGCCATTGTCGGTCTCCTCAGCCAGCAGCTCTCTGCCAAGGTGCAACCCAAACCTTCAGGGCAGGAGCTACCTGAGTGATGCCCAGAGAGCCAGCAGGTTACCCACCACTGGCCTTAACTTCACGCAAGCCAAGTAGTTCTCCATCTTAAAAAAGCACAGAAAAGAGACCCTTAATTAATTCTGATCCTCAGGTCTTTGTGGCAAGTTTGTGGTGGTGCAGGCAGGCATGGGTCCATGCCCTCGGACACTGCTGATCAGTGCAGGGCTTTCCCTTTTGCAGAGCAGACACACCCAGGTTTCCTAATGCAGGCTGTACTTTTGCACTGGGACAGCCAGGTGCATCCCCTGCCCTTCCAGGCTCCCCGAAGCCCTGTTGCATCTCAGGCTGCTACTCGCATGGAAAAAAAGCAGTACAAGGGGATACTCAACTGGTGTAGATGTTTTTTTGAGACCCTTCAGATTCAAAAGAATCAGGAAAGAACCAGGAAAGAGACTTCTCAGTCTGGATGTGGGAGTCGTGGCACTCCTCGCCCCACAGCTTCCCCGGAGCAGACACAGACCCTGTCCTTTCCCCAGGAAAGAGATGATTCTGGTGCGGTTTCTCCAAGGCTATGCAGTTCCTGTCCTCTTATGGTCCAAGGTGGCTTTGCAGGGGGCAAAGACAAAGGGCTTTGCCTCCCTCCCACAGCCCTGGAGCCCCGTCCGGCTCCTCACAGGACAGGAGCATTTCTCAGCCCATCCCGGCACCTCACCTTCCCAGCAAGGGGAATTCCTGGCTGTATTGTGTCAACGGCGTAATGTAAAAAGAGTCAAAACAGAAAAAAGCAAAAAAGCAGTGTTTCCAGCAGATTTTGCCAGCTGCGTGACGTAGTTGTGATCAAAATACCCGAGGCAGCATTTTCAGAGTTTTAAGTAAGCATGTAGGCTAATTAAAGGATTTTTCTTGGCACAAAGGACTCTCCACTGGCGGTGGCTGAAGGAAATAGGGCAAACCCAGGCATGAGAGGCAGCAGCACTCCCGCTCGAGCCTCCCAAGTCCTTTACCACTTGTCACTTGGCTGATCCACCTGCCACAAGTGACCATACTCTGAAAAACCTTCCTGTCAAAATCACTGATAGCAAAATACCTCTTTAATCTACTTGGCATCAGGAGATGCTGGCCTTCGTCACGCTGCCAGGGCTACCCCAAATAGTGATGGTGCTCAGGAGGATGAGGCGCATAACAGTAATGGCAGCTCTGGTGGAGGAACGCAAAAAACACCCAAATTTTAGTAAATGCTTATCTGGAGATACAGAGGGCTGCCCAGAGGGATGGGAATTTCCCCATGGAGCAAGGCTTGAACTACTGCTGTAACAGGAGAGAATAAAACAGGGCCCTAATTTTTTGAGAGCACAAGGAAGGACCCACTCCACAGACACAGGTTTTCTTTCAATAACTGAATATGAAAACAGACCCAAAACAAAATAAAAAAGGGAAAAAGAAGGGAGTGGCCAGGCTTAAAAGCAGTATTTGTGGTAGGATGCCTTGCAGTCATGCACAGCCATGTTCTGGGTTCCTGATCTACATCACGGGTGTTTTATGGCCAGTAAATCTAGAAGTACCTCAGCTAGAAACTAATAATAATAATTTAAAAATGCACAGAAATCAGCTAGCACCTTCCTAAATCAATGCAGCTGACAGCAATCAAATTATGGGAAACAGAGGGTACTGGATTTTAATTGCTTTTAGATATTTTTTAGGGAAACAAAAACTTTAAAAACTTTATGGTCTTTTACTGAGTAGATGAATAGATATGTAGTGGGTTGACCCTGGTTGGACACTGTTCTATCACTCCCCTCCTCAGCTGGACAGGGGAGAGAAAATATAATTAAAGGATCATGAGTCGAGGTAAGGACAGGGAGAGATTGATTATTCACCAGTTGTCATCATGGGCAAAACAGATTTGACTTGGGAAAATTAATTTAATTTATTACCAATCAAATCAGAATAGGATAATGAGAAACAAACCAAATCTTAAAACACCTTCCCCCACCTCTCCTTTCTTCCCGAGATCAACTTCACTCCCAATTTTCTCTCCGCTGGGGCTGGGGGGTCCCTCAGGCGGTCCCTGCCGCCCCTGCCCCTCGGGGGAGGCTCCCCACACTCTGCCCTGCTCCAGCCCGGGGTCCCTCCCACGGGAGCGGCTCCTCCGCGACCTTCCCCCGCGGGAGCCCTTCCCCCGGGCTGCAGCTCTTCACGCACCGCCCCGGCCGGGCCCCCCCGCGGTGCCGCCCTTCAGGCCCGGCCGGCTCCAGCCCGGGCCCCCCGCGGGGTCACAGGCCCCGAACCTGCCCCGGCCCGGGCTCCCCCCCGCGGGGCCACAGGCCCTGCCGGGAGCTGCTCCGGCCGGGCTGCCCGCGGGTCGCAGCCTCCCTCGGGCACCCCCTGCCCCGGCCTGGGGTCCCCCGCGGGCTGCGGGGGGGGATCTGCTCCCCCGTTCGCCGCCATGGGCCGGGGGCACGGCCTGCCCCAGCGGGGGCTTCGCCAGGGGCTGCCGGGGCGTCTCTGCTGGGCGCCTGGAGCCCCCCCTGCCCCTCCTGCCCGGCCGGGGGGCTGCAGGGTGCTGCGCTCACACCTCCTCGCCCCTCTCTCCGGCTGGGGTCGGCTTTCCCACTTTTTAAACACGCTGTCCCAGAGGCGCTGCCACCGTCACTGCTGGGCTCGGCCTTGGCCAGCGGCGGGTCCATCTCGGGGCCGGCTGGCATCGGCTCCATGGGACACGGGGGAAGCTTCTGGCAGCTTCTCACAGAAGCCACCCCTGTAGCCCCCCCACTACCCAAACCTTGTCATGCAAACGCAATACGAAATAAAAAAGAAACATGGTTGTTCTTAGACAAACAGGCTGTGTTCCTGAATTAATCAGCAGACTTGAGGACAGGCAAATTAAAGTACTTGTAGTTTAATAACAGAAGTCATACAACTTTTCATGACTTGTGGAAGAAAATTGTGGAGTGCCCCCAGGTGAAGGCAGCCTGCAGAGTAACAGAAAAACAAAGGTTTGAGCTTTTCCCAGGCAGCTTCAGCTTTAGCCACATGGTTAAACATGTCCCCAGGCTGGTGGAATGGGATGGATGGCTGTGGAAACAGGGTGAGAACAGAGGTGTAAGAAGAGGGGGTGTGGTGTCTCCACAGATGCAGAGGCTGGTTACTGAGCATTAAAACTTTAATTTTAGGGTAGTGTCACTCTGTGTGTCTACTCTAGCCTTTTCTTATTTGTGCCAAATCGCAAGGTGACAGTCGGCAGGTGAGCCCAGGATCTGCTTTGATGCCAGCCTTGTCACCCTCTCCGAGCAAGCATATGTGAAAGCAGCAAGAAGGAGCCACTGGCGGGTGATTCCAAGAGGGGAACTTCTGGCTGCAGAGGTGGTTGGGGCTTTTTGGCAGTGGGGTGGGAGGCAGCAAGAGAGCCAGGAGAGCTGCTCTGTGCCCGCTGGGTTTCATTTCACAGTTGGGATGGGAGTTGTCAGTTGGTTTTCCTCCTGGGCCAGCAGCTGAAACAAGCTGGGAGCCTCCGTCCTGGTAGTCTGATAGATGATCAATTCAGTCTATAATTCTTAAATGGGCTTCGATGCAATTTGATCTGGCCTGTGAATACAAGACACAGCCACGCTTGGTGCCAAAATGAGATGTCAAGTTCCTCTACCTTTTTAAGTGACATGAGAAATACACCTCGGGCATTATTGCGTTGTCATGGTTTAAACCCGGCCAGCAACCAAGCACCAGCAGCCGCTCACTCACTCCCCCTCACCCAGAGGGATGGGGAGGAGAATCGGAAAGGAGTGTAAAACTCGAGGGTTGAGATAAAAAAAATTTAATAGGTAAAGCAAAAGCCGTGCACACAAGCAAAGTGAAACAAAGAATTCACTCACCACTTCCCATGGGCAGGCAGGTGTTCAGCCATCTCCAGGAAAGCTGAGCTCCAGCACATGTAACGGTTACTGAGGAAGTCAAACATCATAGTGGCAGATGTCCCCCCCTTCCTTCTTCTTCCCCCAGCTTATATACTCAGCATGATGTCCCATGGTATGGAACATCCCTTTGGCTGGTTCAGGGCAGCTGCCCTGGCTGTGTCCCCTCCCAGTTTCCCGTGTCCCTCCATCGCTTTCACTGGCAGGGCCTGAGAAACTGAGAAGTCCTTGACTTGGTATAAACATCACCCAGCAACAACTGAAAACATCAGTGTGCTATCAGCATTGTTCTCACACCAAATCCAAAACACAGCACTGCACCGGCTACTAAGATGAAAACTAACTCTATCCCAGCTGAAACCAGGACATGCATTCATCTTGGAGGCCTGCCTGCAAATTCCCTGGGTGTTCCTAGTAGAGAATAAACCTGATGTCTGTGCGCTGAGCAGGCTTTCAAATACAGGCATGTGTGCTGGGCTTTTATCTGTGCACCAGGAATTTGCATGGGGAAGCTGGCAGCTGCCTCTGCATGGGTGACCTTCTATCCCTGCAGGCTGGTAAGACCATGGCAGCATCTGCAGCACAAACATATCTTGTGCCCTGCCAGGTCCTGCTGCATCTTGAGGCATCCTGTAGCATCCTGCTGCATCCCACCACATCCCTCTGCATCCCACTGCCCTGTCACTGAAGTAGAGCTCCTTTACTCTTTCCAGCTGTGCTGATGCAGAAGAAAGATTCTCCCTTCTCAACCAGTCCTCCCTGGCTCATATAGAGATGGCACCTAAATGTAAGCAGTGTGGTTTATGCAGTTTATACCCTTTGACTCAATATATGTCACTGAGGTAATTTAGGCCAGGGAGATGGCTCAGTCCCCAACCAGTGTATAAATGCATCTCCTCTTTGGTTGTAAAGAACTGGAGAGAGGCACACTGAATGCCAAGACTTACAGAGCCCTATGTGTTGTCAAGGAGAGGAAAAGAAAGAAAACATCTTACTGAAACTAAGCAGCATTGTGACATCTTTTTATTTTTTAATGTTAGAAACAAAATTAATCCCATCCACTATTACTCTTTCTCTGCTGGTGTGTGTGCTGTTACTTTATTGGGTCTAAAGCTTGGCTGCTTACCCTGCACTGCCTGGGAAAAGCTCTAGAAAAGACCAGCCCGGCATGGGAAACTGTTAAATCACAGGAGGGAGGGAGCAGACAAGCTTGCCTTTGTGCGATGGTTTGTTTTGGAGGTTTGTTACAGCCTGACACACGGCAGCACCCACCACGCCCAGGCATCACCCAGCCCCCGACGCACTCATGCACCCAGCCAGGACCCCAGGACCCTCAGTGCCCTTGGGCTGGGGACAGCTTTCCCAGAAACCCACCCCTTTGAAAACGGGGGGGGTGGGTGGGTGGGTGGGGCGGGGGAGTAGTAATTAGGTATAGGGTTAGCTAGCAGTGTGCATGCTTTTTTGAGAGGCATGAAAGACAATTTTCAATACAGTAGGGGCATTCTTCCAGATTAATGGTGGTTTAAAAATATCCTGACCTTTTAGAATGTCTTCATAAACCTGTCTTAAATGGGTTTCTTAAGGATAAACCTCACACAAATCTGAAGCAAATATAATTGAAAATATTCCAGATTTTAGTTCACACTTTCTTTTTTAGTTTTGTAAGGAGCAAAATGGGATTTTTCCTACTTGGACACCCTTGAAGCAGAGCTTTCCTATCAGTGCACCATGTTACAGGTTTAAAATCTCCACATTGTTTTCAAATAAATGATACAGTTTTCACTTTTAAGTACTTTCTTTTCTCCCCTTGTGCAGAATCAGTTTTGGTTTGTAGGCAACAAGTGGCTGAAAACAAAAGCCAGTGCCAGCAATAGAGGGATACAAGGGTTTTTTTAGACTTCAAGCAGTTGATAAAAAAACACACAACTAACTCCATACTGTGATAATACAGCCACTTATATTTCTCTTTGGTTTTTTTCTCCTGCTCCCAACAAACAATGGAAAATGTAAATTACTCCTCTCTTTAGACATCACTAAATTACCTCTAAGAAGTGTTCAAGAGCCTATTATTGAAACCTGAAGAAGTCTGCATGCTTCCTTCTTCTCGCTTTCAAAAATAAAAATGTTACCCTCTTCAAAACCCAGCCTGTGGGCTCTGATGGCTCCCGAAAGCAGAGCTGCCCCTGGGCTTGCCTGGCTGGAGGTGCTGACCTCTGGGCTGCACTGGAGCTGCCATCTGCGGACTCGTCCTTGAGGATGGACAAGGATGATGAACTGAATAGCTGTCCCTGGCCCAGGGCTGCCAGGCAGGAGAAACCCCATACTCAGAGACCAGTGGTGAAGGAATGAAGGGGGTGGGCTGAATTTTAATCTTTTTTTTTTTTTTTTTTTCAAACAGCATTTCCCCCCATCCTGTTACAGGATGGAAAACAGTGGTGGTGCACCTATGCCTGTAAAATTATTTCTGTGGTAAACCACTTCATGGTGCACAAAGCCTTAGGGGGACTCATGCCCCAGAGCTGTGCCCTGACAGCTGTGCCCTTTGCTTACAAAAATATTGTATTTTGTATTTTATTTTTATCATGGACGTCTGGGACAAAGAAAGAACCCTGGCTGCAGAACATGAGATGGGATTGTGGTAGTGCGACACAGAGAGGTACAATTGGCTGGAGCAAGGTCCCAGTGAATGGTTATATAAGACTGAGAGAACAGGGGACTGGGGACAGAGAAGGTTCCATGGGTGATGGGTGCTTGTTTGGAAATGTATGTGGAAATGTGTTTCCTCTGCTTGTGCTGCTGCCCCTGGAAGGCGACATGCAGGGGCTGGAGGTGCCCTGTGCAATGGGGAAGGTGCAGGCCTGCCAAAGGCTGGGAGAGGGTTAGGACCCCCCACCCTGCCATCACCCCTTTTCTGTGGGGGCAGGTGGGGGCAGAGGTGTCCACTGAAACCTCTCGGTATTTGATGTGTCCCCAAAACCTCAAGACAGGAGATACCACTTCTGTCTCGGGTGAGCAGGAGCCATCTGGCAAGGGGGTGGTCACTGGTGGGCTACAACAGCAGCCAGCTGAATGCAGTAAAACACCCAGGGTATTGCTTTAGAAAAGCTGGCACCTCTCTTTCTCTCTTTAGCACCAAATAACCAAAAAGGCTGGCTTTCTTGTGCCATGGGCCTTGGGCTGCCACTTAAACCAACACTCAATGGGCAGAAAATGCCTGGATTTGATGGTTGCACACAGCACCAGTGTGTTTGGATATAAATGAATGAACTCACTTTTAAGTTTCAAAATTCAGACAACTTCAGATGAACCACAACTCTTGGCACCTTTGTTGCTCTTTATAATTTCCATAGGCACCCAGGGCAGAGGAGCCTTTGCCTGCAATGCCTCCCATGGTGTCATTGTTTGCCCTCAGTTTCTGGATGATGCTAAAACAAACTTTCTATTTCCATCATTTTACATGGAGCTGAAGATTGAATCCCTTTCAGCTATAATGGTTTTATTGAGTTTTGGGGGGTTTAGCAAAACAAACCAGCTATGAAGATAATTGTGTGTGCAAAATGACAGAGATCTTACAAACTGCAAACACCCAGCCCACTCGGGATAAAATTGGTTCATGCAGCTCTAACAGTACACATGGCTGATTGAAAGACTTTGTCGGAAACTTGGTTTTTTGTAAATATAACCCCCGCATTTTCATCGGGAATTTAATTTTTAAAAAAAGATGTTTGCATTTTCAGGTTTTTACAGTGAAAATCTCAAAATCCCCGTTCTTGTTCCCAAGTTTTGGAACATTTGCACATAAATAATAGTACAAGAGCAGTGTCAGCTGTTGCTGAACTCCCTTCAGGGGGCAGTTGTGGAGGGTATGAAGGACGTATCTGCCAAGATGCTAATTAAACCAGAGGCATCTCTGTTATTTTCATTAATAAAAGGGCCCTGGAGGCCACACTCACCTTTTGTTTCCAGGCATGGAAATGCTGAGCAATATCTCTGTCATGGTTTGGGTTTCTGAAGGTCCAAGGTGCTCTTTGTGGCCTCCACATTTTGGGGAGGAAAGTGGGGAAGGGTGGAAAGGTAGGAACTGTAGCCATGCAAGCCTTGCCGCAGGGACAGTTTGATGCCTTCATGCACGTAAAACAGGCCATCTGGGAAGAAACCGGAGACTTTAAAACCTACCATTTTGGAAAACACGATGGCCTAGCACAAGCAAGATACCACTGGGAATTTCAGGCCAGGAGCTACCTACCCTAGCTACAGCAGTGCAGTGTTGGGTTTTAGCACCCAAAGGGCTGTGGGGCTGGAGTGAAAAGCCCCTTTGCTCCAGCTCTGAGCCTACACCACCTCTGGAAACCCACACCCTGCCCCAGCTTGGGGCAGCTGCCCAGATAATAAAGAGGAGTTGCAAGTCCAGGGACAGCTCCTTGCAGTGGGAACCAGGCACTCCACCCACTTTGAGCAGCTTTTATTTCTCTTGTGCTAGCTCTTTATTGACACCTTTTCCAGTCTGTCAAAAGGCTCTTTCAAGCATTTTGTGTTCACTGAGAGATTATTTCCATGCATGCCCTATGCATGCTGCAGCAATACCAATGACCATGCCGAATGCTGAAGTCTTTAATCTGCTTTTAACAAGGTTCCTGTTCAGTCATACCTCTCATGAGACTCCATCACAGGCAGGCGTTACACAAGGCAAGCTGATGAAACAGACTTTTGACTCAGCTGAAGTCCTTCCAGGAGCAGAGGTGGCTGCAGGACCTGGCTGTCTTTGCCCGCCTTGGCTAGGATATGCTAAACCTCCTCTTGGAAGGATTTATGTGGTGCTGCACTTCATCGATCAAGGGAGATGTTACTGCACGGAGCAAACAGCCATATTTAAAACCACATGGAAGCTGCTGCTCAAAATAGAGATTGTTCCTCATGCAGCTATATAGAAAAACCTTCCTTAGAAGTTAAGTCCTTTCTTTTAACTGTTGTTTTTCCATGTAAATAAAATACAGTCCTCATGGCACTGCTACTATTTTCAACAGTGGCTTCTAAGTCTAGATTTTTGGATTTGGGGGTGGCCAGCTCCCCAGGAAACCCCAGGAAATTTTGAAGCACATAAAGCACGAGAGATGCCTCTGAATGTGTGATGTACTGCAAGGTTTCACAGCTCAGGACAGCTGGGAAACATTCATCTTGATCTGGGTGTCCAGAACTAAAGACACTTGTGAATCTTTCCCTGTCATGACCCTCTTAAGTCAGGGCAAAAACATTTTGCTGTGTTTTTGTTTTTGTTTTTTTGTTTTTGTTTTTTAACTAAGACACATGGAGTGCGACCACATAGTGTCTCCTTTGCCGTGAAGGAGCCTCAGTGAGCAGCACACATGGTGACTGATGGAGCTATTGCTAGTGGCGACAGTGCCCATCAGCTGCTGCAGCAGCCCTGGGTGCTTCAATGAGCCACTTCTGGTGGCAGCAGCAGACTCCCCATAGCATCTTCAACTGCAGGAAGCACAGCCATCCCGGGGGCTTTCTAATGGCCAGGATTCATATTGGAAAGCATGGAAAAAAACCGTGGAGGCAATTATGCAACGCTGCAGGAGTTTCCTGATGGAGCAGGAAGAGTTTCCCCATCATATTATCTGTTACTTCTCTTTCACGTCACTAAGAGCCCAGAGTTGTCCTGGACACTGCAAACAAATGTGCGGTCTCAGTCTAGTAAGCAGTGGAGGGTTTGCATCCTGTGTGCACGGGAGGACAGTGGAATCCTCCCTGTTCTGGCTCCTGTCCTGCTTTTTGATACAGGGAGGCTCCCTGGGACTTGAACTGGGACTTGCCCTGGTCCCTGGCTAGGGAGCACTCCTCACCAGGGCACTGCCAGCACATTCCTGTTTGCAAAGCAAGTGCCAGCCTACCTCCATGTCAGTCAGTACAGCTGTATTGCTTGACATTAGCTGGGCCTCCAACCCCACTATCCATGCTCAGCTGCAGATAACAAGCGAAATTCACTTGTGGTGTAGCTCTAGTGAGGTTTAAGGTTGGTGCAAATAAATCCACCAGCAGCAGAGGGAGAGTGCAGAACCTTTGCAAAAGAACTTTGCAAAACACTATTGGAAAGCTCTGAAGGTCTTCTCATCTCTCCACCAACCTTGGGACTTCAGAATAGCATCTAGCAGTGCCTTTCCTTCCCAGCTTTGCTACATCTGCATGACCCTGTCTCTAGCGGCCTCCGCAGTGTCTTTGACATGTATCTGCTACCACTCCATCACAGCACATGGCCTGTTGTATCAGCATCATTCTTCTGAACTGCCATATACACTCAAAGTACATTACTGAATTTAATGCTGGACTGAATAATGCCCATGGTGATGATCGGTCTGAATCAAGAACTAGCTGCTGCAAAAATATGAGACTTTTTTTTAAGTTCAGTTTTTGATGCAGATTTTCAGATGGCCAATTCCGAGGGCAGGATTTGTCACTCCTAGATGATTCAACCACATACAGTTCTGATGGAGTTTATTTTAAGCTGAACATTTTCCATATACTGCAGCCAGTATTCGTGCAAAACCCTTTCGTGTAGCATCTTTAATGGATAAACCTCCTCAAATCCTCTGTATCTGCTGTATGTGGATCAGGTGATCAGCCTACAACGGTTGGGATGTATCAGTGTGGAGTGGAGCCAAATGTGAGCATGACACTAGAAAGCACAACGAAGTGGCACTCATTGACTAAGTGAGTAGAGCCTGCAGGAGATGTACTGGGCTCAAGCACAGACTGAGGCCCTAGGCAGCATCGGGTGTGAATAAATGACAAGTCAAGGTTCAATGCAAGGTAGTTGAGGAAGTCGTATAATGGATGCAAGAGCTGTCCCTGGCTGAATAATCTGAAAGGGTCCGAGGAAATTCTACTGGCTAAAGGATGAGAGGATGAGCTCTCCCCATCAAGGAAGCACTTCCATCAATACAGGGTGCCGCTGGATTTGGCTGCAGGGAGAAGTTAACACTGTCGTAAGCTTTCCAGTTTATGAAAAGCATAGCTCCTCATTTAATGGCCATCAGGTGGTAGGGCCATGGTTCTACAGCCAGCGCAGGAAGGTGGCAAACAGGTGCATGACCGGGCACACAGAGCAGTGATGTATAGCTGGAAAGTCTTGGAAGAAATACCGGAGTGTTGTTTTGGTCCTGTTTTGACATTTATATGCCCAGTTCCAGTGCAGTGGCATATGTGGGAGATATAATTTCTGAGATGAGAGTGCTAACCTGATAGAAGAGTTCTGGCTGTTTCTCAAAGACACTCACACATCCAAGAGATTTATAAAATGGATAAATCACCAAGAAGTTAGTTCATGTAAATAAGAGTAAGAAACATGGAATGCTGTGATGTTTAATTCACAACTCTCTTCTTCTCAGTCTTAATTTCAGCTGGACTTCTTCAGCCAGCAACATCAGGCAGATGTAGAAGTGCTTGCAGAGTTCAGTGCAAATATTTCAGAGTGTACAGGGGGCTGTTGTTGGTAATAGACCAAACCCAAGTATTGTTTTAATTGCCTCATGGAATCTTTTAATACACATTTGCATGCTTTTTTGGGATTTGCCTCATGAATTTAAAGCTTTGGTTTGCCTGAAATGACAACTGCTCAACTTCACTGACAGGAATAACTTTACAAGTTTATTTCTCTTTTATTAAAATCAATGTATACAGCTTCAAAAAGCCATTAGTATTTGTTTAGTTAAAACGTTTCAAATATTAATAGCAGCCCCAAAATGTTGATGAGCCCTAAAGCCCAGCAAGTAACATGCTTTGATGTGTTTGTCTTCTGGCAGCTGAAGAGAGAACTGATTTGAAACAAAAAGAATTAGTTTGCTTAATATTTTCTTTCCAAATGTGAAATCTGTTTGTCTTTTTTTCTCCAAACTGTGCTTTAAATTACATTTTATTTATATTATTTTACAACGTATCTCCCAAAAGAAAATGGAGACCTCTTGCTTGCTGACATCCTACTGACCTGGTTCTGTGCCCCCAGGTATCTCGCTGTGTGGTTTGGCACGTAGAGGCCTCAGTGTGGCACATCTTCCTATCGATCTGTAAGCAGGCAAGCAGTCCTGCTGAGGTCACTGCTCCATCCAGGTCAGCGAGATTATTTATTTGGTTTATTTAAGATTAAAGTCATACGTGTTTGCACGATTGCCACCATAATAAAGGTATTTTCTCTCTTAGTACAAAGGGAGCATTTACACTTTAGGCATATAAAAATATATCTTTAAGGATTTTTTTCTTTTTTCTTTATTTTTTTTTTCCCAGAAAAATACAGCAGTTATTGAGGCCTGATTCCCAGCTGGGGTAAGTCAGCTTGCAGACATTGGAGGGGCTGTGATGGTTGTAGCAGCTGAGGATCTAGATCTACAGTTTCCCTAAATATATGACACAGATGTACTAT
The DNA here is from genome assembly GCF_017639655.2 of Falco naumanni. Taxonomy (NCBI): domain Eukaryota; kingdom Metazoa; phylum Chordata; class Aves; order Falconiformes; family Falconidae; genus Falco; species Falco naumanni. The sequence continues at coordinate 72,067,198 of NC_054055.1, forward strand.
TCTCACATTCACAGAGGCAACTTAACACAACTATCTGGCAGCACATGAGCACCTCTCAGTCCCAAAGGAACATTTTTATCCCTTACCTACACAGTCTTTGAAACACTGAAAGCCCAACAACTAAACTGTATCACAAAGGCACAGTTAGCAAGGAATTTAGGTTCTTTTTGATGAGAATATCATCAAATACAGCTCGGAGCCAAAGCCACTGATGTCCCAGCCCTTTCTGCTCCCAGCACCAGGCAAGTCCTGTGAAGGCCTGCAGGACACCAAATACACTATGGAAAGATGTGGCAGGGTCAATAAGCTCAAAGGACCCTCACCTGCCTGCTGGGGCTGCTGCAGTAACTGAGAGAGGGCACACACATGTGACATCCCTGGCAAGCTCCTGCTATGACCCCGTGACACTCTCAAACTGACAAAATTTAACCTCTTGCAAACTTGTGAACTCTGCCTACCCGAGTTCTGACACTGTGTCCTTCTATGACATCCTGTTTTACAAGCAGAGGAGCGTTTCTAACCAGATGGCAGCATCTACACATTTCAACACGTTACTCGATTTCCTCTCTGACATTAAGACACTGCAGTTCCACACAGGTGAGTTATTTACAATGGCAATCTCTGCAGTTTGTGTTAAATACTGCCAGCTAACCTTGCAAAGCGTTACGTGCAAAATCATCCCAACAGAGTTACTATCAACACTCAGAAGGTTGGTAGAGCAAGCAGAGATGTCCAAACTTGGAGCTGTCTCACCCAACCAGAGACACTTGCAAAGGTTTCTCCACCTGAGCTGAGTCCCGCAGGCTCCCTTTCCAGCAAGTGGAGAGGAACAAGTGCTGTGAGGGCATGGGACCCTGCCCTGCTTTAGAGGTGTGTGTCAGAATGCCCACTCCAGTGGTGCCCAGCTTGTGTTAGCACTGATGGGGCAGATGCTGATCTACCTTCATGGAAACCGAGTGCCCACCCTTGCCACCTCACTTCTATGGCAATTAATACAAAGCACAGAAACGTCAAGACATTTTCAGCCAGTAACAAATGAGTCAATAGATGTGCTTTCCTCTGCTAAAATCTACACACATAAAGCCACGTTCCCCTTTAACTAGAGGCTTAAAGGGAGAAGTTGTGCTTCAGGTACATACATTTTTTTTAATCAATTGCATGCCTAAAGCTGTTTACAGGAGACTGAAAGAGTGAATCCCTTAGCACCTTTTCCCTCTCCCTAGTCAATTCTAATCCCCAAATGCAGTTTGGCTACACGTGGGTGTGTCACGTTCCATGAGGGTAACATATTTTACAGGCTGACACCTCTTACTTAGAATGCTTTCATCTCCTCCTTTCATTGGCATTTTACAGTTTCATATCATCAATTCTGTCTTTGGGAAAGAGGCCAGTGTATAAATCTTTGAAAAAAAAAAAGGATCCTGAATGTATTAGCAAGTGACACATGGTAGGCACTGTAGCTTAATGGGCTGGGGCGATCCATTACACAGAGCGTGGCACAGAGCGTGGCAGGAGCAAGTCCTGGCCTTACACAATGCGTGGCAAGCAAGGCAAAGGCCATTCAAAAACCTGCGATACAGAAACAAAGAAGTGCAGCAGCTGGTTTGTACAAGGTCATGGTGACTAGGTATGAAAGAACCAAGCAGCCTTCCAAGGCTAAACCCTTCTGAGATGTGTCAGGCCAGCACAGTGCAGCCACACACGCATGGACAAGTGGCATTTTGTGATTTACAACCACATAAAGTTGGGTCAGGCATAACCTCAGAAAGCAGTGCAGCTCCCTGCTTTCAGCACTGGGCTAGCCTGTCTTAGACCAAGCTCAAGTAACTCTGCATGGCACTGCACCCTCACAGCTGGTCATGCCCCTTCCTAATCACCAAGGACTTGATTTACCCTGGCTGAAACAACAGCGAAGGTGCCTAACAAATCTCCACCCTGCCCGTCCTCCACTCCCCACTAGCAAGCAGGGATGACTTCTTCAGCAAAACCAGCCTACTCATGGTAGTGCTCCAGCACAGAAGATCACAGACCCTCCCAGCTCAAACTCTACAGATGACACAAGGCACCAGCTCTTTGCCAACAAATCATTCCTCACAAAAACCCAGCAGCTCTTCTTCAGAAGCTGAACAGCCTGATATGAGGCCATGGCTGGCCAAATGCTAGCTACACCAGGTGAAGGGCTGAATTACTATTAATGCCAGACTGGGATGTCACTTTGCAATACGGCTGGTCATTTATTTATTGTTTTATCATGACACATAAAATGCTATGGCTGCAATATCAAAATACAGTGTCACTTATAAAATACCAGTATTATTAATGCGGTGGTAAGATAATGTTAACATTTACAGAGAGGTGTATAATAATTCGATAGTCTTGCCTAATGGTTTGCTCCAGTGACAAAACACCCTGACAAGCAGATGATGGATGGATAACAGTGCCTATTTATTATCACAGTTTTTGCTCCTTGATTACTGAATGGCCTATAATGATACCAATAATTGTTGCTGAATCTAATCCTTTTGAATATGGTAGAGAGGTCTTTTTCTTTTACAGTATGTGTCAGAATAAAAGAGAAGCATCTGAAAAATAAAAGAGACAGCATTTCCTTACAAAATGAGATGAAAAAATAAAACAATATAAATGGAACTTTCAAGTGTTTCTTTTTATATTTAAAGCTCTTATTTCAATATACTGTATTTAAACATTTTTAAATAATCATTCTGTACCTTTGATTTTCTGTTTCATCTTTGAAAACAAATAGAGTAATCTCACTATAAATGTGTGCAAATAGAAAATATATAAATATATTTAAGGCCCATGTCATAAAAAGGTGGTCTCGGAATTGTCATTTTTACAATGATCAGCTGGGGTCCCTTTCATTTTGTCCTGCAAGTTATTTGAGCTCTGTTCTTTCAAGCCTTTGAAGTCCACATGCAAAGAAGAGCCAAGCACACACATACTGTCCTGTGTTTCATTTTGTAAACTGCTTGATGACACCTGTAAAACAGTCCCAATGCGACTGAACAATGGAGTTGATGTGATCCACCTGAACAAACTGAAGTTTGCTTGGTCAACTGCTGAGCTCCATGGGAATGCTGCTCCCACAGGCAACGACTCCATCTCTGAAGTGCCATGTCTAACTTCATGAAATCCCATGGACCTTTCCAGACTACTTGCAGATGAGGGGAGTTTGTTTTCCCCATACAACACAGCACCCTGGGGACAGGCAGCCACAGTCTGATCTGCAGTATGTTCTGCCTTTGTGTGCTCTTGGAAAAGTGACTCCCTTGTTTGAGGAGATGTTGGCAAAGGTGTGCTTTGGTTATAGGCCTTGTAGGAATCACTGGCATTTGAGCCAAGGCTTGGTGAGAATCTGTCTGCAAAGGGTTGTGTCTGACGTACTGTTTCCTTTACATTCAACTTGGTCAGAAGCTGGGTGCGGATCTCTGGGGGTAGTTTACTCAACTGGCATCCAAGCTGAAGCTGGGTTGGGAATAGTGTTCCCTGAAGGGTTCTGTACAGAAATCTGCAAGAGGAGAATGTGCACGTGAAAAGAACTGAAAGAAGGAAGTACCCAAGATATTAAGAGAAAATATCCAAGAAAAAAAGTACAACACAAAAAAAGAGAGTTTTATGTGCCTTTCTTATGTTCGAGACAAGCTTCCAGACAAAAAGCTCTGAATGCTGTGCTAGTATTTTGCTTAATAACAAGCAGTGTAATAAATCTGTGCCTTTAGCCAGTGATCCACCTTACATGATCTTTCATCTTTCCTGATGAGGAATCAAAGGCAATGGGGGTCATTCTGCAGAGCAGACTTCCTACATCCGTAGGTAGTCAAGAAAGTTCACAACATACTATCAGAATTTCTGTACTGTGCCTGTTCACGGAGGATGGGTTGAATCTGGAAGCATCATGGAAAACCTCACAGTAGCAAATCCCTGCATGGCCAGGAGGTTTGACCAACAGTCTACAATTATCCCACTCCTGTGGTCTATGGTCAGGAGCTGTGGTCTGTTCCTGTGGTCAGGAGCATGTAAGAGGTTAAACAACCTGACTTCATATAATCAGCCACTGAAAAATAATGACTTGGCTGGTAAGGCAAAAAGAAAGAGGGAGACTGGAAAAAGAAATGTTCTTGCCCTCCCAACCATAGGCATAAAGTGCTTTCACATATGATAAAAGATATGAGAGAAGATACAATACCTGGGCAGCAATGCAACGACTGGTGATATAATGCAAGTGAAATAGAACATAGGGTCTCCCATCAGCCTTTCCATAGTCCAGTAGGGATTGGATGGAGGATGGCATACTGGGCAGGAAGCGTTGTAAACCAGAGCCACAAAGAAAAATAAAAGGATACTGAAGATGCAAGATGACCAGTGGAGAAAAGTCTAGAACAAAAAAACCCACAAAATAATAATGATTCTTTATATTCTGAGAAATTTGCTGTTATTCTGAGTTGAAGCTTCTTAATTTCTGGCACCAAATCCATGTACAGTGAAGAATTTAAAGCACAGTGAAGATTTCAGAAAATTAAGAGAATTTTCAAAAATTCTGATTATAGATACAGCACTACAAAGCTGCTCACAGTTCACAGTTTAAAACCTTTTTTACATTTGCTTAAAATGCTCACTAAAAATAGAATGTGCTGAGGGAATGGAACAACCATCTTCTGTTTTTGAAGAATGGCACTAAGAAAAGAATTACATATATGTCAGCGAGTTTCTATATAAGCCTTGGGTTCCTTACCCAAGTTTTGGTTTCAATAGCCAAATGTAGTATGATGGTGAACAGTGCTACTGTGGTGATGGGAGTTCCCCAGGAGAAGATATCCACCTCTGAATCATAGTAAGTCTGTAAAGAAGGAGACAGAATTCAGCCCGTGCTGTGTTGCCAGTTCTCCTCAGAATGCTTGAAATCAAAAGTCTTAAACCAAACACTTACAAAATAGGGGATGAAGAAGCAAACCAGGCTTTGATACATAGCATCAATCATGTTCATCCAAAACATGTGTGGTTGGTACTCCTGTGGCATAAAAAAAAAAAGAAATGAAAAAGACATGAGAGCCTAATGAAAATGCTGTTTGCTGGGATAAGTATTTTGAGGGGGATATTCCAATGGACACTTTTAAGGGCTTCTGCAAGTAGCTCCGTGACTTTGCCAATCAGTTAGACACCCTCAGGGATGAAGTATGAGGAGTCTACCTGAAAGTCACCCTGCTCTGGGAGGTGGGTCCTCTGCTGCTCCCCCCCCCCCCTCCCCTTCCCCCTTAGCAGAGGGTATAATTTGAATCTGACACTCAGATCAGTAAACATTTATGAAGGTGTCCAACTCTATGCACTACACTTAGACCACTGATTTCAGGAGGATCTCTCTGAGGTGTAACCATGTGTGTAAATGGGTTTTACACACAACCACAGGGTATTTATTCACAAGACAAAAAACAGAAAATGCACACATACTTGAAAGAAGACCCACAACAATGGTCTTCAGCAGTTAATTCATGCAGGAATATATGCTATGTTAGGAATATGTATATAAAACATAGATATATATAACATATATCTCTGTGTGTGTGTACAAAACTGCTCACTAAGAAACAATATTAAACTAACATATTGGCTTAAAGAAATAAACAATTGAAGAGGTAAGGATGGTCATATAAAAGACCTAGATATAAGAAAAAGTACTTTAAATGGCAAAATATTTATTTGATTTTGGGATATAGGCTACATCTCCAACCACTGGGTTCATAAAGGCTCCTCCCCTCTATGGAGAATATTACTACAGCCTAAAAATGGGAATTGAAAGACACTAAAGAATGATGGTGTTCTTTGGCTTACTGAAATAACATGTGGTTAAACACTAACAGGTGGCTCAGAGGGACTGTGTAATCTCAATTGTTGGAGACATTCAAAACTGGACTAGATAAAGACCTGAGAAACCTCATCTAGCTTTGAAACTGTTTTGACCAGGGGTCTGGATCAGATGGCCTCCAGAATTATTCTATAATTCTACAGGCTTTGAGTCAGTGATATCTTTTTGAAAGGGATACTACCTGAAGCAGGACTTTTGGCAAGTTTTAAAAACACCTTTTTAGGTAACTATTCACAGAATATGCTCACTAGATTTCAAACAAATTCAGAATGGTCCCTAGGCTTGCCTATGAGAGGTAATTGTACTGTGAACCTGGGAGACTTCTCTCACTTGGTTTGCCAGCTGAAGACAGGTAGACACAACTTCCCAGCAAGCTTAAGCCATTACAAGATTTCTATCACCTTAAAAATGTGCAAGAAAGGAAGGTATTAAAGTTACAGATTTTTAAAGTACAATACACTGGAACAGAAGAAGTGTAGAAAATGGAAAACAGCTGGGTGAAAAAGAATTTAGACTAAAGCACTAAAAAATAAGTTACACTAAAATTTTCCTTTCATTTTTCCAGGACACTGTCTAGCAATAGCACTGGATGTGAGGGGTACCGAATGCAGGTGTACAGTTAACAGCAAAACCCACTCACTGTCTCTTCTCAGAGGGCACAATGGCAGATACTTTCAAGAAAGGCTTCTGCCTTGGAAGCAGTGTCTCAGTATGAATAGTTTTGCCAAGCAGAAAGATTTTCCCACAGTACACTGTGGCTGTAATTACCAGGAATGGTTTGGCTTGGATCCCTCCTGCAGTTCCTTCTGATTTCATTGTACAATTCATGCAGATGGGGACAAGGTGTTTTCAACAGACGTTTCAACCGAATCTGTCACCTGCTGGTGACTACCTCCCTCAGAGTCTGTCTGTTTACCTCCACGCTTACTCCTTAAGCCACCTTTCTCTTCTGATGTTTATAAAGGGCTGGGGCCTGAAGTTCTGAGTAAGTACTGTGAGGTTATAGTGTGAAAGTCCGCACTATGCAGTGTAATCTGCTTTACTTTTGTTGTTATTTGTGAGCCTGGACCATAAGCGGGGGGTTCAGCTTAGGCTGACTTAAAGCATCCAGCCTTCTCTCCTGTTATATATTTCAAAATACAACTGGGTGGTATTTTTTGTTTTAAATGTACTTTTGGCATTTAGATAGTTTGATTCAGATGAGAAATATAATGAAATAATAATGACTTTTCAGACTGTTTTTATCAGTCATCCATCCTTGGGGAGCAGGGTTGGTTTTCAGCTGAAACTAAAGAATTTAGGAAAAAAAAAAATCAAGAAGTTTTTACCTCCATATTCTGGCCACTTTTATAAAGCTGAGGTACAGCAATTAACACTTCAGCCGGCACATCCTTATCCAGCACACCAGTGATCAGTTGTGGAAGGGAAGAGAAGAGTAAATTAAAGAAGATGAGATACCACTGATCAACCATTGATGAGCCAGAGAACCCGCAATAGAACTGGTACCAGAAGAGAAGGGCCACAAACATCTGAAACAGAACAAGCAATGCTGTAAATATGACAAGGTATGCAGGATCATCGACAGCACATCACTGAGTTCAGAAACCATCCTGATGCCAGTTCTGAAACTCACTGATGCCCTGGCTACTTAGCTAAGCTGCAAACATCTGGCACTCCTGCGAGTTTGTGCTGCTGGAACCTCAGATCTCAGGTGTCAGGGATGACCTCACACAAAATTAACTTTCAGTTCAAGTGAAACTCTGAGGTGCAATTTAACTAACCGTAAAAAGCCCTCCCAACCATCACTGATCTCTAGGTACAGGAGTACCGATCTCATAGCACTTGCATTACTATCATGAATAAGCATTTCCATAATAATATTCTCTACTGGCTTGAGATGTTTTGGGAAGCTCTGCTGATCTTCAGTAGGTAAATGCAGAGCTTTTTTGCAAGACCAACACGAGACTAGCAGCAGCAAGAGAAGTGAAACTGTAAGGTCTAGTAAAGCTGTCTTAACTGTCCTATCTTTGTGCTTTGAAACTCAGCGAATAAGCAGTGCTGTAACAATTCTTGTCTCTCTTATTCTTCAGCTGTACACACAGCCGCACTAGGACTCTTCGTGTGGTAATTACCCAAAAAGGGACAAACCACACAACTCATTTCTTCTACAGTCTCAGCATGGAGAATCCAGAGGTTTTTAAGGCTCTGGAGAGGTGCTGATTTCACCTGGTGAGGGGGGATTTGAGCCTAGAAAAAGGCGGGTGGCCGCTTAGGAAAGGAAATAAATTCCCAGGCTTAGTCGTCCTAAAATCGCAGTTTTTATTATTCTTTGTAAAGCGATTAACACTAAATGGAAGGCAATCAGAAAAACCTCGGCAACTGTTCCTCGAGGGTTTTCCCCATTTTAACCATGAAGAAGGGAAATGGCATCACCTCTCCTTTTACTTCCTCTTAACTTTGTACTATGTTCTCAAACGCTTTCAGCCAGCTGGAGTATGTTAACCCTTCATCATTTTTAGATATACAGAGGAGAGTCTAGATCTATTCTATCTGTAAGCCAAAAATGTGGTTGAAATTTAAACATGGGGGGAAAAAATGCTATGGTCTGCTTAGTCAGTGACAACTGCTATAAGGAGATTAAGCCTGTCCTGTGAGGGGGAATTGCCACAGAATAAGAGTCAGTCCTGCTGTGTGTAAATGTACATATATGTGTTTGTATATATAGAGAGAGTATATATATGTTCAGGCAAGGTTTGCATACTACATTGAAGTAGCCTGTATATCAGCAGCAACATATATATCTCACTGTTTGTGAGCCCATACTATAAAATAACATATTAGAAATTAAACAGTAGCATTTTGGATGGTCTGGATGAGGGGATCAAGGGCACCCTCAGTAAGCTGTCAGGTGACACCAAGCTGGGTGGGAGTGTTGGTGTGCTGGAGCGCAGGCAGGCTCTGCAGAGGGATCTGGACAGGCTGGATCGATGGGTCGAGGCCAACGGTGTGAGGTTCAACATGGCCAAGTGCCGGGTCCTGCCCTTGGGTCACAGCAGCCCCACGCAGCGCTACAGGCTTGGGGAAGGGGGGCTGGGAAGTGCCTGGTGGGAAAGGGCCTGGGGGTGCTGGTCAGCAGCCGGCTGGGCAGGAGCCAGCAGTGTGCCCAGGTGGCCAACAAGGCCAGCAGCGTCCTGGCTTGTATCTGAAACGGTGTGGCCAGCAGGGCTAGGGCTACCCCCCTGTACTGGGCACTGGTGAGGCCACGTCTCAAACACTGGGCTCAGGTTTGGGCCCCTCACTGCAAGGGGGACGTGGAGGTGCTGGAGCGTGTCCAGGGAAGAGCAACGGAGCTGGTGAAGGGTCTGGAGCACATGTCCTGCAAGGAGCAGCTGAGGGAACTGGGGGTGTTTAGCCTGGAGCAAAGGAGGCTCAGGGGGACCTTATCGCTCCCTACAGCTGCCTGAGAGGAGGCTGTGGGCAGGTGGGGGTTGGTCTCTTCTCCCAGGTAACAAGGGACAGGACAAGAGGAAACAGCCTCAAGTTGTGCCAGGGGAGGTTTAGATTGGATATTAGGAAAATTTTCTCCACTGAGAGGGTGGTCAAGCGTTGGAACAGGCTGCCCAGGAAGGTGGTTGGGTCACCATCCCTGGAGGGTTTTAAAATACACATAGATGTTGTGTTTAGGGACAGGTTTAGTGATGGACTTGAGAGTGGTGGGTTAATGTTGGACTTGATCATCTCAAAGGTCTTTTCCAACTTAAATGACTCTATGATTCTATGAATTATTTTCAGGGTCATCTGTAGAAATGTTTCTGTAAATACATTACAGGAGACATTATCTTCCACTGGCTAAACCAAGACTGAGTTACCAGAGCTAACCCTCTTCAGTACAGTTTGCTGGGAGATGGCAATTTCATTTCAAAATTGAACAGATTTTGAAAATTATTTCCTTGACACACCCAACACCCAACAAAATTTCCTGAGTCTTTTCTCAAAAAAGAATTGCAATAAATATATGGATTTAGATAGTTCTCTGTCATTGGAAATAAACAAAATCCAGCTAATCCTAGACCTAAGAAATTTTCATCTCTAGAGCCTTGCTAAAATTAACCTGTCTTGTAAACAGTATGTCTCTGACAAAAATGGGTAGTCTGATGAAAATACAGTGAGCTGAAAATTTTCCTACCACCTCTGGTACGGGTTTCAGCAGTGCTGTCAAAGAAAACTGTACGAAAAAATGACATTTCAGTAACTAAGCTCAAATCAGATTTTTTCTCCCTGAAATTTTATTTTTTATTAAACATGCATTTAATGTATCTTCAAGTATAATGCTCCTCCTTGCTTCTGTGCATTACCTCCTTGAAAACGTAAAATAAAATTTACATAAAAATAGAATTAGATTTTAAATAAAAAAGGTTTTCCTTTTTTTCTCCCAGATGAGACTGTTCTAGGAATGTGGCCCCAGACGTAATTTCTCAGTGAATGTCCAGTGCTGTCTTGCAGAGATAAAGTATAAAGGGGAAGAAGCAGTGCATGCTTGTGCAGGTAAGATTTTGTTTATATGAAACACTTTTTCATCCAGCTCAGATATTTCTAGTCATGCTATGTTTCAGTTTATATTTCACTTGTATTTTTATTATCTCCACCAAGCTAAACATCTTCTTGGATAAGACATCTGAGTTTCCAAATAGCTTTTGCAGCAACTTGGAATTTAAACATTGAGTTAGATAGGTTCTAGTGGGGAATGGAAAATTTCATACTATGAGCAAATGGGAAAAAAAAACACTTGAGGAAACAGAAAACTTGCAGAATGTTTGCACTGTAGCTGTATTGACCCGCTTGTGAAGAACCATCCAGAATAGTCTCCTTGCAAAAGGATCAGGTGCTCACATCTTTCATTTCTGAATATTCTTTCCTTAAGGGCAAGCACTGTATCGGACATATTCACGTCTGCATGCTGGATACCCCACTACAGTTTTAGAGTCAGTAGCAACAAGTATTGCTCAGAAAGCTCCCAAGGCTGCCAAAGCAGAGTCAACACAAAGAGATTTCTTCAGTTATATTCTAGCCTTGAGGCAGCAGCTTCTGAAAATGTCTTACTAAAAATGGCACGAGAAATACTCAAGGGGAGCTGTACCAAAGGAAATGGAAGATTTTACAAGACCTGAACAAAATGTAGATGTATAAACAACATCTCTGGCTGCTGATTGCTTCCAGCAATCTTACTGTCTTATGTGTATTACCCTTGGGTGTTATTATTTATTTTAATGTAAGATAGCTCTGTATACACTTCTTAGAAGTTCAGATTTGATACTCTCAAGGCAAAGAGTATCTTGGAAACGTACAGCACTGGGTGGGGGGAATACAGACGTTCAGCATCATTCAGGATCAAGCCTTAAGACTCAGGCATATGAACACCAGCATATATTTCACAGGTGGCTCTCCACTCAGTGCAGCATTATTTAAATCTGCTTGCTATTTCAGACTCAGGCAGCAGTTCAGATAGTCCAAGACCCTTCTTTCTTTTTTGTCTGGAAGGATGCTTGCATGCAGTTTCTCATCAGACCACAGAAGTTATTTTAACACGCTTGTGTTAATACAAAGACACTTTGTTAATTCTTTAACTCCCTCAGGTATTCCTGTGATGTTCAACATTTTGAGCAAGTTATGGTCTTCCCCCGGTAAAATACCAACCTTCAGATTGAAATCAGATGGGAATTAGTTAGGCCACCAATTAAAAACAAGCCCTGGATTAGATTAAATTTGGAAAGCAACTTTTAAAAAATTGAGAGCCATTTTTTTTCTGATATTGAGGACAAAATCCAGTCTCCTGCTCAGAATTCGTAGATTTCCCTCTGGAGCAAACAGGTCTGAGAGCTCTGACTCTCCGCCTTTTCCATCTTCTTCATATCCCTTGCTCCCGTGGTGATTTGTAGGTGTTGCAAGTGAGCAGATCTGTGTGTCTGCCAGTGAGTCCCACCCAGCTGATGGAATTCTTGGTTGTCTTCTTAGGCAGTTTTCAATCAATCATCTTTGTACTCCAAGATCAATGCAAAGGGCCTTTGTTAGGGCCACGGAGTCGAGCTGCTACTGGCTCAGTGCCCAGTACTGGACTAGCTCCCGTTTTATACACCAGGGAGGAAACGCAGACCCATAGTCTGTTCTTTACCACTGTGTGCTTCCTTTCTAATGAACTCTTTCGGTTATTTGGAAGTGAGATAAAGCAAGAAACTGCCCTCCCAATCTCTGCCACCTGAGACACAGAGAGGACTCAAATTATCTCAGGTCACTAGGGAATATGCACAGTGATTCATAAGCAATGACAAGATAGGGTCAGGAAGAGAAAACACACTAAACTGCTACTTTGGACCAATGCTGAATGGCTTTGGCATTAAAGACTCCTGTGTCTAGCCAGCTAAATTCTGCAAAACTGATCTATAAAGAAACTTTTCTTCAGCAGTGCTTGTTATTTCTGTTACCTAATTTGCACATTCAGCAGGACACTGTAGCTGTTGTGGAGTGGGTCCTGTATTCCTGCAAATGGCAGCCAGCTGTCTCTCAACTCTGCAAATTTCTTTGTAGCTTATTTATAAACCATTTGAAGGCTGACCTAATGCTCACGTAGCACAAAATAAACCCTGGAAACATGTGGTAGCATAAAGCTGCCAAGTCAAACACTTACGGCGTTTTTGTAGAAGAAATACAGCACCATGTTGGCGAGTCGGGAATAACACCAGTGGCCATGAACAAGCAAGAGCTTCTCCAAATGCCGGAACCTTGGGATTGCAAAGTCGCTTGCCATCACCGCCTTCAATGAAAGAAAAGTTGGAATCATTATTGGAAAGCGTTGCTTTCAACACCAGCAGTGAATCTAGCCATCTTCTCAACCCATACAGCCAATGGAAATGGTACTGATGAAGAATGAAATCCATTACAGTGCATCTGAAATGCAGATATTGTTGCATCGGTTTGGAATACCTATAAGCAAACCTGGCAGCTTGGCAGAACATGCAAGGCAACGTGGTCCTTGCCTAAAGGAGATTACAGTCTACATTCCAGATGGTGACAAGCAGCAGCAAAAAGCAAGAAGTGGGAGAATGGCTGGCAATTGCAGTTGCATGAGCATGAAGGCTCAGGGCCCATGTGTATGAACATCTTGGTGGCTGTAATTTCTCTCTCTGTAAAAACTATGGGGTACTTACAGGGTAAGTAAGAAATGAACTTCCAGAGAATACAATAAGAAAAGCACAATTAACTGGCTGCATCATAATTACTGGACTTTAAAAGACAAAACTATAAAAGCATTAGTTTTAATTACATTTGCAATCCTGGCTTATAAAGTTTACTTGCCTGTCCTGAGATGTCAGTATTTTGAGGGATTTTATAAATTGCATGTTTTCTGTAACTGTCTACGAAAAAATCACACTAGATGAGATGCCTCCAGGACTGTGCAGACTGCCAAATCACACTGACAAAATGAATCACCAGTTTCTCTCTACTTCTGACTAAAATTCAGGGTACTGTACATGTAGATGAGACTTTCTTGTAAATGATGGTGATACCACAATTGTTTCATGATCTTCCTTATCCTTAGGATTGCATTAAGATTTAATTTAATATTATTTTATATTTCATTTTCTATCTTGGTATCACCTTTCTCCTCACAGTTCAGCAAAAACATGAAGAAAAGTAAAAACTTCCAAAGGAGCGATGTCTTCATCACACTCTGCAGGGTGTATTTTTAACTGAGACAGCTTTAAATTTTTCCTAATTCGCTTTCTTGGTAAATCATCAAAAGGGCTGAGTTTTCCCAAGTAACTGTTTGTATAAGCTATTAAAACAAACTCTAAAATAGTATGCAAGAGAAGGTGTAATAATTTGTAATTTAAGTAGTAGATGTGCATAAGCACTGGGACATTTTTTAGTATGTTGACACATCCTGGGATTTCTCAGGTACTGAGATACACTTCTTGTAACCTCCCTGCACAGAACAGTCTCATTTGTCTTGCAGACATACAGCTATCTTGCAGTTTGAGGAGAACAGAGCTGTGCTATGTCTGCTTCCTTGAACTCCACCCCATCTCAGCCTATTCCATTGCCAAAACAAAACTGTTAGCTTCTTTTCATTTGTGCTTCTAACACAGTACTTCGCAACATGTTGTGAGAAGTGACGGGTTTTTTTTCTTTTTTATTGCATTTTGATTACTGTGAGGAACAGTGAGGAAGATAGTGTTACCCAACTACATTTGCTTGTTTATTTTGTCTCAAAATATCCCCTTGATTTTCACATTTTTATTTTTTCTTCCAGCTTTTTCACAGGAAAAAGTGATTCATGCTCCACATGCTTCCATAGAATGTGGAAAGAAAACAAGTCAAAGAGTATTGCTGTTTTATACATCTAAATAAATGCTCAACGCCTTCTGAGTACCTGTATGTGTAAGATTCTGACAGTTGTTTACAGAAGAGAGGTCTGCATGGTTCCTTAGGACCTTGGAGTAAAGGAAGGGATCTATAAACATTTTCCACTCTGTTGAATTTTCATTTAGAAAACCCCCAGTGGTTTAATGGGTTAATGAGCAAATCGTTTTCAGATTTGAATACACCGCAAAAGCCAGGGGCATTGAAGACTGGTTATTCTAAGTGTATGAACTCAAACAAAAGTGGCATAATGGGGAGAGGAGTAGAAAAATGCTATGAGCACTGTATGTCTGCATTAAGAAAAAAAGTGATCTGAATTAATACATAGATGTTAGGAGCTGGTAAGTTCACAAGAGATAGTAAGACCCAAGGAGTTTGGGTCAAATGTTTTTGAATTGATACGCTTGGAGGGGACCCCACAAAGCCAGTCTCCTCTGGGGTCTCTGGAGCCTGGACTGCCTGCAGAGTGATACCGCAGAAATTATGCAAAGCTCTCTGATCCTGGTGAAGGCTGTGGAACAACAAATACATTTGGTATCAGCTTAATTCAAGACCTCCTTTTTTTCTGCCCTCTCCGGCCATCAAAGTCAGACTTACAGGGTCCATGGCTGGGAATGCCATATGCATAATGAGTACCTGAATATTTTTGTGATAGCTTCTTTCCAGTCTAATTTTCTCCTGCTAACATGTTTGGAGAAGCATTTTTAATGGACTGCAGGCCCGAAATCTGTCTGTCTGAAGAGCGCTGATGGCCATCCATTTGTGCTGGAGATTACTTTGAACCCACTGGATGATTACAAGAACAAGTGTAATAGCTATGCTGGGTCAGACTGAAGCCTATCTTCCCTAGTAACCAACCTCCAGCAACAGCCAAGTGAGCATGCCTTTGGAAGAGTATATGAATAAATAAAAGAAGACATGTACTGACTTTTCTCCAGCGTACTGTCCTAGTTTCTGGTGATCTGCATGTCAGAAAATGCAAAAAGTTGGCATGCAAATTCATAGCTCAGTCAAATTTTTGTTTCAAAATATTTGTGTGTTGAACCAAATAAATTAAAGCATGGAATAAAATTCTATAGCCAACCTGCACATTGTGTGAAGGAGGCCTTTTTTCCCTTTCAAGCAAAACATCCAGCCAGTGTTGCAAAAAATGCAATGTGGGTCAGAGAACCACCCACCGGTAACTAAGTTAAGGAGCATGCTCATCTGCTCAGGTCCTCAGGATGGAAACATTTCCCACCTTCTCTGAAGCACTCTTTGACATATACTCAGCTACTCTATTTTCTGAGGCAATCAGCCTGCACAGCAGCCCAAACACCAGGTAAGTTGTAGAAATAAGGTATTCTCCTCATCCTCTGTGTCTTACTGCCACATCTGGTGCTAAGACTGCAACTGAACTGCACTAGAAGTAGAGGAGGTAGAGGTAATAGGTAATACAGTATGTAGTACATCCTATACATATACATCCTTTCTTCTGGGGATGCGAGAAGTGCCTCTTATACAGTGGTAAATACAGTAGTCACAGGCTGAATACATCCAAAAGACTACAGGGGCAAGGCCCCTTATCTTGCTTTTCCCTGTGGTAGGAAATGGGGAGAAAACCAAGACTTGGAATGCTATGTAGGATCAGTGGTTCTGCAAAGGGCTTCAGTTTTCTCTTTCTTCACTGTTCTGCTGTCTGAATAGGCTGAATGAGCAAGATGTGTGGGTGGCTGGGTTAAGGGTCACCATCACACCATGCAAAGAAGCTGCAGCAGCTGGATGGGCTTGTGCAGCTACTTCACAGAAACACAGAAGCAATACAGGAGAGATTAGAATAAAAGTCAGAATAAGTGAACCTTTGTAGAAGAATGAAGCTGGGTTAATTAGCATTGATAATATACAACTGTGGGCTGACTTCAGGGGTGGCGGGGTGGTCGATCTAGACAAGGTGCAGCTGTGGCTAGTTCTGTTAAGTGGTTGAGAGCCAAGGAAGAGAGAAGAGGAAGAAGCAAGAAAAGAGAGAGTGGGCCCTGGATGAGGTGAGATGAGGAGAAGGCAGCAGAGGGACTGGCATGAAGAGTATGCTGGTATGAGATGGTAAAAAAACTTGTTGTAGCTGGCTAGTTTGGAGAGTGCTGTGACAAACATTTATCTCCTAAATAATGCATAGCTGAACTTTTTTCCTTCTTTTAACCACTATTTAATAAATGATTTAACAATTAAAACATATTTCTTAGAGGAATTTGATATGTTGAATTTTCTGAGAAGGCAGCATGTTTAAACTCACTATGGACCTGAGAACACAAGCTCAAACTGAAGCTGAAAGCATTGTTACAATGTGCAACTGGGACCTCCCAGCATGACTTGCTACTTCTCCTTTATTTGTGCTGGCTATCCAAAGACAGCTTGGTCAAGCTGATATATGGGAAGTGCCTGTTTCACCCTTTCATGGGAGAGCTTTTTCAGTGAACAAGCAACATTACCTGCATGCCTTCTTGACCAGAGATCCCCACGCCAACATCTGCCACTTGGATCATGCTGACATCATTAGCACCATCACCTAAAGATGACAAGATCAAGTTCTGTTGTCACTAGTAGGCCAGGAACACTTAGCAGCAGCAAAGCAAAGGAAAACCGATTGTTATTGAGTGTTGGCTGAGTATAGTAAGGGAGATGTGTACTAAGGGTTTGGTGGGTATAGTAAGGGAGATGGTGGTTAGGAAAGGGTCCATCTTCGGAATATAAGGTTTGACATTTGGCAAAGCTGCCATTCTGATCTTTGTAGATTTTTTTTTTTTTATCATGGAAAAGTAAAAATAAACCAAGTTCCTTTCTTTTTAGTAAAACCTAAAATTCAAGTATCAGGCCTGAACGGCACAAATACTTAAAAATTGGAAGGCTAAGAAAGAGCTTCCTGGTACTTCTTAACTAATTGTCTGCCTGCAATCAGGTATGACTAAGAATGAAAAGTGCAAGGACACCTAAAGCCAATGACATTGTCTACACAGTAAAAATACAATAAAATTAAAAAGTAGATGAATTCTTGACTTGGATCAAACAGTCCAAGATCTTTAGTACACGCATCACAGGCAGATTTAACTGTAGTGGTTGTACAGCCACCATCTCTGGCTCTGCTTCCAATCATGATACCGCAAGTGATAGGTGACATAGAAAGGATACCAGAATGGGACATGGAGAGACTCCTTAACCTCTTAAATTTACAGGGAGTGTGCTAGTGGAAAATGAGACTCTGTTAGCTGATGACAAGACATACTTGGTTTTAAACTTCAGTGGCCGAGGTGCACATTCACATCGCTCTCCCAGTTTCCCTGCTGTTGGCACATACAAGAGTGGTATCTGCTCAACTGACAAAGCTGACGTCTTTGTGACTGTACAACACAACCCTAAGTTAGCTCATGTTGGTTAAAAGGGAGGATATAACTGCTAGGCTTTTAAGCCAGAGCACGAGCTCATCAACTCACAGGCTCAAGATGCTCAGAAAGAATGGAAACACAAGCTTCCCAGTCTCTACTAGTGTTTTTAAGCATTCTGGATAATTCAAGCTAACAGCCAGACGTTTTTGACAACATATGCAAATGATTAAGTCCACAGTCAGTCAGCCAAAGACATAAATTCAGTATGAGGGAGGCATATTTGGGCTAGATATAATATAGTGAACATAAGGATTATTACAATCAGCACACATTTGGTGATGTGGATGTTACAAGAGTCTGACAATTATTATATATATCTTTAGGGTTTCTCATGGGTAGGTCCAACCCACATGTGTTCCTGCTGTGATTAACTAAGACAGGTAGATGAAAGCTAGTGTGTTTGTGACAGTACTGCAATCGTATTTTCCAGTGCAACATAAGCCTAACCTTCAGCTGGCTGACTTTTCTTATGTAAAAATCATGGAAACATGGAAGATGCTGCCAGTTTTACGACAGGTTGACTGACAAAATCTCCCCTTCACCAGCTGAGTGATTAGCTGGGAAGAAGTGCAAATGCTGGCACGATGCCAGTAGTAAATCCATTCTCCATACTGACAAGGCCAAGTCATATCCTGTGCTGTATGGCTGACTTGTGATGAAAAACGCAGAATCTTGAGTTTAAACATGACTGGATGAAACAACACTGAGCACAGTTTTGTTCTGTGCAATACAGTGACTGCAAAATGGTTATCTGCACAGCAATCAGCTAACCCAATTCTTCACAGCTGTGTTTGGACATGCCAAAACCTCACAGCATACCTGGGTCCTGATTACTTAACATCTGTAGGAAGAAAACCCAAATACCACTCCAGAGTTCTATCTTGGTTTTGAATACATATGTTAGAGGTGTCTGACACATTTTCAGACAAAACTGGAAGGCTCTTTGAATTCTGAGGCAGCTGGAAAGTTCCTATTGCAAGTCAAAAAATCAAAATTCTCAAGGCACAGTAATTATGAAGGCAGACTAGTTTAAACTGAGATATTTACCTATTGCCAAGGTCATGGCTTTGAGTTTGTCTCTGACTAGTTTCACTACCATGCTCTTTTGGAGTGGGGTTGAGCGACAACACAGTACTGAACGGCATCGCTTGGCTAGTGCAAGAAATTTATCTTCTAGTGTAGGTTCCAGGGCGTAAGCTAAAGTCCTTCCATCAATCACTAGGCCCAAGCTGGAAAGCACAGAGGAAGAGGGTGGATAGAGAGGGGTGAACCCAACAGTCATGTTTCCAGTAGCTTCGTCTATTGTGTTGTTTGAAAATTTAGACTCTACGCATTGCAGACACTGTTCCAGCAAGACAGCACATGTCTCCTGAAAAAAAATTCAAAATAAATATGCTTGAGAGAAAAGAACATGTATTCAAATATTTGTGCTTGCTGTATATTTAGGCATAAGGAATATGGGGAAAATTTTAAATTTGCTGCACTGTTAAAATTTTAATTTCTAATAATCTTCTATTCACTCTAAACACACTTAATTCTTTCAGATGTGACAGCAATGAGAACTCAAAAGGCTTAAAATCTAATTTCTCTTTAACATGCAGTATTGTAGGCTAAACTAATTTCTTTTAGCTCCATCTCAGAATAACAGTGCTGGGAAATGATATAATCAGTATCAGTACCAAGTTAAGTATGGTGACGAGCACCATGTATACGCCTACAACTCAGATCAAAGAGTTATGCATTGTTAAAGGCCAATTAAAGGTTGTTTAAACTGAATTCTCTCTCCTAGCCATATTCAACTAAAAGACATTATCGAGAATATATGAACATTTTAAATGAAATGCTATTGGTCTTACAGCAAAGTATGACAAAAAGGAAAGATCATGGAAAATCAATTTACCAGTTCAGTTGATACACTCAAGAATGGAAAATGCTGTTATCTTTTCTTCCTTTTCGAAAGAACCTGGAGCTGGATACTGCTGGCCTACCTCTCCTCTGCTGATCTGAAGTTCAATTTTATCACCCCATTAAAGGACTACAGCACTATCAGTCTGGTTCCTTGTATGTTAGACCATATCAGTAAACTCTCTGTGACTGGCTGCTTGCAACAAGTTGAGCACAGGAAAGATCAGTAATTCAGAAGAATTAGAAAAGGTCTGTTAGCAAGCAAGGCATTACTGTAGATGTCGTTTTCTGACTCTCAGTGTTAGCATCGAAATTTAAGTATTGCTTCTCCAGAGAAAAAGCCACCTGAGAAAACATGAATGACTGCGTTATTTAAACACTACATTTCAGTGGTGTAAAATAAAGCACAGATTTTCAATAGGTTATCAATTGTTTTCTGCCTCAACACATGTTTAATAACAGGTTGCTTTTGGAGACCTGTTAGTGCCAATAAGCTAAACTAGGGATGTTTTGAGAATGCATACCAAGGAAAGGCATTCATTTATGCTGCTATGGCGTCCTTTCATTCATGGTGGAGCCCACTACACACAGTTACATGTTTTCAGTTAAGTTTGTGATACATGACACTGACTTAGAAGCATGATTCACTGAAAAGTATTCAAAGACATGTCCTACCTGAAAATTACAGACGAAGCAGGAAAAGAAGAAAAAAAAAGAGGGAAAGGAAAAAAAGCCATCAAACTTTAGTTGTACAAGCTGAAAATAAGGCAAAGCTAGTTCACAAGTAAACTTGTGTATTGGATCTGCTTACTGGTGATTCAGCATTCAAAGTGATGATTTCTTCATCGTGATCTAGTAGCTTGCAGGCATATGCAATATTAACAGCTGTTTCTTGCTTGTCTCCAGTAAGAACCCAAATCTGCAACCCAGCTTTGCGCAAGTTTGCAATGGTTTCTGGAACACCATCCTGTAAACGGTCTTCAATGCCAGTTGCACCTAAGCACAGAGAAAAAGAAAAATACTCCACATCAAATGAACAGTTAAGAGTTCACCTGAAATTGCAAGTTTGGATTTTTTGAAAAGCAACAACAACAAAAAAACCCAACCCAAAATCCCAAACCCAAACAGCAGTCACTTTTATTGAGAAATAGCTAAACTACCAATGGTTGCGAGATTAGGGCAGCTTTTTGGGGGTATCAGGAAAGAGGTGTGAAAAGTAGCTGGGTTAAACATCTGCATCAACAGTCATCAATAAATCCAGAATTCAAAACTTCAAAAGTTTTTGAAACTTTTGAGAAAAACTGATGCCACTTCTAGTCTCAGAGGTTCACAAGGCTGATGTATCTTTGCTTATTGTCTCTATGCTCTGTATCTTTACCATCTTTACCATTCTTCCAAATGTTGCTAGAGAAGATACTGCTGCTCCTAGAAGATAATTTCGGTTCTTAAGGCTCTCAACTGCCTTTCCTCAACTAGAAGAGGCTGGGTGACTAGAGATTTCTCCCTTTTGAAGGGGAGTGACAGTGGGACTGCAGCTTGGTGACAGCACATTAGGCTGAGGACATAAACTTTTTCCTGCCTTGTTGCTGCTCTTTGCTCTTGCAGAAAGACACTGGTTGACAAATGAGATACAGCAGAAAACAAATCATAAATCCGTTGGCCATGATATGAAAGTAAAATGTGGCTTTCAATGTATCTTTCTATCTGTTTATAAGAGACTGGGTATATTTCCTACGCTTACATAAATGAATTGTCAGAGACAAGATTTTAAAATACTGTAGCAAAAGCCACTCAGGACCAAGTTCAGTGTCACCACTGATACATCAGTGCTACACTGAGTGTCAGAGAGAATTTCAGAGAGTTTCAATATGAGGAAATGTAAGCCTTCACTGCTAGAGAATGAGAAGGTGACAGACATGCAAGTTACCTGGAACAATAGGAAAAGCAAAGCAAACTTTGCTCAGCTATTTATTATTCCTATGTTGTTCCTTCTAAAAAACATTTTAGGAAGAGAAGTCCACCTGAAGTCTGAGCACCAGTCATGTAGGTGGAAACACATTCTTAGGGCAATGTCAGGAAAGCTATTATTATCCAAACAAAGGAAAAGATTAATTCCTTTTCTAGACTCACTTTTTTATTCCAATGACCTAATCATGACTGGTCATTGCAAGATACAAACCACAGTGTGAGGTTCTTGGGGAACGACTGAATGGGTAGTTTACTTCTAGCTAGAGCTCATTTACTTGTCTGGCCATTCAATTTCACTTCCCACCCCACTCCACTCCCCCCCCTCCCCTCCAAGTGCAGGCAGAGCCGACAGGCACAACCATGGTGGGATCTTCCTGGCTAAGGCGGTCTCAATTACTCACCTCATGCTCCCACTTAAGTCAAAGGAGAGAAGGAGACACTTCAAGGGTCTTCATCTAATCCCAAAGTGGGTATTAAGACAGACTAAATGAACTGCACTTTCTCTTTTTTTGTCTCTCCATTGGTTATACAGAGAGACTTAGAGATGTGTAGTAGATACATCAGAAGTTGGGTGAGAAGGATCTAGTCTCCCAGACACAGGCATGTGGGCAATTAGTGAAGGTTGTTACTTCCAACAGTGTTATGGCTGTCCCAGTTTCTTTGCCAGAGGAAGCAGTTGGATGCATGGAATAATAGTGAATATACATACATTTTAGAATCTCAGTGCTTTCAGCATCTCAACTCAGCAGATGAAGAGTATGGCTTAGTTCTTGGAAGCCATTTTACACACATTGATTTTATCTGCATCATCATGAAGTACTGCAATCCCCTCCCACAGAATGCCCTGGGTGCGTGTGGTGAACCAGATAAACATGAGAGTTGATGCCTCTCGCAAATGCAGTTTATGCGCTTTTGCTTTATGAGTGTCTCTGGTGCCCCTGGAGTCATGGAAATCTCTGACATGTCGAAGTGGCACTAAGCTAACAAAATTCTGTAGACAGTTTGGGCCAAGCCCTCCTCCTGTTTACAGCAGCAGTTCCCATTTATGATATTATGTCAAATTCATCCCTGGTATTACTCCACTCATTTCACTAGTGATAAAATGATGGCAGGAGCAGGGAAAACAGGGTAGGCCTGTTATGTTAATTATATCCCATTCCTTTGTGGTGCTGCACATGACAGCCATGACAAAGTCCAAGAGAAGCCAATTTCTGTACTGTCAGAAACCATTTAAGGGAAAGAACGAATTTCATAGCCAAGCTTTCAGAATTTTTAACACATTTTCATTTCATGTTCGGCTCTCATTTCATTACCTAGCAGATGCAGATTCTTCTCTATCCGCAGTGCTGACTGAAACAGAAGTTCTTCACGATTTTCAATAGAGGATTCTGCTTCTAAATGACTTTTTAACCAACAGGCATACTCTTCCTTGCTGAGAACCTAAAAAGAATATGTGAGGGTACAGTCAATGTGATGCAGAGGCATTCATACTTTTCTGAATAAAATGAAAAAGGAGTTATGAATCAAGAACAATAAATTAATAAATGCCTTCAGTAATCTTTGTCAAGGCTCTCCTTAAAAGCAAACTAAAAGTCTGCATTTACTTACTCTTTTTGCAATACAGAGGGTTCGCAGCCCATCTACAGCATACAGATTAAGGTAATTCTGAGTTTTGCTTTGGATTTTTTTTTGATGTTTGCCCCGAGGGTCATCTAGATAAGAATAAAAAAATAAATTAGTGATTGAAAAATAGCAGCAGCTGAATGGCCTCAGAGAATAAAAACTTGTCTACAGTACTCACTGTACTGGCACTTTATAACTGATCCATTTAAAGAGCTGCTGATGTCTCCTGGGAAACTCAATGAAAACATTCCATATAGAAAAACAATCTCGTCTTTTTGTTCTATCTTTTCTGCCTTCTCTCTTCAGAAGTCGTTTTGAATGTATGTTAGAAAGACCTTTTTTTTACTCCTTAAGTATTTGTTTGGCCAGAATACTTTGAGAAATCATGATAATCTCAGCAAACAACAATGTCAGAAAAAGTATGATTTTAAATACGCTAGTAAAAAATGCTTCTCGCCACATCTCATTCTGTGCAGAAAAATTACACTTTAAAAATAGCAATTTTCTGCCAAGGTTAGTATCTCAAAAGAAACAGAAACAGTACTCTTTGTGTATCTCAGTGTATGTAGGTACTTTTACTGCTGTACTGATACTACCTATTGGCCTAGGTCAATGGCAGAAGTTCTGGGTATGATTTTGATTTCATGTACAAGAGAATTTACAACCGTGCAGACCTCCCAGCTATCTTCTACCTTGAACGCAGCAGCACAACTTCCACTTACTTTTCACATAAAGCCACCTGTAAGAACTCAAAACCAGGGCTAAGCATGTGTTCCTTGTCTCTGTTTAGCTGGGATTGGTTCAATGTGATCACACTGTGATCAAAAAAGAGTAATGAATATGACGGTAACACATTTTGTTCCATCTTGTTACCTGAAATGATGTCTTCAAAAGTTAAAAACAGGTGACATACATCTTTTTTACCATCTAGGATCAAGACAGGTTCATGTACAATGTACTGTAGTAGCAATCTTAAATAATATGAGTTGCAGGGTTAGTACTACAGTAAACATACAAGCTGGTAATTTTTCAGATTGGAACCATTGAGTGAGAATGACTTGCACATTATAGCAGGTTTTCCCATCCCTTGATGTAATTTTTATTTTTGAAGTCTACATGTTTTTTTGGGGTATAGCATCATTTCAGGATTATAATTTTGTAATTGGAGCTGTTTCTTAATGCAATATTTGTGTTACTGGTAATTGCACAGTAACCATCCACAGAGTCAGGTGAACACCACTCATCACCGGAAGCCTGAGCACCTAAAGAAACCTACTACCTATGGTCTCCGTTCATCATTGGATGTGCTCACCTTTCTCAACTGACCATACTGAGGACCTAAAGGCACTAACTATATCTTTATATTAAGCACTTAATACAAGTATTTAAATCAGATGGCATAAATATCTTCATGTTCAGTGCCCATTTTCCCAGTGGGCGTTCATACTCAATTTGGCCTTACTATGTGTAATAAACTTACACAACATTCTGTCTATAAACTTACACAGCATTGAGCATTTTCACATTTATCCAGCAGCACAGTGTCTAATGGGGTGTTCAGAGGCTCTGTCACAAACACATACAAGTATTAATGTTGTAGGAAGGAAGGAACTGGGAGCTTGAAATTCCAACATTCTGTTTTTTGTTCCTGTTATCTCAACCATCTATCAGCATATAATCAGAAGTTAGAAGAGGGGAAGGAATCTCTTGCAAACAAAAGTCAGTTGTTGAGATTCTTTTTAGCTGGGATGCAGTCTCTACTCTAAGCACTGTGACCTCAGGCACCGTGTCAATGGAAACCAGCAAACAAGTCTTCTCCAAAAGCATGACAGAAAGCTAGGGGTGTGCTGCTTGCTTCATTTCCTCCCGTAATTGCTAGCTGCGGAAAGCCAGCCCAGTCATTGTTTTCTCAATGACTTACATTCACAGTTCCTGTGTGAGCTGGGTATTGACTCAAACAGTAACTTTCTTATTTATGAACATGGTGACTGTTGAGATAAAGTAAAAACAATACACGCTTGGGAATAATTTCAAGGCTTTTGAAAATAACTTTATGCTATCAGAAAACATCAGGTGTCAGTTTCAACCAGATATACCCACAGAGCAAATAGAGTCAATTCAGAAAGTTTTTAAGTTTTGAAGCACATGGTGATTTCTGATTTTCTGTAAGACACAACTGAAGCTACAACACAGTATTTTTACTTCTGATTTTGGGCTGTTCCTCATGTCATATTTTAAAATACTATTCCTCCCAATCAGGGACGTTTGTGTCTGATGGGACCCAGTCACGACACATATGTTTGAGCAGGGAGATCACAGACACAGTGTTGCCTTGGTCCTTCAGTCTAAGGGCGCATGTACCACAAAGTCTCAAAGATGCACGCTTGATGGGTGAACAATACACCTGTCCCTGAGGCACTAAGACAGAAAAGAGCAAACACTGGGATTAGCTGTCATGTCCATTCACTTACTAGTCAATTCCTTGAAATGATAAATGCCTGAATTGTCATACATCTCCTCTCACAGTCATGTTCCACCATCAGCAGAGAACAGACTGAAACCACCAATAGATCCCACAATATAGATAATAGCCACAGCATAATCTTCTGAGGTTTTCTCTACCTGGGGAGCACCTCCCTGTAATGTCAAAAGGGTGCTGTTCCCTCAGGAATTGACAACATATCCACTAACATTAGGATACTTCAAGCAGAGACTGTTAATGTAGTTCCAGGAGTGAAGCTGCTCAAGAGAAATGTCAAACATTTTTCAGACAGATCCACTGAAATGTACAGAATTTCTGAAGCCAGCAGTGGCTTAGAGCTTAGAGGGCTAGAAAACAAGGGAAAGTGCTTATGATGTTCTAGTAGCTGCACTTGATATTGCTTGCAAAAGCATAACATGCTAAAACTCATAGTTCAATTTGGGCTAAGAAACTAAAAAAAAACCCTAAAAAAACCTCTAAACCCCCACCATTTCAAAGCCACCTTCAGTCTGCTAGCCTGTAAAGATGGTGGAATCCTTGTATTTGCCGAGCTGCAGAATCTGCCCACTGCCAGCACCATCTTCGGGAACTCTGCTTCCCTTTATCTGACATAGACCACCTTTGGTAATGTCACTGTTGTTTAGTTTTCTAACTGTCCTTGCTGTTTTTACCTAGGTGGGTCCTAGATCTGCCTGAAATTTGCCTGAAAATTCCTTGATCCATTTAGTGTACTGTGAATGGACACAGCAGTTTCAAACATTGTTATATGGTGACAAAATATTTAAGACTTGGCATAAAATAATCTTTTCCTTTCTTTTTAATGGTCAGTTCTCATTCTGAGAACTCACTTTCAAACATTACTTTCTGGGTATGTTATTAGAAATTCTCAATACTACAAATTCTCTATTAGTACTTTCAAGGAAACAAGTTTCTACAGATGCTCTATATATCTTCTGTGATATCAGATCTTTACTAGAAAATTATTGATGAATACTTTGTTGTTAGTTTAGGACAAATTGCTTTTAATTTTTTTGGCTCAGATTTGATTTATAAGGCTGTAAACAGAAAACTAATACCAAATTTTTTCTGTATTTCATTAAAATAAAATTACACAGTATAAGCCTTTCACAATTGTTCACTCCAACTAATGTCAAAGTAATTTCATTGCATTAGTGAAACATGGGCAGTACCTCAGCACTTTCTATTATAGACAGGGCTCTGTCTATTCATACTGGGGTAACCTTTAAACACTGGATTAAATTCAGTGTTGAAAATGCAGTAAATTAGATGCAAACTGATGCATGCAAACTGAAACCCATGCATCTCCTCTAACTTCTGAAAGCTTACAGGGTTTTTCTTGAATCCAACTGGTTACAATTAGCAGCTAATTAAAATTGTCCCTATATCTTGTGACATCGGGGGGCTGGAGAAGTCTCCATGCTTTAGGGAAGTTCCATGTTGACAACTACATGTTCTCAGCTACATGTCTATTCCCTGCTAGTCAATTATGTATTTGAAGCCAAGATTTTTCATCTGAACAGCATGTCTCCTTTTGCCACATCCATTCTGTTTTGATGGCTGATTGATTCCTAGTGCCCTTTAGCGTCATAGTCAAACCAGCATAAATACATTCATTGATTTATGCAAACATATTGCAGCAAAAGGATGCAAAGATTCACAAATGAAAGAAAGAGGGAAGCTGCAATAGGAAGAGCTTGGGTTTCACATAAAATACTCAAATAGCCAAGTACCACCAGGCAGGTTTTCTGAAGAAATGTAAATTGCTTTGGCAGAATTTCCAGAAATTCCTTCAAAATAAAGTTTGCTAGTAGAAGATCTTGTACAGAAATTCATTTCACTCATTCTTATAAGGTAAGGTACCAGTTATCTATTACAGAAAATTTGCTATAATAACAAAGTATTATAGAAGAATACTTTGATGGCTGCCATTCTACCACTCCCTCTATTCACAACAAAAGCAGGCAGGTCTACTTGCTAGAGAAAGCAATAACATACGATGAGTTTTTCAGCAGTTAAGCAGAACTGCCTCCCACCACCTCCCACTCCCGCAAAGGTAAGTAAGAGGTGTACCTGAAGAGGAGGGCAGAAGAAGATCCATAATAACTGAATCTGCTCCTTTAGTGTAAACATTTATTTCATCTGTGAGAGGATGTCTGACCACTACTGACATCCTCTTCCTGATGGAATCAAAGCCCAATGTATGTAATACTTCAAAGCTTAATGTTCCCAGGTGAGGTAGCTCCACTGATACCTGGTCAGATAGCCTTCCAACCAGAGAACAGTTATACGCCCTTGCTGCATAGACGAGAGCAGCTTCATCTGGACTCTCTGCTTCGTAACGGAGTTCCCCTTCCTCAGGTCCACTCCCCACAGCCGTCCTGCCCTGCTGGGAGCTGTAGCCATTGTTATTCATCTGCGCAGAGTACGCCAGCTTTTCTTCCAGTTTTAAAAAAGTGCTATCCGTAGATGTAGATGAAAGCACACTTAACCCAAATCTGTTCACGGATTTGCTTGTAGCTAGACTAGATGAACTGCTGCTGTTAGATCCAGTCAAGCGACTTGGAGTGAATCTTCTTATGAAGTCTTCTATGGTTTTTACTGGAGATTTTAGTTCAAAGCGATCTCTAACCTTGAGAATTAAAAACCAAACCAGTGAACAAAACCCAAAGAAAAGCTGTAAAAGAATTCGGACATGGATATCCAGTCTAAGCAGCCCCAACTAAAGAGAATAATTTCTCTGAGAGCAAAAAGTAATGGAATTTGTATTTTGAGAAAGGAAAGTAAATGGACAAAACTGACTCAACAGCAAAACTTACTAGAACTACAGAACTGTACCTGTGTGTGAAACCACATAAATTTGTGTTAAGAACATCTTTTATTTTTTCACATCCTCAGATATGACTAATGGATAGACCATCAATGTTGCACCACCACCAGCAAGGCACCCTAAAAGCTACCATTAGTATGAAACATTGGCATTCTTTGTGCCCATTCAGTGAAGGTAGTAAAAAAAATGTTAATGCAACAATTTTCTGTCGAGAAGTGTGGTATCAGAAAAGTTTTATGAGAATATGCCAATGTCAACAACATTCTCAATAGGAACATGTTGAAATAAATTATTTCCACTGCCTTCTCTTTCAGCATCAAAGCATTCTGCTTCAGTTTTATCACTCATCTCAGTTTACATAAATCTTTTTCACAGATACAATGTTATTAATAGTAATAGCATATTCATAGTAATATGTATTAAATTATTGTATAACAGTGTAGCATTCCTGAAACAGCAGAACCGAGCATTCTCCAAATGTTTCCCTGGCACAAAACCATGTCATTTTGCAGACTAGTTCACTTTTTATTCCAATCTGGACCAGAAACAAATCACAGAATTTTCTCCAGAATGGAAATTCCAGATGTTGGTTAGCTTTAATACTACATTCCCTTATATTTTTGTCTTACAGATCATCTTGGGATTGAGTATTTGAAATTCTCATTCATCAATGACACTGGTTTAGGCCAATTTAACTGGTAATGATAATTATTTCTCATAATGAGCTTAAGATACATCTTTTACATAATTTGAAAGTTTTAAGTGATTTTTTTCAACTATATTATTTTTTAAAACTTTTAATAAATGTCTCACTCTTCTCTTAATTTAGTCCATACATATAAAATATTCACAGACAGCTTATATTCTTTTTTGGGAAATCCTGAACAATTACGAATTAGTTTCCACGCATACTTACACACATACATATATTTATTAACTGAATAAGTTACAGTACAAGAAATCGGGGAACTTTCAGAAGTATCTTGAAATTGTTGATGAAAGCATCTTACCTTGAAGGTAAGTGAAATAGCCAACATACACCTTTTAACTAATGCTTAACTAAACCCATTCAATCACATAGTGGTTCTAAAAGTTGCCTCACAACTAGTTCTAGTTGTTTCTTACTGGAACAGGAGGTTTTCATTTCCCCAATTTACAAGATAAATATAGTATCAATACAAAAAAGGCTTAAACTCTCTTTTGCTGTTTCTTTAACTCACCTTCTGTCGGGGCTGATTTGGTGCAGTAACCATGACTGTATTACATATAGTCAAAGCGATGAAGAAGTCAAAAATATCACATAGTTCTGGACTCAGATGGGATAACGGCTGTTCGTGGCTCCTCATGACCTCCAGATGTTTTGCACATTCATTCACCTTTTCTAACAAGCTTGGGTCAGGTGTGATGTCCTTTTCCTAGTAATAAACAGCAGTAATTAACATCTGTGATTCTGCAGATTTCCAAAGCAGCGTCAATATCAAGAGTTTTATTGTGGCCCTGCACCACAGAGTGGAGGTAAGGAGGACTGTAAGACACTCATTTTAGACAATAAAGTTAACAGTGAACCTACCTACAGAAAACGAAATGCGAGTGTGTTACGAACATTTTCACTACAGATAATTATAGCAGCAATATTAATCTACTTTGAGGGTAGTGGATAGGAGAAGAGTTACATACTAATATTCCTCCTCCTCCCTGTCTAATTCAAGACAATATTATCTATTACTAAGGAATGGTACACTACAGAGATCAAAAGAGTGGAAAAATTAGACAGCAATGACATTCAAAGCTCGGCCTCACATCAGCACAATAAAATGAAACCATGCTAGAGAACAAAACCCATCCATATATTTGAAGGTAATTCATGAAACACAGAACACCTTCCACTCTATTTCATCAGTACTTTCCACTTATCTAATCTATTTCTTGTTAGAGCAAACTCCAGTATTATGATAGGAGGATGCAAAAATACAAAAGATTGAAAGACAAACTGATCCAAGGCTCTTCCTTCAGTATCTGCTGATGCTTAGCAGCTTATGAATCTGAGCAACCACAGAACCCTGTGTGTAAAAACTGCAGATTGAAATTGGACCAAGACAGCTTACTCTTGACTGAAATCATGAAGTTCCATCAGTGTAAACACCATCTTTTTGTGTCTATATTTGTAATTTGTTTTAAGGGTAAATTTGTGTCAACAGTGCACAATGCAAAATCCCTAAATGAGCAAAATTTGGCTTCTCTGCTCTCTTATTACCATTCAGCTCATGTAAAACTTCCACGAATTACAGTAGTATAAAATAAACGAAGAAAAGTTTTAAGGACATAAATTCACTAGTATTTTGAAAGGTAAAGGTTTTTACTTTTAAAAATACAACATATGCAATCCACTGATAACCCTGAAGTATGCTAAAAATTATACTACAGTGTAGTCAACAGTGTCTAAGAACTGGAATACACAGTGTCCAGCCCAGCACTTTGTTAGTTTTAAAATCCTCTGACAAAAGAGAAAAGGCATACACAGAGCAATTAGAGTCGTTAACCTCACACCTTATGCTACTCTCAGCTTCTGTAGATAAAGGGAAGGCACACATTTTCTTTTCAAAATCTAAAACAAAGGTTTTAGATTGTCTTTGCCTTTAACTTGTTCCCACAGAGAAGGTATTTAGATAAGATCTATGCCAACATTTGATTGTTTTTGTACAAACAGCTCTGACGACAGAAGAAAAAATGCCAAGATGAAGTCACATCTTTTCAGGACACTGTTCTATTAAAAGACACAGGACACTATGCATTCAGGTCTCATGACTTACCATTGGGCTACTGAATGCAGTGTGCTTCGAGAGTATGCTTGCTCTTTTTGCTTCAGCTCTGCTACCCGTGCGCCGGTGGGTTTTGGTGCTCTGGCTTCTGTGTATTACTTTGATACTCTGATGGCTGCAGATACTATCGCGCTGGGATAGAGTTCCTCCTTTTGGAGCTGCCTCGTCTTCCTCAGAATCAGGTTCTTGGTACATTGCTAAGCGTTTGGCTATCGGTAAAAACACAGAAGGAGAAATGCTGTGTATGTTCAACATGTCTTGAGAAAGAGGGAGAGGGGCACAAAGACTTTGTTCAAGGGATCTGGTTTTAATATTATACTGTGCTTTCATGGTATTAAAGATTGATTCCATTATCAGGAGATAACACTGCCTCCCTCATCATCACACTCTCTGAAAGGCAGTTAGACTCTGCAGTAACTCACTACATTCCTGGAGACTATTCCGCAGCTCATTCTGATGAAATCAACCAAATAATTTGGTCTTCACTTGCAGTCCGAGAAGGAAATGCAATGCTTAGCAACATGGTTTAGTGATGGACTTGGCAGTCCTGGGTTAATGGTTGGACTTGATGACCTCAAGGGTCTTTTCCAACCTAAATGATTCTATGATTCTATGAAATGAAGAATCCAGCAAATTTTCTTGTCCTTTCCCACAGAACATGGAAATTTCACAGAAAGTATTTTCCAGCAAAGTGTCGCATTTTTCCAGTACCAGTTAACTGACATCTGAAACATCCTCAGAAGAGCATGTCTGTAGAGCACTACTGCCCTTATTTTATGTAGAGAGATGAGGTACAGACAGCGTAAAAGCCTTGCTTAAGGTCAGGGCCATCTGCTGCAAAGTGGAGACATGAACAGTTATTCGTGACACATAGCCGAGTGCTAAAACCACCCTGGAGTCCATCCCCTCCTCTCTGGACAGCGTGATAGCCAGGACAACGCATCATGCAGTATCAGAGCCAGGGTACCCTCACCTGCTGCAACCCTTGTTCTATCACTATTTGTTGCAGTGAGCAGCACCTAGTTTACATGGAATGAAAGAGTTTTTCCAAATGAGATATTTTAGATGAATGCTTCCCCAGCCAAGAATCCACTACAATTAATGTTAGAAACCAGTCCTGGCAGTCTGATATACAGAAGGTAAAAAGGAAACAGAAAGAAGAGGTGTGAAACAGCCGTGCAATCCAGCCCCTCTATTGACAGGCTCTGTTTAGTTCTGATGTATAACAAATTTTTCCATTCCAAAATACCATGGACATTTAATAATCCGGGTTATTCATTAGGCAGGCACATGCCACTCCAACAGGTATCTATTTATTCCTTCATTAGGTATTCATTGAAAGGCTTTTCATTATACTCTCAAAATAATCCATACTCTCCAGATATACAGTACAAGTTATGTATTTGTGGCTCGGCTTTGTTTCGGTTCTCTGGTGTAACAAATTAGATTTTCCTAATGTCAAATAATAAATCACTAGCATGTAAGTTAACTATTCAGGCATTTAACACACAAAAAAAAAAAAAAAAAAAAAGAAAAAAAAAAAGAGGATTTTTCTTCCAAAATACTTTCTGAGAAAAATCTTGCATTACACATAGTGAGTTTGGCATGGGATCACTTTAAGTTGGCTAGCTTTACAACCAAAAAAGCCACCATCCTCATCATCCACTGCAATTTTCAAAAGTATTTCAGCTGTATGAAAGCAGCTGGAGGACTTGAAATCAGACCACACACAAGAATACATGGTCATAGCTCTATCAGTACAGTATTGTACCTCTGAGGTTTTTTCCGCTCCATTTGGAAAATGTATTGGCTCTGTCTAAAATATGGGAAGCTCTCCCTACTTGTCACCCTAACTGCATGCTCAGGTATGCAACATCCTGCACTGTGCTCTGGCTCCTGCTGGAAGAAAATTCAGGCCATGCAGGTAGAAAGGGTCATAGTGCATTTGGAGACATGAAAAAGAGACTGCAGGGCATGCTGCAAACCACTTGGGTCTCATAGCTTGAATACAGCCCTGCAGCACAGGCCCTGAAGCTGATGCAGACTAATTGTGAATGACGGAGGATTTCCTTCATTAGCATTATTTGGTGTGATTCACGCTCCTCTGTGTTATGTGGTGGGAAAGAGGTTGAGCGATGGCATGTTCAGCACTGTGAGGGCAGCTGCTCCTTGAGCCACACAGCTGCAAACAGAAGAGCACAGCACCGTCACCTTCTCCTTTCAGTGCCTACCTTGTCCTTTGATTCATACGACAGAATCTAGAAGACAGCTCAAAAAATGAGGGAGTTCACTGGTTTCCTTTGGCCCATCTGTTGCATTGTAATGACTTGCAACGAAATAAAGTTCAGTTCACCTGCAGAGGCTGCTTCCTGCAACTTGTTGCATGTGCCTTGGGACAGCACAGTTCTAACCCGTCCCATCACTTTTGTCCACTAATTCCCACTTTCTTCTGCTCTGTAAGGCTCTATGCATTTTTCCAGTGGAAATGCAGATCCTTATACTGTGAATTTAATTCAACTGATCATAGGTTTGCCTATATCAGAAAGAGTCTACACTGAGGGCCCAAAGTGATCTGCAGCATGTCACAAACACTGATCCAGGTCCTCAATCAAGTTGAGAGCCAGGCTGCTCACTGTTCCCTCCAGCGTCCTAGTTTCCTTCCAAGGGAAACCCAGGCAGGCGAAGAAGGAGCCATGTGGACATGACAGTGTGTCACCTTAAGAGGATACCTCAAGTACCAGAATGGAGCAGCACACTCAAGGACTTCTGTCCCCTTCACTGGGGAGGTGATGGAGTGCACATGCTGGAATGAGGCCAGTGGAAGGCAGTGCCCAGCCTGACAGCGCAAGCCCTGCAATTATCTTCTGCAGGCTCCTAGTTACATGCTGCAAATCCCAGGCTGAAAAGCCATTGCTCAGGACGACACGCCAGCAAGGTTTTCTGCACTTTATTAACATTTAAGATTTAAATCATTCCTAAGAAGCATTTAATTTTTGTGCCTCATCTTCACTAAGGCTCTCAGCAGCAAAAAGGAGAGTTGGTGTGACATGTGGACACTCAGCCTCTCTCATGAAAAACATAAGAAAAGCTTGTATTGGCCACAGGGATAATCATCCTCACTGTGGATGCTGGGCATTTGAATGGTAGACTAACAGAAGCTTCTTGTAATAGGTAATATTTCTTGACAGGGAAAGGACTGGCTACAATTGCTCTTTTCAGTTTTGCAAAATGTGCTACCCAGTTGGTCCAACTCTCTTCTGACCACAACTTTTAAAAAAGGACAAGTTTTCTTTAATAATCATACCTAATTTAAGCTTCTGCTCTGAAAATAAATCTTGAAATACATGACTCCAAAGACCCTGAACTGATTATAATTTTATTCCATGTATAAAAACTCTATGGTTAAGCAGAGAATGCACTTCAGGCACAATACAGCATTATGATTGCAAACCATATTTCTGTATTCCTCATTGCTCTTTTTTCTTTCTTATACTACATCTGAAAATATTTTGGTTGTTCAACACAGCAAAAGCTGTTTCCTAATGCAGCACTGAGCTGATTTATTAGCATTACACCAATAGCACGGTCCTTTCTAGTCTATGCAATGTTAACTATCTCTTGCTCTCTATATAGGTTTTCATTGCAGCACATTCATTTAATTGTTCCTGCCACTGAGAAAACAGGAAAAAAGTGGAAGTAGATACAAGACTAGAATCTCATTTAACCAAGTCAAATTATTTTGATACAAGTGGTGCTATTTCAGTTTATACCAAGGTAAACTTGATAATAAAATAACAGGCCTTAGCACCTTTCAGCATTTTCTCAAGTGCAATCTTACACATTATGCAGCAAGAATTAAGTATGAAGAAATAATGAAACCTGGTTCAATCATTATGTTATGGCTAAGGTTCACAATGCTTCAGCTGTGCAAAGCGTGCTTCTTTAGGAACATGCTGTTCTCTCCACCCACGCAGCCCTCTCCGATTCAGAACCTTTTCCTGTGAACATTGTAACCTGAAAGACTTTGTTGTGGGATGCTTTTCAGTTTCAGCACTGAAAACTGATGGCCTTGATCTTTTGTCTGATAGTTTTTTGTTAAGGGCAAAGACACAAACAACTTTTGAGAAACACAGCAATGCAATTCATGAAAGTCAAATTTCACTATCCTCTAGTTTGTTTTATATTTACGGCACAAAGAAGAAACAATAATTAATACTTCAGCCATGAACTCTCTTCCCTCTTTCAGAAGACAACAACACACAATAAATAAACCTCCTGTAGTAGCTGCTAAGTATTTGAAGAGACATTATTTCATTTAAAAAAGGCTTTTATTTCATTATTTTTTGGGTTTGCTTGTTTTTGTTTTATCTTCCATGCTATCTATGTTCTACAATGAGACATCCATTTTGCAGGGTGCCAGAGACACTTGCCACACTGCCAGATGTTCCACTCACTAGAAAAGCGGGACCAGGAAGCTCTAAAGGATTTCCCTTCAGGCAGAATAAAACTGCAGACCCGCTAAACCAGAATAATTCAGCTGTCACTGTGTGGGCCCTGATTTCACCATGGGATGTTCCACTTCACCCCAAACCATTGGGTAAGGCTGTTATTGAGCTATCATGAAATAAATCTACATGTGCAGTACTTACACCATCACACCATCTTTTTTCCTTTTTATGAGTGCAAGCTTATTTCACTTTGAAGTGCACTCTAGTGTCTACATAAATAGTCGAGCAGCTAGCATGCTATAAATTTGCACAAGTGTGCCAACATAATCTTCATTTACTTTGCAAGAATTTCCCTGTAAGGGCAAGTATTGAGATTAGAAAACACCAAGATTTTCCTTCCTCTCCTGTCTTAGCATCCCCAAGGGCTTAAAATTAATAACCTTAAGTAGTTCATTAAGAAGTCTTTACTCCAGTTAAAAATGGGTATCATTCCTACCTTTCAGGAGATTTTCCAGAGCAACTGTAAGTGTAGGTATATGCTTAGAAAAAAGTATCACCTGTCTCTAAATATGAGTTATTCTGTCTTTACAATTTAAAATGGGGCATTCCCAATGTACTGAGTTCTATGTGTGCTAGCACCAGTTTTCTCCTCGGTTACCAATAAAATTTTTCAAAAGGCAAGAGAAACTATCAACAAGCTACACAGAGTGTTTGATCCATCCTGTTCTGCTAAAGGTTTTGACCTTTCTGGGGAAGGCCTAAATGGACTCTCCTGATTTCTGAAGATTGCCAAATTGTAAAGGTGGCAGATGAGAAGTCCCATTGGAAGCAACAGACATTTATTGAAACAGTTTTATCGATTTTTATGCCTTTTTTAAAAAAAATAATAATCCAGTTTTCCAATGTGGTTGGAATGTGCAGTCTTACATTCTCTTGACTACATACAAGAAGAGTAAGGAAGTTCCACTACAAAACAGCCCCCCAAATTAAGAAAGATTTATTTACTATAATAATAATGTAATTTTCACATGAAAAGCAGTTGCTGGCCAATCTTCAGCCAGAAAATATAGAAAGCAGAAGAAACTCCTTCTTTCTCAGACTTAGGAATGAGGAAACTTTGCTAGGCAATAGAAAAATCACTGAGGTTTCTATCATCTGCCTGTACGCCCATAAACTGCTGTTATGTTGTCTAGATCTTTTTTCAGTGTCATTGGAAGAAAGGGAGAGGAATGCAAAGAATGAAAAATTAAGTTTTATCAGATTTGAGTGGTTACATTCATGGAGATTCAACTCATGTTTTGTCAAAAGTTCCATACAATGGGTGGCTAAATCTAGAAAAACAGAGATCACACCCTATAGGCAAGAGAGCGATTAATTAAGCATTTGGAAAAACACCCGGACAAATGCCAGGCCACCAGCATCTGGTTGTAGCTAAATCATATAACGACTTTCAGAAGCACAGTCTGCTTTTGGGCACCTACTGTCTCTGGGATTAGCAGACAGACTTGGGGCATGGCCAGTTCTCAGAATTATTAGAAGCTGGCTACTGGCCTGAAGGGAACAGCTACGGTATGGCAACATAATTTTACATATAGGGAAATAATTCCTTTTTTTTTTTTCCCCCTTTTTTTTTTCCCCTAACATTCTTTTGGGTTAGGAGAAGTAATGATTGGAAGAATAATTCTGGGATTTAACCAGAGTATAGCATCGCTGGGTATTCCATAAATGCCTAGGACATTTATGAATGGGACAACCATTCTTTCACTTGGAGAGGTCCATGACATACCCTGCTCCTGAATTAACACTCTGTGAATCAAGAAGAACCTTTGAAGGAGACAACAGAACAGACAGAAGAATGCAGGTCACACAGACGTGAGGTGGGAATTCTCTTCACCTGTGTTTAGAATTCTAAGCCACAGAGAAACAGGCACGTATTACGCAACAACTGTAGATGTCTAAAACAGGTCTGATGAATTACATCCCACAAATGCTTAATTTTCTCCAGTAACTGTAAAGCTACTAGATGACTGTCTTACATACAAATATCTAAAATTAGGTAACAAGAATCCCATTCCTATCAACATAGTCCCCACTGGGCCCAAATGGGCAGTGCAAATTCCCATAGTTTGACCCCAATCAGCACACAACCATCACCAAATATTATAGGTGACCTCACCAATAATGAATATTTGATAGAGTTTGTATCATGGAACTGTGGCTCACACTTTCCCTCACAGCCTTCACAAGTGTTCCTGGATTCCTCTTTGGTGCTAAGTTCTTGCACAGCAGTACCTATGAGTAACAACACTCTGTACTACCTCCAGCTAGCCAAGAGATTCTGTTCCACACTGGTGCAATTTATTGGCCTCTATTATGCATGTCTCTGTCACCTATTGTCTAGACTAAAACAATGCAGTACTCCTGGGCGTAGCGCCATCAGCCTCATAAGAAACTTACAGCTAATAGAGAATTCTGGAGGAAAATATTTTCTCCAGCAAATTTGTGAAGACTTCCCCTTGTTCCCTATACTACCTAAAATAAGAGTATTACGTCTTGTTCGGAGTTTCAGTTTTTATTTTAGAAGCATTTAATCACTTCAACCCTGCATAAGGTCCATATAAGCCTCTGAGATGAAAACCATGATTAACATGTCCATGTCTGATGCAAAACAGAACTCTCCCTTGTAATCATAAAGCTTACCTTTCACATGGTTTTATGGGACAAATTTCCAAAAAAAATAGGGGCACTCCCACCCCTCATGAAAACAAACCCAAATATGCCAAACCTAATACAGTGTAGCACATGCCTTTTAAGGGGCCCTCAAACCCAAACAAATTGTGCACTGCACACACACAGAGAGGAAGAAGGGGAAAGACCAAGCTACACATAAGGGAAGTCACACACATTGCTTAGTGCACTAATAGAAGGAACTCATGTATGATGATGACAAATGCAGTGTTAACAATCCTTGTAGAACAGAAAAGAGTGTGATAACCTGTCATTAACTGTGAACAAATTTTAGGAAGAAAAGCTTACAATGCAGCATAGATAAAATTTAGGAAGACTATGCAAAATCTGTTGATTGAGTAATTAACAGAAACGCAGTGGTTCCAGATTATGCAGAAAAAAATGCCTCAACAGAAAATTAAAGTTCCAAAGTGTCGTGATTTATCCCCAGCTGGCAACTAAGCCCCATCCAGCCACTCACTCACTCCCCTCCAGTGGGATGCGGAGAGAATTGGAAGAGTAAAAGTGACAAAACTCGTGGGTTGGGACAAAGGCAGCTTAACAGATAAAGCAAAACCTGTGCATGCGAGCGAAGTGAAACAAGGAATTCATTCACCACTTCCCACCGGCAGGCAAGTGTTCAGCCATCTCCAGGAAAGCCGGGCTTCATCATCTGTAACGGTGACTTGGGAAGACAAAATGCCATAACTCCAAAACCTCCAAACGTCCCCCCCTTCCTTCCTCCTCCCCCAGCTTTACATGCTGAGCATGACCCCATAGGGTACGGGATACCCCTTGGGTCAGTTGGGGCCAGCTGTCCCAGCTGTGTCCCCTCCCGACTTCTTGTGCCCCCCAGCCTGCTCGCTGGTGGGGTGGGGCGAGGAGCAGAAAAGGCCCTGACCCTGTGTGAGTGCTGCTCAGCAGGAACTAAAACATCCCTGTGTTACCCACACTGTTTCCAGCACAAATCCAAAACGTGGCCCAGACTAGCTGCTATGAAGAAAATTAACCCTAAGCAGCACACAAAGCTAGGAAATTTCAGACCTCAATCTGCACCTGTAGGCATAACTCTCCTGCTTTGCATGAGCGTGGCTGAGCCCCAACATACATGGCCTCTAGATGACTTCAGAGGAAAATCTGACAGAACTCCATTAGCATGGGGGAAAAAAGTGTGTTACATCTTAGCCTTATTCTTGGATATGGCTGAATGGAGCTGTTCTGACTGAATTTTTTCCCCAAGAATTCATGCCTGAGGCAAACATATGGCATGAAAAACTTGAAAAAAACAGTTTTGTAAACCCATCCAAAACTGAAAACAGCATCTTACCATGGGAAGGGTCAAGAAACTAGAATAACAGGCACCGCTACCCAGCCACAGCAGAATAACAAACTCAGACCAAACTGCTCAGAACAAGGACACCTCCATTCTGAGCTATCTGCTTTTACAGTAGAAAACAGACCTTCACCAGGAAGTGTGCCTGGATGACCAAGTCACTCCTGGACAAACTCAGACACAAAAAAGAAGATAAAGAGGGTGGAAGCAAGGACAGGGAGCCTGGGAGGAATACAGAGAAACTGTCTGAGCAGC
Organism: Falco naumanni; assembly: GCF_017639655.2. NCBI lineage: Eukaryota > Metazoa > Chordata > Aves > Falconiformes > Falconidae > Falco > Falco naumanni. Next base: position 72,107,321 of record NC_054055.1, read on the forward strand.
CAGGGATCAGGTTAGGAAAGCTAAAGCCCTGACAGAATTACATCGGGCCGGCAACAAGAAAAGCTTCTATAGGTATGTCAGTGATAAAATGCAGACTAGGGAAAATGCAGCTCCTCTCCTGAAGGAAACAGGAGAGCTGGTTACCTGGGACATGGAGAAGGCCAAGGTACTCTGTGACTTCATTATCTCAGTCTTCACCGGCAAGTGCTCCAGCCATACTGCCCAAATCACAGAACACAAAAGGCAGAAACTGGGGAGAATGAGGAACCGCCCACTGTAGGAGAAGATCAGGTTTGAGACCATCTGAGGAACCTGAAGGTGCACAAGTCCATGGAACCTGATGAGATGCATCCATGGGTTCTGAGGGAACTGGTGGATGAAGTGGCTGAGCCACTATCCATCACATCTGAGAAGTCATGGCAGGCCTGTGAAGATCCCACTGACAGGGAAAGGGGACCAGTGATGAGTGGCATTCCTCAGGGGCAGGTACTGGGACTGGTGCTGTTTAACATCTTTGTTGGTGACGTGGATGGTGGGATTGAGTGCACCTTCAGCAAGTTTGCCTACGACACTTCTGGGCAGTGAATGGATTGACAGCAGTCTTGAGAAGGACTTGCGGGTGCTGGTTGACAAGAACTGCAACGTGACCTGGCTATGTGTGTATCCTGGACTGCATAAAAAGAAGTATGACCAGCAGGTCGAGGGAGGTGATTCTGCCTCTCTACTCCACTCTTGTGAGAACCCACCTGGAGCACTGCATCCAGCTGTGGGGTCCTCAGCACAAGACGGACATGGACCTGTGGGAACAAGTCCAGAGGAGGGCCAGGAAGGTGATCAGAGGGCTGGAGCACTTCTCTTATGAAGACAGGCTGAGAGAGTTGGAACAGTTTATCCTGGAGAAGAGAAGTCTCTGGGAAGACCTTATAGCAGCCTTCCAGTACCTAAAGGGAGGCTACAGGAAAGCTGGAGAGGGACTTTTTACAAGGGCATGTAAGGATAGAAGGGGTAATATCTTTAAACTGAAAGAGGGTAGATTCAGATTAGTTATAAGGAAGAAATTCTTCACTGTGAGAGTAGCAAGGCACGTTGCCCAGAGAAGCTGCAGATGCCCCATGCCTAGCTTCCAGGCCAGGCTTGTTCGAAGTCAGGCTGGATGGATGGGGCTTTGAGAAAGCTGGTCTAGTGGAAGGTGTTGCTGCCCATGGCAGCGGGACTGGAACCAGATGGTCTTTAAGGTCTCTTCCAACTCAAAATATTCTATGATTCTGTGATTGAGACCTGTTGTCTTCAGCTGTTGAATCTTAACCCATGTACAAAAATTCTGAATTCATTTCTTCATCTGAAGTGCTACTCAGAGTTTGATTCCAAAAACCAAACCAGTATGACTGAAAAATTGCTTAGATAAGGGAAGACACAGATCAGAAAAGGCAGATGCATTTTACTTGGTTTTCTTGCATATATGGCAGCATCAGATTGCTTGTCAAGTGAAAGATTTTTGAATGTTCTAATTCATTAAATCTTCAGAAAAACCTGAGGTGCAGAGCAGGATGGCATCAGTTATAACATATGTCCCAGAACCTCAGAGGGGAACTCGGATAGTCTGGTGTAAGACATAGAAAAGCAGCTGTCAAATCTTTTGCAAGTAGAGCACACAGCAATGAAATGTTGATGCATTCCCTAAAACCAGAAAGAGCTGACAGACATTTTACCATAGCTAATCAAGAAAGTTTCAGCAGCAGAAAAGATAAGACATGGTTAGAAAATCAGACTGGAGAAAAGAGCTAACAAAAGACTTGAGTGAAGAATAGTTTTTACTGTGTTATTAATCCTGATTTTAGGGAAAAAAAAACAATAAAAATTATCAGCATTTATATACAGAATGACAGAGAAAGACCAAAATTCTGTAGAGGAGAAAAAAAAAAAAAAAGAGTAAAATATTGTGTATAAATTCCATGTTAATTTAAAATTGTATTTGTCCGAAATTTCATACTGACTGGAGTTGCAAGAAAGCCCAAACATAGCCATATGTGAAAAGAATGACAGAAAAAAATCAGTTTAAGTACTTATTTGACATTTCCGTTTGTAGTGAAATTCACTCTGCTTTCATTAACATTTATATTGTAACCTGAAATCGTAAGAGGAAAGCATGCACAAACTTAGATTTCTGTTAAATACATTACATTTGAAGAAAAAAGATCTGAAACTCAATACTCAAATTCAGGAGTCTGAGTTCAGTCTACATATCAGCTGATGATACCAAGCTCATAAAAACACCCTTTCTGCACTGTTTCAGGTGGCAGTATCGTCATCATTCCTGCAAGGAAAAGTGTACACTCTGAAACTAGTATAAACAAGCAAACGGCAATATATACAAACAAATCAATGGCAATGAGAAAACAAGAATGAATAATCAGAGTGTCACAAGCAGAATTAGGTGTCCAGAAAGATGCTCCTAATTCTCTCTTCCTTACCTACAGTACAGAGGTAGGAAGTCATAACTTCTCTCTGTTTAAGTTCTTTCTGTAACACTGGGATCATAACACTACCCAAACAGCAAGTTTCTTGAAAAAGAGTGCCTTAAATGTAAGGTCTCAGTACTATTATAAAGTAGAAGAAAACCCCCCGATCCTTGCAAAATCCAAAACCTAGTATCTTTTTTCAGTTTGGAATCTTATGAACTCTCTAAAGCATGTTTTAGATTTTCCAGTCTATTTTGATTATTCTCTTATTCTGTATCTTATTTGTAAGCTGAACTTCTGTAATGGTCTTTGAGAAAACTTACTGATCTTTATATGTTATGTAGATTAAGAAAATAATTTATTTACGAATAGGAATGCATTATTGTAGCTATCAATATTTCCCTGCATACAGAGTATGATTTGAAGAGTTAAGATATGCTATGCCAAAAATTATAACAATAAAATGTTACAGGAAAATAACACAAATTACAAAGAACTCACAAAACAGGAATTCACTTACTAATTTTAAAACGGTGATGACACAGGGATGACAACCCTCACATTCCCTTTTTAGTGACGTTTTAGTGTTTCAAGAACATAGTACTTGGAGACATTATTTCAACTACAATGTTCATAGAACAGTGAGCATACCTTAACACAGACCTGTCACACAGGATCACTGAAAAGAATCTGACAAAGGTAACATAAAACAAGCTATTACACCATATTATGTTTCCTGTTAATATGAAACCCAGTAACTTTGTTTATATTTATTTCTCAGCACAAAAGGATAATCTCATTCCAGGTATTAAATCAGATACTAATCTGGCTGTATGCTTAAAATTGGTATTCCACATAGCATACTTCAAACACCCTAAACAATAGTGATACCAGCAGCACTATTCAATTTGCTTACATTAGCCACATGCTCAAGTGTTTGTGTTATCAGGAGCTAAAGCCAGAAGCTTTAACTGCCTTAATATACTGTAGATGTTACAGAAGACTTGGGTAAAATTGGCATTGCTAGCTGAACACAGCCATCAAATTATACTAATCTGAAAACAGCTATTACAGACTTTGCTGAGTGGATACATGTAATTTTTTTTAAGATGACAGTAATCTTTATATCTAGTTCAGAATGCTCAAAGTACAACTGTTAGATAGAAAACAAGATCATGAGCTCACCGTTATCATCATGGGAATACTCTATTCCAGAAACAGTGCATCTTCGGAAAACCATCTTGTTTTCAGTAAGTGTCCCAGTCTTGTCTGAAAAGATAAACTGCACCTGACCTAAGTCTTCTGTGATATTTAAAGCTCGGCACTGCAGCTGAGAGTCTGTTTCTTCATCATATAAATCTTTATCTTGATGAATAAAGTATACTTGGCAGATTTTAACTATTTCAATGGATACATACAAAGAAATAGGAATCATAACCTAGAATACACAAAAAGGAAGAGAATTAGGACAAAACAGAAGGAAGGATACAATGAATTAGTAAAATCTAGTTAAATTGGTACTAGACTAGAACATAAAGAGGCTATGTACTTTAAACATCTACTGTAAAGTTATTATGTTTGAAAGGTATTTACTGTGTTAGATGAGGAAAACCTACGGTGAATTGCCAAGCTGAAATGCATTACTCTGTCTAGAAGGGTCATTATCAAAACTTGGACAGAAGCAAATCTTTTTCAGGCTAATGAGGTGAGCTTGAAACTAGCTGGGAAAGGAAAAGAAAAAAAGCCCCGACCAAACCCAGACAGTACACTAGAATCCTGTAAATGTGAAAGAATGGGATAAATTTATTCTGCATAAACAATAGACTGTTTACAAATTCACCTTGCAGGACGGTGGGAAACAAAATAAGGAGTGTTAACCTCTTCACAGGAGCAATCTTTTTGGCCTTAACTTTTGCACTGCAGATTATCTGAATGAAGAACACATTTTATAATTGCTGAAGAAAGAGATGTGAGAAGGAGTCTCTCCAGAAAAGATTTTCAACTGTTTCTTGAGGATTGTTGAAACTCCATGAAATATCTAATTTGTACCTGAGATTTTCTCTGCAGATGTTTTTCAGGACAGAAATTCCTGACAGCACACATTATTTAGCTTGCTGAATTAAATATGAAGGATAAATTATAGCATGTATATAAGTGGCAAATGTGGTTATTTAAACAAAACTACAGTTAAAGGTTGGCGTTTGAAGAATTTGGTGGTGAAATTTTTTAATCAATATCATAATTTAATACTTTATGGAGTAAAAAGTTATTTAACATCCTTTTTCATTTCTTTTCATAAAGGAGTTGCTGCCTCCAGTAATGCAGCCTCCTCTAGTGTCCCACTGGGCGTACTTCCACATGTCCCAGTGACATGAGTCTGTTACTTCTCTTAGCTTACTGCCACCTTTGCCATTCAGTACATTTCTCCTCAGGACCAAAATATTTTTAATGGAGTTTGTTATCTAGCTGAGATATGGAGTTGTTAAGAACAGTATCTTTTGAAAGAGGTTAAAAGAGTATACAACTTATGTTCATACCAGGACACTGTACCCAAAGTGGCACCTGCAGTATTTGAGGTGTTGTTCCACAGTGGACGGATATGAAACATAAAACTTGTTTTCTCCCAGCAAGGCCCATTGCATCCTATCTTTTCCTACTTGTTTGAAGTAAAATAAACTAAAATAAAATACTTGAGTCTCTTGGGAAACGTTCTCAGATGATTACCTTCCCTAACACCAAGGGAGCTCTGACAGCTTACTGTGTGCATCGGTTTATTTTTTAGAGAAGTTACCATCTTTTTACCACTGGGTAGGCCACTTCTTTTATTTAATTTAGCTTCCTGTTTATATATTATCACATTTCTTATAGTTAAAATTTGATTTTAAAGTGACTGAATGTACTTCTTTTTAGTGCATTATTAGTTTCCTACATGCTTTATTGCTGGAAGGGGTACTACACATACTGTAAATTTATAGCTTTATTACAGCAAACTGTGAACAGAGGTGACAGTATGTACAACTTGATTACCTGGAAAACTATGATCACTGTCAGAAATAAATATACTGAAGCTAAAACAGGAGATAAATATTTGCCATCAGGTCCTGGAACATCAAAAACTGGTTTCTTCTTCTCACCATATTGCCATACCCATAGGCCATGACCTGCAGAAGAGTTGAAACAGAGAAAAAAGCAAATTAACTGCAAGGAAAAATGCTTATGGTATGGATTTGTTCTTAGAGTTGAATTATGTGGGAAAGTGGTATTTGTCTTCAACTGTTCTGCACGACTTTTGAAGAGGGCCCCAAACCCATGGGGGTTTTTTCTGCCTTGAGATTTGGGGCTTAAGAAAGGGATTTGTCTGGCCTTAAGGACAGTATGCAAGAGTAATTTCACATAAAAATAAAGTGAGCTGGCTAGTCTAGATTAGCAGTTTAGGGTCTTTCGGTAATCAGCAGAGAAAATGAGTCTTCAGAAAGTGATTTATTTCAGCGATATCCGATGTGTTATAATGAAGGAACTCTATTGACTGCACTAGGTGTATCACTAGCCAGCTATCACTAAACTAATTTCAGCTGGATAAAGTCAGAAGAGACTAATCTTACTGTGTGAATCTTACCCACCATGTTTACAGAACTAAAGAAAGAACAGTATCAGCAGAGTCAATAGCATGTAAGCCAAGGAACTAAGTACAGAAGGAACTCTAAGCCAGCCTTGCTCAAAACGTTTTTTACTGAATTTGCTGGTAGCTAAATAAAGATAAAGTTAATATTATTATTATTTTGGGAAGATGACAGTCTTGTTAAAGAGACAGAAAGGTGCCTTTTTAAGTACAGTGCTAGGATTTGCAGTCCTGAAAGACCTAAAATAGTATGCCTGATGCTTTTAAGGTTATAAACAAGTAAGGATTCCTGACTGGTAAGAACCGTTCAAACTGTTTTCACCATGTCAGGAATCAGAAAAAAAGGGCACAACTGTACTTTAAAAGCAATCTTTTTCAGCCACATTTGACAAGGTCATTTACATCTTGATACAGAAACCCAACACTGAACTCTCGAAAAAACCCCAACCAGTACGTAAGCCAAATAAGCAAATTATTTTGTCCCTGTATTACCAATATGAGCATATCACCATAAAGATGTCTTTATTGATGTCTATGTTTTTATTCTTGAGAGCAAAACCTGGAAGTCCCATACTGAGTGCAACCTACACCAAGATTGTTTTCATAAACACCCTAACTCAGATTTTCAAGAGAATTAGTTGTACCTCCACTTACACTTTCTTGACAGAAAGCAAAAAACATTGCCTGACTCTTACAGAACACAGCTTTGCATGTCTTGAAGCACCAGGCACTTCTGGTTTCCAAGGGCTCAAGCAAATTTCTTTCCAGCTGTTTTTGGTCATTGCCACCTCCAGCAGTTTGCTCTGGCCCTCCGCTGGTGGTTTCTACCCTTGTAGCATGCTCACCTACTTTCTAGCTCTGTCACCTACTGCGTGCCACCTCCTCCCATTCACATTCATACATTTCAGGAGTTTCAGCTGAACTGAAGCCACCACAGTGGGCACCCTGCTGCTGCTGCTCTGGGGACAACACCTCAGATGCATGCAGTGACTACCTGCAGTTAAGCCTGCCATGGCACTTCAGCCCTGAGGACTGGGCTCCCCAACACAGATGCTATGAAAGGGTGTCACGAACTCAGTGGAAACAAATATGCTGGTTGAATCACAGCTGGAAATACTCATCTTTAAGAAGCTTTTAACAATACCTGGAAAAAGGCACACAGAGATGTATTAAAATGGCATAAGACTGTTACTAAACTACACCATGGTTGTTAGGAAACATTCTGGTGTTTATGCTGATTGACTCACACAAACATTACAGAAAACACAAACGTTAAGGATATGGAATACATATGCCATATATAAAAAATCATTTTGGGTGCCAAACATAAAACTCAATTCTTTCTCACAAATGAATAGAAATAAAGGCTTTAAGAGTATTAACCTGAACCTCAGCATTTCCTTAAACATAATGTGAAGTCTCAAGTGTCTTCTACCTGGATTTATGCAGATTTAGACTTTTATTTATTTCTTCTATGTTAAAGCTGCAGCCTTGCGGACAGTGTGTCAATGTTGTGGACTGTGCCCTTGATTTAATAAATAGTACTGGGGAACAGCACTGTGCTAATTATGTTTATTTGCTGCTCATAAATTACTCTGTTGACTGTTTAATGGCACGTTACACTCTACCACCTGTAATTTTGAGGGGACTACATACTACCAAGTGGCTTCTTTTGGCCTTGACATTTTTGTATGCTATCAAGGGTAATAGAACCTAAGCCTTCAGATCTTGGTACTAATAGCATGTATTTGACAGATACTAAGAAGCTACTTAGATGAGTGTAGATGATTTCAAAGAAGACAACACAACAAAAATTAGGAAGTAAGGAGGCAGCTTGATGGATTTCATATTTGGACAGATACATATGTTTTTGACATAGCTAAGCAAAGCACATGAATCCCAAGAAAGTCTGATACTTCAGTTTGTACTTTTAAAGAGCACTTACCGATGGCAGAAAACAGACACATGATTAGAAGTATGAGGACACACCAAAGGACATCAGCATTCATCTGTCTTTCAAGCTTACTGCGCTTGTAACGGGGTCCATTATTATTTAACAAAGCTTTGGTCTCATGCCCTGCAGAAACAATTACATCAAATGAAGTCATATGGATTTTTGTTATTATTTTAAGGAAACTATAAAAAGGCAGTATGCCATGTCAGGCAGAAAAGCAGCTTTTACCTGCATAGATTACTATTCCTGCAACCTCTTCTGTATTTCTAATGGTACATCCACGTAACAAAAGATTTTCTTTGAACAGTCCATCCTTTTTTCCACTTTTATGTACACTGCAGAAAATTTAAAAACAGAACAAAGCACAGCATGTCAAAACATTAAGCTTGTTAAATCATACTACTCTGTAATATAACAAGCCCAGGAAACAGCTTCAAAGTTTAAGTTTTGTCAACCTGATGGTGAAATATTTCCTTAGATCTTCCTCCTGGGAAGATTCTCTGGCAGACTTTGAAAACTGAGATTACCTACCCAAGAATCCCAGACATGCAGCAGCCCAGCTGGAGCAGTACCAGTTGCTGTTGGATATATAAATGTACTGCACAAATGCTCACTAGAGATATGCAGGCCTAATCTACAGCATGTGTGCCGCCTATCTAATTCTTTGAAAATGCATTGGACTTTCTGTGTATGGGCAAATGGACTGTGCAATCACAATTAATCCAGTCCAGCTAAGAGCAGCTGTGTAGTGCATATGATACTAAGGAAGATGTGCCAGGGATAATATGTGTCAGTGCAGTGAAAAAGAAAGGAAAAAAAATTGCATTTGTTTATCAGTGAGAACAAGAGAAATTCCTTTCAGAAGTGCCTCGGTGACTCTAAGAAAGGCAAAATGACCTGCACCCTGATGATTCTTGTTGACTAGCACCAAAAGACATGAGAAAAATGAGGCAAAGTAATGTCTGCACTACAACTTGTTGTCTGCTGTGCATGGACTGACTCAAATTTCATACTGACAGAGAAATACAGAAAACAGCCTCATGAGAATTAACAGTCACCAGGGCAATGTTAAACCATGATAACAACAATTAAAAAATAGCATTAGAATGTTTTATTAGTAAAACAGTCGAACCAAATAGTAATTTCAAACCTTTTCTAAATGAATAAAATTTAATCAACTGCAGTATCATGCCTCAGAGAAGACTAAAGCAAAGTCTGAGATGTTTAAATGGTCTATCTTCAGTTTCAGAGCATCAAGACAATCACAATTCCAAAGTCTAAAAACCAGACTGCAATAAAAAACTCGTAAAAGCTGGGAGTTGAAGAGAAATCTTGGAAAAGCATGTGCTATATTAAAATTAACATTGTGCTGTTGCAACATTGAATTTTATTGCTAGCTGGATTTCAGTATTTAAAAGCCTGTGTCCCTTGAAATCTGCAATCTGGCTTAAAATTGTGCCTTTTATAAAAAGATGGAGTTCTTTTTATTTGCTTCCTATTTTCTAAGCCTTCACACCTGGGTTATATCTTCATGCTTCTTCCTGATTATTAAAATATTTTCTTTTTCTGAATGAGGATCAAAATTCTAACTTCAGTGCATGCTCCTAGGATATCAGGCCTAAAGAAAATATCCTGAGATCTGCAAGAAGAAAAGGTTCACAGTGGTGAATCCTTTTACTTTTCCCCAGCCTAGCAGAAATACATGCAGATTATATAGTTATGCTGCTTATGCTATGCAGCCTCTAGTCAGTGCTCTTAGTGAGTATACACACAAATAAGATCTAGATTCATACATATACATTCATACATACGTATATATCTACAGACACATATACACAGTCCTTCTAAGTTCAGTGTAATATATTATACTCACTTCCTGCTCAATTTTAAAATTAAAAGCATTGGTGTTTCAACAGGTATGCTTAGCTTTTCACTGTAGGGATAGAGAAGAAGTGATGGGTTTGACAGCTGAGGCAGCAGCAGTGATAATATCTGACTAGAGTCCAGAAACAAATGGAGAAGACGTAGATAACATAATTTGTAATTCTGATAACAAAACTGAAGATCTATTTTTCATCATGTGAGAATCTCTCCTACCCAGTCCACCCTCCCTGCTGGCCTCAGATACAAGAACAGAGGTTTTACTTCTGTCTTCTTCTGCAAATCTCCTAAACCCACTGCCTCACCTTTTGCCAAAGGAGCTTCAAAAACGGGGGCTGCCCAACAGCCCTCTTGCAGTATGTTAATAGGTATAAGCACTGATTGCCAGCTAGAGAATTACCCACATTTGGCTGCGCTTAAACTATGGGAAATAACTGCTTAATGATTTCATGCTGTAGAAATTACACTACTACCAGGATTCTGCCATTCCTCTGCTTTTTAAGGCTGAATTCTACATTAGCATTTCTTGTAAATCATGAGAATGTTAGTTTGAATTTCCAATAAAGCCTCCAAATGATAGTTACAATTCCTGTTAATAAATGGGACTTTTTAAAGATAAACCTACTTAAGATGTAATTGCTCTGGCTTATGATTTTATAGCCTTCATCATTTTTTTACACTTCACAGTAACAGTGGACTGTGACAGGTTTATTTCACACAGCAACCTTTATACCCAATTACCTGTGTATTTGTTCTATATCATTATATACCTGTTCATACTATCTTAGCTTATACAAGTGCCCCAAAGCAACAGAGCAACACCTGAAGTTAACCTGCGGGTGCCAAGACCCCAGTCTAGGGCTCTCACCCACAGTCTGAGCCTTCTCACCTACAACTCATCTTTACATTCATTTGCTACTGCTTTTTACTTTTCCACATCCAAATTAAGTCATCCAACTCACCTGTTGCTCACCAGACCTTTAGAAAACATGGATGAAATAAAAAACTGTGAGAAAGAAGCTGGCATGGGCTGGAGGAAACTCAGTTTCCTTCTTGCCTGCACTCATTCCCAGTGACTCGCTAACAGAACATACATGTAAGACAACTGGGCACTGATGACAAAAGGAAAAAAAAATTACAGACATAAAGGTCTGGATTAAAAAATAATGAAAACTAGAGTTAGATAAAACTGCTCACTTTGATAACAAACCTCACAAGGCTATAACTTTATGTCTGGGTGGAGGGATGGCTTAGATCCCATTTCTAGCCCTGCAGAGATATAAACCTTAAGCTTGTTACAGCGGTTGAACAGTCTGCTTTCCCCTCTCTGGATTCAGGCCAGTGTAACTTTGGAGGCAAAGAAGGAAACTTTTCTCTGTCGGTGTTTAAAACAGCGGCCTGCTGAAGCTGCTCAGACACACGGAATGTGAAGGCTAGCCCACGAGGAAACGCCACGGCAAGTGCAGGTGCAATGCTCTTTTTCTCTGCAATTTTTCACACAGATGACACTACAAATATGCAGTATCTAGACATCTAAAATACACGTGCACCACGAATTAGGAGAAATGGGCAGACCATATGCAGTTAGCTACTACTTGGCTACAGCACTGTGAAAGTGATCGTGTAAAAATTAGTCTCCTGGTTTAAAATAGCAATGCAAAAATATGTCTGACGGTAGCTCACTTCAGCCTTCTATTTATATTTTTCCTTGTTACGTGTTTACCAGCACTAAAGGACAAGGTGACGTATCAAAATTGTATTCAAAAGAGAGTATTTTCACACTCTGGTTTCTCAAGTATCTTACAAAGCAAATGGTAGACCTGGCATTACTTTCCAAGGCTTGACACTCCCAAAGAAAATATTCAGCATCTTAAAAATAGTTTCAGTGCACATCATCAGTAAGAATCATCCTAACTCTCAATTCTGATGAAACTTAATCTGGTTTTTTTTTCCCCAGGAGAGGTGGTGTCACTATAGTACATTAAGCAAACATCACTATATAGATTTATAGATTTTTTCCCTCAAAAAAATTGTAACCTGATTTTATTTTAATTTGCTTTTGTTATCTTATGACAAGCTTTGAACTAGAAACACACAGATGTATTCTTATTATTATAATTCATTGCTATAGTTATTTTGTATGATCAGATAAAGTTTTCTGTTCTTGTCTAATAATAAAATTCTTACTTTCAGAGAAAAGCTGAAAAGCCAGAATGCCTACTATTACTTCTCTTCTCTTTTGCCCATATACACACACAGAGCTAGAAACAAGATTTTAAAGCCTCTTTTGTTATTATTGGAACCTCGCATGGGATTTTTGAATGTTGTCCATGCATACTGCACATAATCTGGCTAGGCCCTTACAGGCAGGAGGCATGTTAGGTTTTATTCTATTCTTTTTACACAGAAGACTTCTTCTAGGGGAAATACAATGAAGAAGTATGCTTGGGATATCTGAGGGTGCAGAAACTGCAAAACTGAAATAAAGCAAGCACCTGAGTAGAACTGGTAGTGTGCCTGTCTGTCTGCACACCCAGAGTGTGTTCAATGGAGATTGTGCCAATATAACTGAGGAAGTCACATGTAGTAACGTGCATGCTATACTTTTGCAGATATAGGATAGGACCAGGCTCATCTCAACACATTTTGCAATATTGTTGTGATTTTGTATTATCATGTCTCCTTTTACACTGTCCTGCCTGTGCTACACTGGTTTTCTGTAGTGATCTTTTTTTCAGAAGAACTGCAGGTAACAGAACTTTCACATGTTTACAACACAGAGACACAGAGAGACACACAGACTCTCTCTTCCCCTGCCCGCCACCCCCCCCCCCCCCCCCCAGCTCCTTGAAAGATTTGTCAGCACAGACATTAGAACTAAAAGAGATCTTTATATTTAAAACACAAAAAAATAGTCTTAATCGAAACTGGAAACCTACTAACTGGTCAAAACTTCAAGCAAACCTTGACAGTAATGTCTCAGCACAGCTTTTACATATGGATCTCTTGCAAGTCTATTATTTCATAGCATCCCTGTTTAAGTAGCTCAGTAACATTTCTTTTCAGTTGAGCTTTTACCAGCTGAGAGCTATCTGGATCTTTCTTTCAAGCAGTGACTACTGGTAAGATTTTGAACAGGAGTTAAGATCTGAGTTTGACACAGCAATGACATTTCAATTCAGATGTGCTAATTACTATTCATCTTGCAAATGTTTGATTTGAAATAGACCCATGATTTCATGATACTAATGAAGGAAATTTAAAAAGAGGGGGGAAAAAAGCCTTATCCCGTGATACATTAGGACACTGAGAGTTTACTTGTTGAGGGGTTGGTCCCTGCTCTTTACTTCAAGTGCCCCATGGTCCATTAGTTGTAAATTTCTTGCAGCATAGCTGATGAGACCTGGACATCACCTGATGCTTTCTGCCAGATTCAAAACTGATGTCTTGTTTTTTTGCTGTGTCAAAATATATTACAGCATTTGTGAAACATTAAAATATGAAGAAGATTAAATAGAATCAATATTGAACAACAGTCTTCCAAAAGACACTACCATGTTTTTTGCTACGTAATTCAAATGTTTCTGTAACTTACACACTGCAGAAATTTTCCACATGGAGTACAAAATTAAATATATAATGAAACACCAATTTATGCATATCTTCTACAGTGTTCAACCGCTGCTCAATATTTTGGGGACTAAGATTCACACACATGAAGTGTGTTGGAAAAGCTGCCAAACTTTCCACTTCCATATTCGAAAATGTCCTTTCTGCAGTAGAGCAGGCTCTCTATTAAATGTAGACAGTTACAGACCCTTGTGCAGTAATGTCTAATACTAAAACTTTTACCTTTAAATGTACTGTAGGGCTTTGTGCTGCTAAATAAAGGAAAACATTTTCCCACACTACAACCTGATGTAGTTTCAAAAAAACCTGTCATGATTTACACCAATTGACAGCACATCCTACACAACCTGTGACATCTGAGAGTAGTAACTGAAGTGGTAAATAGCATTACTATAAAAAATTCCCCAAGCTCTAGCAATTTATCTTGAGCCATTTAAGCAATTCAATACTGCTTATCACTATTAATCAATATGGGTAATAAATCATTGTATTCTAAACAGAATTAGTGTCTGTTTAACTCTCTTCATTAAAATTTAGACAAAAATTTAAATATCCTGGGCTCTCACCCTCCATGTGGTTACAGGTTGTAGAAAAATGTCATGCAAGAGTGCATCTCCTAAGTCACCATTATCAGCATGCCTACACACTACAGTCCTGGCTATGTTAGAAGCAAAGCGCTTTGCACATACTAAATCATCTTTTTCTGAGGACTTTCTCCAGGACTGATTGGCCAGAGATGAGAACCCTATTAATACAGTTCAGTTTGCTTAGAATTAAGACAAGTGGACGTAGGTGATTCTGCTTGGTGATGCACAAGCACACCCACTGTGTGAGCCAATTGTTTTATTTTATCTGAATGACAGGAAAGGAATACTGCCATACTTGCAAAAGTACCAGTTTTGCCTTCAAACAGACCCACCTTCATAAAAGTAGTATACAACAGACTGTGTTTGTTTGTTGGCTCTCTTGGACCTGTCTTCTATTTCCTCCCATTTCCAGATGGGCTTTTTTGATCCATGGAAAGAAGGCAGAAGAGTATCTATAACTGCACTACTTCATGCATTCATTGCTGGAGTGTAAACCGAACAAAGCTAACATCTAAATCCACCCTAAGGAATGGAAATGTGAGGCTTCCATCTCACCCTGAAATCTCAAATGAGGATCCTCTAAAAGATCTTTAAATATGCAGCCCGACTTAAATGTGAAGATGCAACTTACAGAACAATGCCCAAAAGAAACCTGCTTTTTTTTTTTTTTTTTTTTCCATATTAAAGGAGTGTATACTGAAGGATATTATATGAAATACTCACATGTAACCTCGAAACCTACTTAAGTCATTGTTTGGCTTCTCGCATTCAATGACACTGGTGAACTTCAAGGGGTCAAATTCTGAGTCCTGGAATAATAAAAGTGTTAATTACTTAGGGCAAAGACTTGCAAATTACAGCCAAAATAATTTTATTTTCTATTTTTCATAATATGTTAAAGTCCATTTTTTTCAAAGGCAATTAAATGAATGACACTGACCACTGGCACTGGAAATCAAAGGCACCTGGGCACCAAAATTCCTTCCAAAATCTCCCTTGCAAGGATGACTTTTTTTGTTCTACCAGTGGAATTAGAGAAAAGATGCTGAGCCCAGAAGTCAAATGAATTTGGTCTGGGAAGGCTCAAAATATTCAATAGTATCACTGTATTTGATGTTCAGCGAAGCTACTGAAAATCTAGGACATCATAAGTCAATATACTGCTAATTATGAAAAAGCTAATATGAGCTTTTGAAATATTAGCAAGACTTCTTGATTGCTTTATGTCAACACGATAAATTAATCTACTACAGTAAATACACATATATAGCAGAATAACTTTTTCCTAATTAACACTTAAAAACTTCTTTATTCTCTAGCTCATTAGTCTGAAGCTGGTATTTTTGCTGACTATCTAAGTTTACCTGTAGCTAGCACCTTGTTGTGTCTGAAGAAAAACATCGTATCACAGCATAATTACTTGATTTTGTTAAATAGAAATCAAGGTTCTCCCTTCTTTGCCAGACCAAACAAACTATGCAGTGAAATCGGAGATACCCGGTCCTGGTGCTGCTGAGAAGGCTGTTTGTCTCCATCAGTGAGGACTGCTTTTAAGTAAACTGCTTTTCACACCATTTAAATGAAAGAACAAATTGTGAATTATTATATTATTAAGCTTTCAACAGTAGTAATACTGCAACTGTTATGTTTTGTAATGTTTTTTCTGAGCACCTGTAGACCCCAACCACTACTTTTCAGAACATGGTACGGGAATGGCTGACTAAGAATCAGTAACTGAAGGACAGACACAATCTTATTGCCAGCCTCTCTGAAACACAGCTGCCTTTTTTTTTTTTTTTTTTAAATATATTGTCTCTACTCAGAAGAGGTGATTTTAAATAAAAGATAAAAGAAACTAGAGGATATGTCAGCATCACCATCAACGCCCTCCATTTTTCCACCAGCTACACATGCAAGAAAAAAAGACTTAGAGCATACAGGAGACAATTCAAACCACCCACACCTGACACTTTGGGAAACCTTTTCTGTATTTTCAAGAAACAAGAGATGATAGAACCATGAAGATGGGCTGTCACTTAGAGACAGCTACAGCCCACTGGAGGAAAGAATCACTTTTAGATGTAGAATTCAGCTTGTAAACAAGGGGGGTGGGGAGTGGGGAGTAAAAACAAAGGACAGCTCTGAGCAAGGAAGATTGCTATGCTAAGAATCAGACTCCCTGAATTACATTTAAGTTGGCAGACAAGCACCTGAGCCTTAGGAAGAAATCCAGATGATCTCAGCACCAAATACTGTTGGTTAAGATCATTAGATATTTCTCCTGGTCAGAAGAAAATGACAGGGTTACAGTGCTGTAGAATAAGGAAAGAGCAACTGACACCATCTACCAGAATTGTGCAAAGCATTTGACACTGCCCCTCGTGACATCCTTGTCTCTAAACTGGAGTGACATGGATTTGATAGATGGACCACTCAGTGGATAAGGAATTGACTGGACAATTGCATTCAAAGGCAGCCTGGGATCAGGTTAGGAAAGCTAAAGCCCTGACAGAATTACATCAGGCCAGGGACATCAAGGGCAACAAGAAAAGCTTCTATAGGTACACTCGTGATAAAAGGAAGACTAGCGAAAATGTGTCCCCTCTCCCGAAGGAAATAGGAGAGCTGGTTACCTGGGACATGGAGAAGGCCGAGATACTTATTGACTTCATTGTCTCAGTCTTCACCGGCAAGTGCTCCAGCCATACTGCCCAAATCACAGAACACAAAAGGCAGAAACTGGGGAGAATGAGGAACTCCCTGCTGTAGGAGAAGATCAGGTTTGAGACCATCTGAGGAACCTGAAGGTGCACAAATCCATAGGACCTGATGAGATGCATCCACGAGTCCTGAGGGAACTGGTGCCTGCAGGTCCTGAGAGAACTGGCCAATGAAGTGGCTATGCCACCATCCATCACATCTGAGAAGTCATGGCAGGCCTGTGAATTTCCCACTGACAGGGAAAGGGGACCAGTGATGAGTGGCATTCCTCAGGGGCAGGTACTGGGACTGGTGCTGTTTAACATCTTTGTTGGCAACACGGACACGGGGATTGAGTGCACCCTCAGCAAGTTTGCCTACGACACCAAGCAGTGTGGTACAGTTGACACACTGGAGGGAAGGGACACCACCCAGAGGGACCTTGACAGGCTTGAGAGGTGGGCCCGTCTGAGCCTCATGAAGTTCAACAAGGCCAAGGGCATGGTCCTGCATGTGGGCTGGGGCAATCCCAAGCACAAATGCAGGCTGGGTGGAGGACAGATTGACAGCAGTCTTGAGGAGAAGGACTTGGGGATGCTGGTTGACAAAAACTGGAACATGACCTGGCAATGTGTGTTTGTAGCCCAGAAGGTGAACCGTATCCTGTGCTGCATCAAAAGTATGACCGGCAGGTCGAGGGAGGTGATTCTGCCCCTCTACTCCACTCTCATGAAAACCCACCTGGAGCACTGCATCCAGCTGTGGGGTCCTCAGCACAAGACAGACATGAACCTGTTGGAGCAAGTCCAGAAAAGGACCACAAAGATGGTCATTAGGCTGTAGCACTTCTATGAAGACAGGCTGAGAGAGCCCAGAGAAGAGAAGTCTCCAGGGAGACCTTATAGCAGCCTTCCAGTACCTAAAGAGGGTCTACAGGAAAGCTGGAGAGGGACTTTTTACAAGGGCATACAGTAACAGGACAAGAAGTAATGGCTTTAAACTGGAAGTGGGTAGATTCATCTTCACTGTGAGGGTGATGAGGCACTGGAACAGGCTGCCCAGAGAAGCTGTGGATGCCCCATCCCTGGCAGTGTTCAAGGCCAGGCTGGGTGGGGCTTTGAGCAACCTGGTCTAGTGGAAGGTGCCCCTGCCCATGGCACAGGGATTGGAACTAGACGGTCTTTAAGGTCCCTTCCAACCCAAACCATTCTATGATTCTGTGATTCTCTAGGTGACTGAAGTTTGATGCTGGACATGCTTGGAAATATCTAGTTCTACAGAGGTGCCTAAGGCATCCTTGGGCTGTAAAATAAGGCAGATACTGTAAAGCAACACATTCACTTCCTTTGATGCTCACTCCTCAGCTGCTCACTTCAGACAGGCAGAGACACCAGCAGTCACAAGGAAGGAATCTCTGGCTAGAACAGAAATCACGAAGGTTTTAGGCCTTGACATCTGAAATCTGTTACTACAGCTCCTAAAATGTATGCACTCTGCCTGTATCCTTGCCTCCAGCAGCCAAAAGGTTCACATTACAGAGACATACAGTAGCAGCCAGAGCTACATGGCAGCTGGCTTTACTTGAGCTTCTTGGAGAAGGTGAAGTTCTCCCAAGTCACACCAAAGCTTGTTTTTCTGGGAAAGCCTGTGCTGTCTGCGTAACACCTGCCCTGCTGCTCCAGAACATGATCTTTTCCTTCCTTGCCCTGGTATGTTCCTTGGCAGGAAAAAAGAAGCCTCAAACAAACCTACAAGAAAAATAATCCATATACACTGCTCAAGGTATTTAATAATATACTGTCTGCCTATGGACTGTGTTAAAGAAGAGTCACCACTGTAACTTAAATTGCATTTATAAAATGAAGATACTGGAAAGGGAAACATTTCTTGTCTTTTTATTATAACATACTATATATAATACAGTTAATTTAGCACAAATTTTCATTCAGTGGTCTTAAAAAAGAAACAAAAGAAATCTTAACATCTTTGATGAATGCTCCTGCGGGAATCCTAAAGACACCTAAAAATAAAACCCAATGTAATAAAATGCAGCTTCTCTATCGCTGCTGAACTCAGCAGAGAGAGCATGGTCTCAGTGCTGTAAGGATACATTAGCTTCTAAAGCAACTGGAAGTTTGCACACTGAATTCCCTTTCTGCTAAGAAAGCCTGTCAGCCAGTGACTTTACAAATAAGAAAAAACCTACTAAAAATCTAGAGATAAAGTCTTCACAGAGAAGAAAGATCCTGTCAAGATCAGAAAGGACTAAACCTACTCAACTTCTTCATTGCTACCATGCAACTACCATGTAGACTTTCTCCCTCCTTTGTTGGATTCTTTTCATTTATAACTCAGTTTTGGAAATAGAAGTTCTTTATTTTTAAGTTTATCGTCTGTGTATTTGTGTTCTGTTACAATTAACTTGAAATATGTGATTATGGTCTTTAACCAGATAGTATCTGGGAAGAGAGAAAATCCAATTAAAATAGTAGTTTATGTAAGGAAACAAAACTGCTGAATTCTGATTTATGGCAGAAACTCTTTCATTTATTAATAAATCAAATAGTTTCATCTCTTCTCTGTGAAATGGAAGGGTAGATATACATTGTATATAACAGCTGATGACACTGTTTTGATGTGAAAATGCCTTCCAGTAGACGAATGAACAAATATATTAAACAGTGCCTGCATGTGACTGCTTTCAGTGGTTATAAAGAAGCACAAAGTTAACATAAGATTTCAAAACGATCAATATTTTGTTCCTTTTTATGCTGATATCCACACTTCAGCAGCAAATAAAACAGAAACTGTGATGCTGGTCTAATGTATTAACAGCTGAGAAGCTGCAGCTAAACAGAGTTAAAGTCAAAAGTGTTGATTTTACACTGCACAAATCAAGATTTGTGCTGTTTTCTGGGTAGAAGTCCATGAAAAAATTAAATTCTCTGCCACTACCTTTAATTCTTCTCTTTCTGCATCACTGTTACAACACAGAATACAAAATCAAAATATGGTTGAGAATAGCTCTTCCCCAGACTTTTGTGCATCAGTTATCTGATGTGCCTGATTTTCAGTGTCATGCTTGCCACTTACAGAACTGCTGGGCATTAAAGCGGTCCCAGCTTCAAGAGGGATGAAAAGCTCCATGCCTAGGCAGACTGCAACCTGAGTTGAGGCTTTCCAATTCCTGATTTCCCTGAAAACATGACTGATTTGGTGTTCTTATGGTCTCCCAGTGCACACCAACAAGGCCAGGTTACTCACAAAAAGCAGCTGGAGACATTTTTTTTCTTTTCTGAAGGTATGTATCGTATTTATTATACAGTACTTCTGCATGTGTCCCAGACTTGTGCCTTGTGCACCGCTGATTTGAACAACTGACTTTCTGGTTGATGTAAACCTGGGAGAGATTCACTGACTGCAAATAAGTTCCCCAGTGAACTTCACAAAACTGTTGGATGGCAAAGGCCAGGGCCAAATTCTGTTCATGTCATTCATATATTTCTGTTAAAAAACTGTCCTAGTTTCAGCTGGGATAGAGTTAATTTTCTTTTTAGTAGCTGGTATAATGCAGTGTTTGGGATTTTGTATGAAAATAATGTTGATACCACACTGATGTCTTTAGTCGTTGCTAAGTGATGTTTATACTAAGTGCAGGACTTTTCAGTTTCTTCGGCTCTGCCAGCCAGAGGTCTGGAGAAGCACAAGAACCTGGGAGTGGACACTGCCACGACAGCTGACCTGAACGAGCCAAAGGGATATTCCATACCACAGAACCTCATGCTGAGTATATAAACTGGGGGGAGTTGGCTGGGGCCTGCAGATCGCTGCTGGGGGACTGGCTGGGCATCAGTCAGTGGGTGGTGAGCAGCTGTGCTGTGCATCACTTGTTTTTTTTTTCCTTTTGGATTTTATTCTTCTCTCCTATCTCTTCATTACGATTGTTGTTGTTATTATTATATTTTATTTCGGTTATTAAATTGTTCTCACCTCAACACAAGGGTTTTATTTTTTTCCAAATTCTCTCTACCCTGTTGGGTGGTGGTGGCGGTGAGTGAGCAGCTGCATGGTACTTAGTTTTGGGCTGAAGTTAAGCCACAACAACAACAACAACCTGTTCTCCTTTTGCTACAACATACATTTTACTTGCCATGACTAATTCTAAGGATAAGTCCCTGTAAAATAAAGTAAGGCCAGGCTTTGCATAATTTCATAGTTCTTAAATATTAATATCATATATGCAATCTTATCCCATAATTTCCACAAATAATATAGAGGTGTTCTGTGTTGATAAAGAATAATCTTTCATGTCGAGCCAACCAAGTCTATAATATAGGGAGACAGCTTGCATTATGAAGAGGCAGCATGCATGTTTCATGTGTTACAAAGAAGCAACCGAATAGTGACTGTACACGTATGATGGGTAGCTGAAAAGGTTATTCAAACATTAGTGTTTTTTGATGTTTACACTTAAGGCAAGTATCTCACTGCTAGGTAGTGCTTAATTTATTTGAAGCACAGACTGGTCATTGTTAAGACATTACAGAAAAACTGTGCTTGAAAGGATACTCAGAAATAAGAAATCTAAAAGAAGGGCCAGAAAGGATTATGCTAGTTTCAGTGAGTGTTGACTTTGAAAAAAGTCACTATGAGCACCATGTATGTTAAAGTCTATGCAAATTCAAGCACCTTCAGTTACGTTAAGAGAAAAAAAGAAACAGCGACCAGAACTCAAACGTTTTTACTCCTGCATTAACACTCTAAGGCTGCAGACAATCATATTCCCATTCATGCTTCTCTCCCTCCAGGCCAATCAATTTCTAATTCTCTTTGAAATGGTGGAAGAGCAATAGTCTATGAGATGGATGATATTTAGAAGTCAAGAAACGCAGATTTGACTTTCATGAAGTTGAAAGGAAACAGAATCCTTGGTTCCCTTTGTCTTGAGCAAATGGGACTAGTGTAAATCCCTCTGCCCATGCTATACACACTATCTTAGCACTTACAGGCTCTAAAAAACTAATACTTTCATTCTTTTTCAAATGTTAGGTATTGCCTCTGCTTTTCTAACAGAGTTAGCATGGATATAAGCATCATCCTTACAGGCACCAATCTGGTTTTCTGCTGGTGTTTCAGATGGATGCCGTTCCTCCTGTTGGATTTGAATTTCACATCACCATCATGGTATCACAACAACGTCACTCTACAACAGGGCTCTCGAGCTGTGCTGCCTGCACACCGGCAATAGGATGCAAGTCACTTCAAAAGAGTAAAACCACAAGATATATCTGGATGCCTTTGCTCTGGAGAATATAGGGAATGGTTGGATGGTTGGTAAACACTGCCTGAAATACAGAATGACCATAGGCCTGCATGTAGGGGACGAGAAGATAAAACTGGTGGCATGCCTTGTCCAGTGCTGTGTGGCCCAGCAAGACACCAGGCACCTGTTGCTGTGACCCCTATGGCACAACATCATTCTTTTTCTGTGGGTAGGTCATAACGTGAAACAGAGGTTTCAGTCATTTCTTCCCATATGGTCTGAGAGTTTCAGAAATACAGAAATAAAGAAATACACCATTTGGTCAACCATTAATACATAGAAACATTCAGGTGTATCTCCCCATTGGGGCTGTTTGTACCCTGCATTCAGAAGCCTTCGGTGACTACACGTTATCCACTTCACTCTAGCGGTAAGAATTCTTTCTTACCAATATAATTTTAAAAACGGGTCTTGAAGGTTTCTGCATGTATGAAGTGATGCACAAGATACATCAGAGGAGTGAAGACCACTTCTTGCTCCACTCTCCTGCCATAGTAATATCAAGTCAAAATGAAAAAAAAAAAAAGAACAAGAGGAAAAAAAGGAAGGGATTTAATTACATAATAATAAACAGAATTTCCTCAAATACCTGACTTCAGATTTTGATTTTGTCAAAATGCCCTTAGTTCACTGCCTTCCTCTGAAAAAACTGCTGACCCTTTAGAAACTCAGAGGTATTTCTGAGAGCTTAAAACTTGTCAAAAGGACACACAGTGATACTTACATTAGATATGTTATGTACTCAGGGATTCCACAGAATATATTTCAATTCTTCCAGAGTCTTCTTGATAGAGAACTGTTTAACAGCCTATCCATAAATCCTACTTCTTCCAATTTCTTAACATTTAGGGAAATTAATTCTTACTCTAAATGCAGCAATGGGAAGGCTTATTTTCCTTATGTAAGCAAACTTAGTCATATTGCAAAATCCTGTTAAATATTGATTCCTTCAAAGCTGAATTTCAAATTAAAGTTAAATTGCAGATGTAAAGGGTTTTGTGACTAGGCTTTAACAATGCTTTACCTGTTAAACCTGATAAAGAGTTCCATTTAAAACAGTAACTTAGGTCTGCAAGAATTGGGCTGTGTCTCTGGGGAAGCACAACAAACACAGGAGAAGAAAACATAATGGAAAGGTGTTTTACTCAAAATTTTCCTTAAAATAAGCCACTCTCTGTTATCTCTCAGGTGAATATTGATGTATCACCCTCTGAAAAACTTATATCCTAAAAAGGTATACTGTTGAGGAAAGGAAAATGTTACAACACCTCTACAGAGTGGGAAACCCGCAGGTAGACAGACGAAGGAACTACAGAGATCTGTCACAAAAAAAGGAGACTGAATTTAGCTTTCTCCAACATGACTCTGGAGCTTTAGCTGCAAGATAATTCTGAATCTCTACAGTGAAATGCCAACCTTTCTGACTGCTGGCAACCTCACGAAACTGTCATAGCTCAAGAAGCAAAGCATGCTGCTCTGCCAGATGACTTAGTTTGACAATTACACAGTGTTCAAACAACATATTCCCCTTCATTAAATGCGTGTGGTATGGGTGATTTAATGGCCTGTTAGTGATATTAATAATGCATAGTTATTAAAATGTTTTCCTTTATTCATCTGCCCTACTTTACTGCTGCAGAAACCTGAGTCTGATGTTCAGTCCTTCCTTTTAACAGGACAGCATGAGTACCCCAGGATGCCCTTGGGTGACACTGACAGTTACCCACTTATCACGCTGTGTTTACTGGCTACGCTGGGGAACTTATCCAGACTTCTCCCTGCAGTACAATGGCTAGATGAGGGCTCTGGGACTTGTTTTGGCATGTATTTCTGGAGGAAACAAAAAAGGAGAAATGAAGTCATGGAGACAACTCAAAAGAAATATTTAATAGACAAAAATCTGCCTAGAAAAACACCTTTCCAGTTTAAAAGCTTTTAAGTGCAATAAGAACGCATCCTCCTAATGCATTGGTCCATCCTATTGTTGCTTTATATAGCAGTACCCTGCATTTACCATATAAAATTAATCTGACCTTTTATTAATGTGCAACTGGAATTACATATTGATTTTACGTATCCAAAGCATGCAGACTGTTTATGCACTAAAAGACCGAAATGTTTTAATGTCTAAACTGCATTAGTCTCTGACAGAATTTATCTGTGCCACTAATTCACAAGAAAAGGAAGAAACAGTTTGATCTATGCTGTTTAGGAACTAAACAGATCCACCCGTACATCAGAAT
Source organism: Falco naumanni (assembly GCF_017639655.2). Taxonomy (NCBI): domain Eukaryota; kingdom Metazoa; phylum Chordata; class Aves; order Falconiformes; family Falconidae; genus Falco; species Falco naumanni. The sequence goes on from NC_054055.1 coordinate 72,131,717, forward strand.
TTAATAGCTTTGTTTTCCACACTGACAACTACTACTATAATTGGATTTTTTTCAGTACTGTTTGTTTAAATGGAACTGAGATGTTCGCTATTCAGAGTCACTGGAAGAGCTGAGCAAGCCAAATACACATTAGGGGGGATGGTCTTCCTCTGGCTGACTTAAGTAAAAGTTTTCCCCTTTGTACAAAATAGTATGAGGGAACAGCACAATACTCGGCTTGCAGGAAAAGAAATGTGTTGCTTGCAAGGCCTAGGAAGACCTCAACAATTATATGAGAGCCAGCTGAAGAAACTGCTGTTAGTCAATCACAGGACAAAACTACCAAAAAAATGTCAACAATGCTGAAAATACACACATGCAAATTCAACATCCCTTGGGATTATGGCTATCCTTAGTAATGCACTGAAAATTACAGTGGTGTGAATGACTTCGTTCATGGACTATAGCAGCACTGGAGAGTGGTAAGAGAACAGAGTATGTCAAGGCTGAAATATGGACCCAGACTTGGACAGTTAAGGAAGTGGTATCTGCCTGTTCCAAAAGGCAGTCACTGAAATAAATGAATGGCTTCATAGTCTGTCTGTAAGAGCCACCCTCAGCATTAGCTCAGCGCTTCAACTAAACCACAAATCCAGCCTCTCAAGGGCTCACAAAACTGTACAACCCACACTGCTCCTCCAGAAGCTTTTCACTTCATGCTCACAGACACTCAGCAAGATGTAACCCTCCCCACCCTTCAGTGCCTTCCCCTTTCTGGAGAGATTTTAGAAGTCCTTCTGATGCATTTTTTAACTGCTGGAGAAAACTTATTAGTGGCAGAAGCATTGCACGGTCATTTTAATTTAGTAGCACAACAGCTAGCTCAGCTTCTGAATATACCTTGGCCTGCTCCTGCTCTAGTCTGGGCTGCTAGCCAGTCTGACTTCTTGTGGGACGCAGTTCTGCCAGAAGAAATGGGAATGGGAAGGACCAAGACCCTTCAAGCAGAAGAGGGAAATGCCAAATACCTCTCTTACATCAATCCACAAACAAAACCCAGAACATCAGAGTCCTGACAGAAGAGACAGTGGCTGGTAATGAAGGGTTTTCCTTATGAATGGTAAAACCTAGCAGTGGTAGCTGTAGTGCGAGGATGCAGTTAAACACACGAAGGATTGATGAGTCCATCTCAACCTGGAGACAGGGAATCTGGTTAAAAGTAGCTTTACCTTGCAAGGCATCATGTTTAAGAAACACTTCTAGGATGTGGGGGAAACCTGTAACATAGGGCAACTGCCCAAGGAACTGAGAGACTCCAACCCCAGCCAGTTGCAGGAAAGCACAGAGGGAAAGAAGCAGTCCTAACGAAAATACACTTTTTTCACCAAATACTACAGGGCAACACTCATATCAGCACTACCACAAGTTTGTCAGCCTTTCCATGAGCATCTCCATCATGAGAAGGCTATATAGCCAAGTAAAAACTCCCTGAGCTGGACACTGGCATCCCATCTTCACTTGGACTTGTGTCTTGTATCAACATGCGCTATCACATGCCTGCTTTATTAATGCTCCTAACACAAACATGGCATTCAGAGCACACCTTCTCTGCTTAAACCCCTGCTGTTTCTGTACTTCCCTTATAGCTCTGTGGAGAGGGTGGAGGGGCAGCTGTGAAGGTTAATAGTCAGTCTGAGGGCAGCAAGGCTGTGGCTGGCATGCACGGTACCTGGGGGAAGTTGGGATGGTTGCAGAATACTTTGGCTAAGAGCTCTGCTCTCTGGTCTGTCTAGTCTCATCTACTATCTATTTCACTGAACGAGTTCCTTCTTGGTCAACATGCTAAAGACTTCAGTAGCAAAGTGAAAAACACCTTTTCAAAAAATCAAGGAATTCAAGGGTGATTTTTTTCAGGCAACAGCTGATTGCATAGATCTTATGAAAAGAAATTCATGATGGCCTTGCCAGTTCCAAAACCGGACAGCAGAACTGGGAAATGAGCTAAGGGGGACAAACATGTATCACTGGGGCAGAGACTGAGGTTTGCTACCCTGTTCAGCACTCTAGCCAGGCTCATGCTTCAGGCACGCACAGTGGTTACAAAGTTCCTGTGCAGCCTTCAGTAATCTGTATGCTTTGTTAAGTGTGGAATTAAAGCATACATGAATATGACCTGTTGAATCAGAGCACAGCAGAACAGCAGAGTCTATTACTCTTGTGCAGGCTTCCCTCGCCAGCTATCTTATCCTCTGGGTAGATGTCATCTACTTGGACTTCTGAAAGGCCTTTGATCCACAACATTCTTGCCACTAAATTGGAGAGATACGGGTTTGATGGGTGGACTGTTAGATGGATAAGGAATTGCCTGGATGGCTGTGTCCAGAGAGTTACAGTCAATGGTTTTATGCCAAGTGGAAACCAGTAATGAGTGGTCTCCTTCAAGGGTCTGTACTGGGACCAGCATTATTTATCAATGATGTAGACAGTGGGATTGAATGCACCCTCAGCAAGTTTGTGGATGACATGAAGCTGAGTGGTGCAGCTGATAAACTTGAGAGTAGGGATGCCATTCAGAGGGACCTTGACAGGCTTAAGGGATGGACCCTGAAGTTCAACACTTTCTGAAGTTCAACAAGGCCAAGTGTAAGGTCCTGCACCTGGATCGGGGCAATCCCCAATATCAATCGAGACTGGGGGATTAATGGATTGAGAGCAACCCTGTGGAACAGGACTTGGGGATCCTGGTGGATGAAAAATTGGATATGTGCCGACAACATGTGCTTGCAGCCCAGAAAGCCAACTGTCTCCTGGGCTGCATATGAAGCACTGTGGCCAGCAGGTCGAGGGACGCGATTCTGCCCCTCTGCTCTGGTGAGACCCCACATGGAGTACTGCATCCAGCTCTGGGGTCCCCAACATAAAGGACATGGACCTGTTGGAGTGGGTCCAGAGAAGGGCAATGAAAATTATTTGAGGGCTGGAACATCTCTCCTGTGAGACAGTTGGGGTTTAGCCTAGAGAAGATGAGGCTGCAGAGAGACCTCATTGAGGCCTTCAATATGTAAAGGGAGCTTATAAGAAAGATGGAGAGATACTTTTTACTAAGGCCTGCAGTGACAGGGCAAGAGGCAGGTTTTAAACTCAAAGAAAGTAGATTTACATTGGATATGAGGATTATTTTTTTACTATGAGGGTGGTAAGACACTGGAACAGGTTGCCCAGAGAAGTTGTGGATGCCCTGTCACTGAAGTGTTCAAAGTCAGGTTGATGGGGCTTTGAGCAACTGATCTAATGAAAGATGTCCCTGTCTGTGGCAGGGGTGTAGGATTAGATGGTCATTAAGGGTTCCTTTCCAACCCAAACTATTCTATGACTACATAATTCTTATGTAAACATTCATTATTATAAGCATTCAATAAATGTGAGATGTGGAAGTGCAATCAATGACAACAAATGTCAGGGATAGGACCAACAGGTAGAGCATCAATTAATAAAATAACTTGTGTAATTTTTCTTCCATGTCATTATCAGCTATCTGCCTTAACTAAAGATCATTGAAACAGCTTCCTGTGAAGCACCAGGAGATGCTCCATTGCTTTTTGTTTCTCAGTGGCTGATGTTCCTACCTCCATGTAGTTAATAGCAGGACAAAGTAATTTTTATCTCTTCCTGTTACACTGCAGCAGCTTGTAAGTCAGATCCCCGTGATCTCAGCCATACAGTCCACATTGCTATACAGGTATATGAGTATACTTAGCCATCTGGGGCATGGTTTTGAATCTGCTATTCAATCAAGTCAGGCCAAAAATATAATAAGCAGACAAGCTTATAAAAGTTAAATAGAGTCTTATAACAACTTATAAGTGCTTTCTAACCATGTGGAACGTTAAACATCAAATTCTCTTTCTCTTAGAAGCCAAAGAGCTAAGTGTTCCCTGCTTTGGTGTAAACCAGTCCATTACTGTGTCATTAGTAAGAAAGCTGAATTAGTGTATTAGCACCGCTGTCTGTAAAACTCCATGCACTACTGATGTTTTTAATTCAAAACCAAATGGAAGTATAAGCACTATAGTACTGTGTGAACAGTATCTTCTCCAGTCACGTACCTACAGCACAATCATAGCTTGCTCTCTCACAAGAATATACACATATGTAAAGTGTTTGACCATTACAGAGTCATAGCAGACCTTGAAAGTATGAACCTGAGTATAACCAATGAATGGAAATTTTCATAAGTTTATTGAAACAACAGCTTTGAGACATACGCCAGTCACTTCCCATGCAAGTAACATTTTAATGCAAATTTTTACTGGCCTCCATGGCTTTATCAGTACTAAAATGTGTAAAAGACTTGGAGGGTAGCAGGTGGAGAAAAGAGAAGTGGGATGAGGGTTCACATCCTGGATGTTGAGATAAATACAGGAGTTCCTCATTCTGCTGCTCTGCCTTTTCTGGCAGCAAAGCAGACCCCTTTTCCACCTCAGTGCTTCCAAAGGACAGTGAGCCCATACCATCATGGCTGGGGTTACACATGGCTTAATACTCCAGCTCTGGAAAAGAAGGTCTTTCCATCATTACCTAATCACTGATACTGCCAACTGGGGCTGCGGTATCAGAGACAAATGTAGAGTGATGTGTTTCCAGCTCAAAAAACTTGCCCTAAAATCATGAGTTCTCAGCGTTATAGGACAGATATTCCAGATACTTTCTGTTCCCAGCTGACAGGCCAATGTATGGCTAAGGAATAAACAGCTCCAGAAATAAACTTTTGTTCAGTAAAACCGAATTAGGCTAAGAGACCAGAAAAGTCATGACCAAAAAAAAAAAAAAATAAATAAATTGGAAAATCTCTCTTTAACTTGCTTTAAATGTAGATGTTTACTTCTCTATAACAGAAAAGCAGTATAGCATTTTATTTTGTCTACAAACCTCATGTTTTCTAATGCTTTTTCAGAGAAACAGCAGAACAGACAGATGCTGGACTATCGATACAGGGAATGAAATGTCCTGCCTCTCTAAGGGTCAGATGCAGTACAAGTACTGGCATAATATATTTCCTTACATGGATTTGCCACTGTTCTACCAGTGCTGGAAGGATTACCCTAGGGATGGGAGGTCCTTCACAGCCAATACACAAACTTTGATTCATCAAGTTAGCCCCTTTAACCTATATTTAAGCACAAAACCAAACAGCATTTTAGCCAATGCTAAAAGTGAAGTACTCGGCACTCTTCAGAACTGGACTCTTCCTCTGCTCCCCACAATGCTAAGATTAAGATGCTAAAACTTTTCACTTACAGTTATTTAAATTCTTTGACCCTCTAATGAACCTCTCTTGACTGTCAAATTTGTGGCCTGGACACCTGCACAATGGAAACTAGAAAGAGACAATAACCTTGCTCAAAGCTCACCAAGGAGGAAGTGAACCATCATCCTTTTTTATTTCCTCATACCTCCAGTGTGAGACTGCTGACTAAATGCCATGGTAAGCCAGCAGAGTGAAAAATTGTTCTCAGCCTTCCTTTAGGACTTTTAGCTTGCACAAGAGTTTGCCACAGCACTGACTTGGTCCTGCTCTGCACCAGGCTGCTCTGCATGCAGCTGCTCTATGTTTGTTTCTCTATTAGAGAGACAGGAGTTGCTTCCTCTTCTAACTAGATGTGTCCATGGCTTCCACAGAAGTCATCTCTGAACACGGTACTACCCAAAAAAAGAGACAACAATATAGGTGTAGAGCTCTTCATAGCAATTCAACCCTCATCACAGAAATCTACTGAACATTCAAGGCATGACCTCGGACAAAGGTCTTCATGGGATGTAACATGCTTGCATTTTGCACTGATAAACACAAGTATTCATACAAGATTTATTTCTCTAATATCTTAAGCTAAACTGTAAAACTAAAAAAAAAAATATTAATTTAATATTCTGGTAGTACATAGGGAAAAACATTGTTTTCTTTTGGTTTTTTTTTTTTTTAACTCTCTTCTCTCTCAGGGAAATCTAATTTTGGCAACGTGTGGGACAGAGCACTAATCTGCTGTTTTAACATGTGCATATCTGGAATTTTTGAGCCACTTTTCCTAGCCTGGTGAACCTTCTCAAAATGCTCCAAAAACAGAAAGGCAAAGGGATAACCCCCAAAAGATGCAATATAGACATTCACTATTCTTGTGGCCTGATTCTACCCTGTTAAAATACTTTTAGTATAAACAACATTAAGTATGCTGACCAGTTCACATCTACTTGATTATAACATTGTACCATTCCCACTAATTAAAAGTGGATGATAGCATGAGGGTATTAGTGGGATAAGGCCTGACAGGAAGAGTATAGCTATGCCCATTCTTGTGTTACTTTAGACTCAATCAGACCCTTTGAGATAAGAAGCTTGTATCAGCAGCTGAGTTGAAAACTGGGTCTGGGAGTTGTCCTAGCTTAACTTCAACTGTTCTCTCCAACTGGGCTAGTTTAACCGATGCAGATGGCTACACAAGAAATCTCAGTTTACGCTAAACCTAAATTTGAAAATTGCTTTCTTTCCTTTTTTTTTTTTTTTTTAAATGGAGAAAAACAATGCAAAAGGAACATCTACACTGAGATACCAAAGCTGCCCTGTGAGTTGTATGCATGCAATTAGCATGGGTTGCCCTTCCCAAAGTGAAGCCTCCAGCCAGCAACTGTCAGACTTATAGTGCAGCCCTTCTAGAAAGTGGTCTTCTCTTCTGGACCAGTTTCTGCCTAGGACTCACAGGGAAAGAAAGAGATGGTATAAATGGCTTAATGCTTGGAACATGGAGCTGTGGAACTGTTCCTTAAATCCAGCTGTTCCCAGTATGCGTCCAGCACTATGCAAGAACAGGAATAAAAGCTGGGTCTGTCAATTCAGCCCAGCTTCCAGGCTGGAAACTGATGAGCAAAAGTGCCTGCAGTAAGCACAGGCTCTGAGTTTATAGATATTCCACTGACTTGTGAGGAAATTAGACTGATGTGGTGCTAGTCTGCATGCAAATGAACCCTTCCAAACAGGCAGACACCAAATTCAGATGTGCTTTTTAAACAAAGTAAATAAGCAGCCACATAGTAATTTGCAAGGCCTATCTAAACCTGTTTAATCACGCTAATACAAGCTTGTTTTGAACAAAGGTCTACTCTTAGGAGAAAAAGAGAAAGGGAAAAAATTGCATCCCCTAGCCCCACCAGCTCTGAGAGGGATACATGCACCTTCTCACAGGGGATGGAAGCTGCAAGATTTAGCTTAGCTTTCAGCTGAAGTTTTCCACATAAACACCCAGGACGTGGCCAGTGGTTAATAAACCATAAGCTGCTCCAGAATCCACAGTGAGTCTTTGTGGATTTTGTTAAAAGGCATACTGAGTAGAAACAGTGGAGCAAGGAAATGTAAATGTTTTTCATGAGTCTAGATTCATACTATCAAAATATCCTAAATCAAGTTTATGAATCCTGAAAGGGAGTTTTGAGCTCTTGCAGCCCAAGCTGTATCTGCTTATCCACTCTGAAGAGTGGCTGACACTACGTCTCAGATGGATGGAAAACATTCCATAAGCAACTGCGGAGGGTGTGGTGGCACAGCAGCCTGCAGAGTAGCACAGAAAACACATTGATTCCTCCTGCCTACTGTGTCTCCGATTAGATCCAGTGCACCAGAAATGGCTGCTGTGACTCGGCAGCAGCAAGGGTGGGTTAGAAATTAGAAGAAAACTGGTGGAATACCAAGAAACACTCTTTTTTTCCAAGAGATGCTTACTGGTCACTGTTAGATCACTCACAGTGGGATTTAGCACAGTGCCTTCTCCAAGCTGCACTCGCCAGCGTGTCATGCTGCACACATGGATCTGATCCGTGTTTCAGTGTGAAGACAGTCCACTATCCTTTTGGCTTTAAAAACACAGCATGCAGAAGTACATTTCTGACTATTTCAAACACTTCTAACAAATCCTGTCACTGTAGCAGCTGGATAACAAGACCAGAGTATTTAAAGTCTCAGAGGAAAAAATGTCAAGGCCTTTGAAAAATCTGGTTTTTCTTGACTGACTATTTTGAGTATAGAACAACGAGGTATACATTCAAACTGGTATCTTCAGACATACAAGCCACAGAGGGACATATCAGTGACTCTTCTTACAGCTTGTGTATTGATAGGGTGCAGAATCATGTACAGAAAGTACAGGTTTACGTCAGACAGATCACATTTGTTAACAAACACATGAAGCTAACAAGCAGTGTGTTCCCAGTCTACTATAAATTACTCAGACAAATCAAAGCAGCACTAAAATTAGCAATATTTCTGGTCACTTGCACTATAAAGGAAAACAGTTTCTTGGAATTCACAAGCAGAGAGGTCCAATCCAAGCCCACAAATGCTGATCTTGGATCTTCTGAGCATATACTTAGAGTAAAATAATGCCTGCAAAGCACCGGAGGCAAGGATATAGAACAGCTTCAATAATTGCTTATTGTTGCTTCAAGCGTCAGGCTAAAAAGAGATCAGAATGGTACTTTTATGAACAAAGGTTTGGAAGAGGGAAACTATAAGATCTTTTACTCTCTGAAACTATGGACCTTATATGCTGTTAATGCTGAAGAGAGACACACAAAGATCCTTCAGAGCATGCTGGCAGAATGGCTGCCCTTCCAGAGGACAGCTGTACTGAATATAACAACGCTGGTCTTGCTGGCCTCCGAAGAGAGCATTTGGAGAGAGTGCTGTGGTTGCAAGAGGTCTGACCAGCACACACCCCGCTTCAGTGACTCCAAATTGGCAACCAGGCTCTCCATGGAAAGCAGCTCAGCACAGACCTGTGGGACTGCAAATTGCATGGGTGGGCATAGGGCAGGGAGACAGAATAAGGAAAACATAGAAGTGGCTTAAAAAAACTGTTCCCACCCCTGCTCTTTTCCCATGCCTAGCAGAGTGATGGATATAGAAATAGCTATCCTTCATCGAGCTGCTTCACAGGCACGTGCTCAGAAGTTATCAGTTAGTTCATTTAAGAAACACAGAAAGGCCAAGCTTTGTAACACAGCTTCTTTTAAATGCTTGAGATACTGCTGGAGACATTACTCAAAGACAGCTATTGACAGCTGATACTTTAAGAAGAAGCTTCCAAAAAATTCTGTTTCTTGTCCCATGATAAGCCACATGACCAGGCATGTCATTCTGTAAGGGAGGTGGGGAAAGAATTTAGCAGTGTGGGAAAGACAGGGTCAGGACTACATAATCTATTTGTCTGTTTTACTGTTTGAACAACAGGGCTGCAAAATGACACAGAACCAAACAGCTATAAACAAAACAGAGTACAATGGTACTCTGCTGAGTACAATGGTAATATAAAAATGTAAAAGCATTCCTGTCCAATGCATGAACAGGCTGGGATGGACGTCCTATAAAACACTCGGAAATTAACTTCTCTGAGGTTGAGTAAAAGGACCATCAGTATTTGGTGCAACAAAACTCCAGTCTTGCAATGTATTTTATGAGATCCATCAGTAATCTCTCTCCAGCTGTGGAAACTTAAGACATACCTAGATAGGAACTGTGCTTCACTTCAAAAAATGGGCATTACTTTGCTATTCCATGTAGCTCGCTGTGGGCCTACTATTGATCCAACATTTCCCAAGTAGTTTTCTATCCTGCTGCTGAGTGTCTCTCAACAGGGCAACACCTTCAAGAGCCAGTAAAAGTCTACCCCTACTAGTATGGGGTGAGGAAACTAATGCTGCTGCATGAATTAACAGCATGCTCAGACAGGTTTTGGCTAGGACTTTAATGAGGATGGCAAGTATTCTGCTGGATAAATTATAGGATGATGTATAAGAGAGGCTCTGTGATGCTGCAGCTGCTGAGGACTCGGTACTTGCAAGTGTGCACTTTGCCTACAACCTAGTTGACGCAGGAACCTGGGCTTGGGTATTTCCTGCTTTCTTAGCTATTTTAAGAGAGAGGAGGTAGTCACATGTGGTTTTCTTACAAACCCTCTTTCAATACTTGACTTCTTGGGGCCCAGTCTTGTTTTCATTGGAATGAATGAGCTTTCTGTCATTGACCCCAGTTTAAACCCTAAAAATTTATTATGGACCTCACCGCTATCGTAGCTAGGCATCTTGTGACCTAAAATTTATTTTAAAAAATTATTTATCCACGTATTTTGGAGCACAATTCTGAGATAGAAAAGTTTCATAATCATAATACAAAAAATTAAGATACAGAAGGAGGATGGGCCTGAAATGCAAAGTGCGTTAGGTGTCTACAAAGCTGACTGTAAGCGATTTCCTCAGTAAAGCAGGGTATGCTGAGCAAGCCAAGCCACGTATACCCTGATGTACTGAACGGTCTGGCACATAAACCTAGCTTTGCCTTTCTAGGTAGGCACTGTCTCCTCAGACTTCTTCCCTAATGTGACCCAATTCAGTCTTTGAGAACCTTTAACCCCTTTGAAGAGGAAATGGCACTGCCACTTCATTGCCATGCAACAGTCTAAACGTTACAGGTCTTGCCAAACCATACAAAACCCAGACTTGAAGTCTTTAGCTGCCTGGTTTTGATCAGCAATTTAAACCTCAGCGAGTATGCCAAACACGAGATTGCAGGGATACTCCCTCCCAGTTTTCCTGCTGTATTAATGCATGCATGTGTTCATTGGCTAAAGACAAAAGAGTGACTCCACAACTGATGGCTCAGGCACACATCTAGGCGTCACAGCTTCCAGGAGCAGAGGATTTTGTAGGGTCAGCAGGTCCCCTCTTAGCTCAACAGCTTCCAGCAATCACACTCCTAGTGCTGAATTGTGACTCTGACACCAGGAAGCCAGGGATCCAGTATAAGGAACTCCTCTGGGCAGCAAGGCTCTTGAAAGTCAGTCTTGTGGTGATCTGTACTTGGACGCATCAATTCCTTTCACTGTGTTTACCAGCACCTCTTGCTGTGTCAGATGGTCTTGGATCACAGAAATCCAACCATCTGCTGTGGATGAGTGGAGGAACTGGTACCTTCCCAGCTTCCTTTGAGACAGAGCTGTGACATGCCCTTAGCTTATAACAAACATGAAAAAGCATCTCTGTTCAGTAGCCTATAGGCAATCTATAATTACTGTCCTATATAACGTGCCTGAGGTCATGTAGGAAGTCTACGCTGGCAGACAACTGGGATACAACATCTGAGTACCTCCCTGGAGCTCTACCCACTGGGTGAAATTTCCTCTCAGTGGGAACAGGATGGGATGTTTGAAAGCAATTCCAAAAGCTTCTTTGAAACAAACGGAGTTTTTTAAACTTTTGGCCTGTAGCTGATTAAGCTTCTTGCCGTGGCAGGAGCTGCTGTGTCATGTCTAAACTCTATGTGGAAATCACTGATGGTTAAACAAGTTTTTTATCTCATGTTTTTACATGCTACTCAAAGGCTCTATCTATCATAAAGAATTATCTGGAAGACACATTGATTTTTATCCTATAGGTTGGATTGCAACTTCAGTAATGCTGATCTACCTCAGTACAAATACAGGCTTCTATAGTTACTTTTGATGACAGTGGCAAGGACAGCAGCTCCCATTGTTTGCAAAATTTCTCAAATGAGGAGAGCTCATAGGAAAAAAAGATGTAGCTGTGCTCTAGAGAATGATGGTTTTTTCCTGACAAAATACAGGAAACCGGAGTTAGCTGGCAAGAGGGATGGGAGAGGAGGGCATAAAAATAAATACTGTTTCAGGAGGATTATTAAAGTGTGTAAAACTTCAGGTAATTTCCTCTAATGCTGCTGACAGTAACTGATCTGGATTTTGTTTATTTAAAAATAGTGCTGTTTGGGGGAGATAAACACAGTGAGAGAGCAGTAAAACAGTTTTTCAGCACAGACACCTCTAGAATACATGCATGCTGTCCCTTTAAATCTTACAAGCTTTAATGCTCCAAGTGCTGGAGGGATATTCTGCAATAGAGTTTCAGGCAAAATTCCTAATTGAAACTGATCTGGTTTACAGGCAGGAAAAGCAGTTGTTTATATTTAAATATCTTCTCACTGGGCAGTTAAAATGTGTTTTCAAAACTCAAGCTACAATAGAAGCCATTAGAAATCCCTGTTTTCCAACCGCACACAATTGCCCCAAATAATTCCTATTCAAATTCAGGGGAAAATTATGGTCAAAATTCTGATACCATGATGAGGTCAGCTGTTGGCAAGTGCTAGTATTTTAATGACAACCATAACAGTAATTCATTAACACTACTAGAACAAGCAGATTTAGCTGGTGTAGAGTGGGTTGGTAAACAATTTACTTACCTGAAACAAATTCTTACCTTAAATGAGAGGTAGGAATGGTGACTTACCAGCTCTAAGAACCTCCTCACCACCTGTCTTTGTTTTAAGTTAGTTTCACCATCCAGGTTAGCTGTTTCTATATGGCACAGCCCATCGGGATCACTTGAGGAGAGCAGCAGTATGTCAGCAGGTATAATTTCATTACAGCGAAGCTGCACAAAGTCTCCAACTTTCACTTCTTTCCAGTATCTGCTTATATATTTCTTCTCATTCCTGAAAAAAAAAAAAAAAAAGACATTTACAGGACATATATATAAAAAATTAATACATAGACTGGCGTGCTTCTGTTAAGATCTGGTTTGATTTGTAACAGGAGTATAGCGCCTTTGGAAGGCCCTCAGGTACTCCCACGTTACGCTGGGAAAAGGCAATGCAGAGTGCCAGGAGGCCACTTCCCACTGACGCAGAACCACGTCCGAACTCCCAAGAAAGTCTTTTAAGGCCCAGAGGAAAATATGTTGTTAGACCTGGCTAAGCAGGGTAAGCAGGAGCTTCAGGCATTCTCCTTTCCCTCCCTCCATGCTTTGAGCCATCTGTCTGACCCCACGAACGGGAGGGGGCTGCTGTCTGTACTGGCTGAAAAGGAGTCACCTTCAGGGCAAGGGGGGAACTGAGAACAGGCTTGGGTGCAGGACACCTGCTTGGCACAGCTCCTGAATGTCCACCATCCAATGCTCCCTCAGATAGCTTCCCCTTGTTCCCTCTTTCTAACAGGGACAAACTTTGTGATATTGGGATGAAGAAGCCAAAAATCCCTAAGTACAAGGAATTTCCACTATTCATCACTAAACCTAGAATTACAAGGGCATGTCATGTGGAAAAATGCAGTTCCAATAGCTCTACGGGGAAAGGACACTGTCATTTGTTTTAAATATTTCGGCAGTATTTCCATTCTAGCCACAGCACCATCTGTTACATAGCTAATTGCTGCTTAGTTACACTTAACCTTTTATTTTGGAGTGCAATTTCTTTGTCAGCTCGAAGACTTACCCGACTGAAACAGCAACGTGTATGTTGTTCATTTAGATACAACCATTAAACCTCATTTGATTTTTTTTAAACTTCTTGAGAGCAAGAGCAAAAAGGAACAGGTGACTGCTTAATTAATTTTAGCTAAAATTCAAGGTTTTATTTTCATGAGACGCACACTCATGTGCTTTCTTGGCATTTGTGTAAATTGCTTTCTGTTGTGTTTCTGAAAGAAATTAATTTCAAAACAGTCACAAAATTAACTTAGTAAAATACTGAAAATGGGAATCTGCTATTCTGACACTTCTCTAAGCTGTCAGAAGACCTTTTGCTGTGTGAGCACCTAGATGGCTGTCAGCGCTGGCACTGTCACCGTCACCAGAGACAGTCTCCTGTGACAGCACTTAAACTGGCAGAATGGGATTCTGATAGGGGTGGAGAGTGGTAGCAGCTATTTAATGTTCTTTAAAGTATATTATTTTAAAATACAGAAATTTCAGAGGTAACACGAATAGATTTGTAACCAAACAGAAACACGCAAGTCCTGTCAGTGTTGCTACTTTGGAGTTACTGATAGTTACGCCATGCCTAGTTTATCCTCGTCATGCCTTCACTGCTATCACAGGAACTGCTAACTTAATTGGCTTTTATGCATGTATTTAGCCCAAATCCTGAACAATAACGTGTCAGGTAGCACAACAAGGATGTATCAGATCAGGTTTTACCTCCCAAAATTTCCTCACATCCAGTTTATAAAGGGAGGAATGAAAATGATGGCTGTGATTTCTAATTTGATAAAGCCTGGAATGTATTAAGAGCCAAGTATAAAAACTTGGTAGTCGAACAAAGGCAGGTAATACACACACTAGGTGCTGAAATTACCCAGTTCCTTCACACTCAGGCCACAACCAACATTTAACTTTTCCTGCTAATGAGTATGAATTGCTTTGAAACCCAGTGTGCCATAACGCAGTACAGATCATCGCACCGCTGATCTGAACGGTTTGTTAGCCATCCCTTTAGGTGTGGCCATTGCTCTTAAGCCTTTTAAATTTAACTGTGAAACTGGGTGATGTTCAAATGCATGTACAATGAGTAGTAGTATAGAAGTATGATCAGGCTAAAAATAGCAAGTAGGCCCATATTAAGTTATAAGAACTACAATTTTTTATTTAACTTCTATTGTTTAAAAAGCCAAGGCTATTTTAGCATTTCCTTGTCTTTCACATGCTTAGCAACTGCCACAACTATACACACTGTGGCAGGAAGGGTGGATATCAAGCAACACAAGGCCAAATGGCTCTGCTGGGATAAATGAAGTCGTTCAGCCTGGAGAAAAGAAGGCTGCAGGGAGACCTTATTGCAGTCTTTCAATATATAAAGAGGGTTTGTAAGACAGACTTTTTACCAGGGCTTATAGTGACAGGACAAGGGGTAATGGTTTTAAACTGAAAGAAGGTACATTTAGATGAGATGTAAGGAAGATTTTTTTTATGATGAGAATGGTGGGACACTGGAACAAGCTGCCCAAGAGACACTGTGGAAGCCCCATTATTGGAAGTGTTCCAGGTCAGGATGGATGGGGTTTTGAGCAACCTGATGTAGTGAAGGATGTCCCTGCCTGTGGCAGGGGATTTGAACTAGGTGAGCTTTAAAGGTCACTTCCAACCCAAAGCATTCTGTGATTCAGTGAATCTATGAATGCAAGACCTCCTGCACACACACAAAAGCCCCAGAGAAAAGCCCCCTTCATCAGACACACAGGAACAAGTTGGCCCAGCATTTCACTTGATCAGTTCTCTGCTAACAAGGGCCAGCAGTGGATGAAAATTACTGTCTGCATGGAAGATTAGTTCCTAATCCTCTTCAGCCAGGGTTGCTCTATGTCCTCTAGCACAGCTCTGAAGTCAGACTTGTCTTGCTGCAGCCAGTGAGTGATCACTGGAAGTATTCTCAGCAGAGTGGCACGATACCACCTTTAGATGGAGCAGTTCAGATACTAGATGCACTATAAATATATCAGTCCTTTAGAAGCTTTCCATTAACATCCCTAGCCTACTCTTCTGAAGAAACAGGTCCGTTTGCATCGAGACAACTGTCATACCTCTAGCCAGTAAAAACACACAAAGTGACCCTGTTAATACAGTTACAATTTTGCCATTGACTTCTGCAGGGACAGCACTTTGTCATCCAAGTTTTATATCAGCTACTAAATGTTTATTTTTGCTGTTATGTTGTGCCAGTAAATCGCAGAAGTTATATGATCTAGAGAGTTAGGAATACCAGACTTCTTATAAAAGAAAGGTTGTCTTTAAAATTTAAGCTCTCCTTTGTGTTTGTAAGGTGCGGCATACAATAAATTTAAATTTTGTTTGAAGTTCAGGGATTTGAGCAGTTTTGCCTCAGTGTGTCCTCACAGACATTATTCTTCCAATCCCTCTTCAGAAGGGGCCCCTTCTACATCTTTAACGATGTACATTGCATTGGCCTGCTGTCATAGAAAACCTGAATTAAACACAATATATCCATGGGTGGGCATTATGTGCATGATCGTGTTTGGTGGTGTTTTCAAATGGTTCTGTACACTTTTCAAGTTCAGAGCAAACACAACATTTAAACAGATGCTTCAGCTGAGCTCTCCACAGTAAGGGCCATGGAGGATACCAGCAGTTTTACACACAGGACTGGAATGCATACCAGATCCCAGGCACCACCTCCTTGCACCTGTAGATATTTAGGTACTGGAGACCACAACCTATGCACTTTTACAGAGCATCAACAAAATGCAGCAATGTGGGTCCTTGTTACTCACATCGTGTATGAAAAGCCAGACATAAGCGCACAACGTGCACTTGCAGCCCAGAAAGCCAACAGTATCCTGGGCTGCGTCAAAAGCAGCGTGAGGGAGGTGATTCTGCCCCTCTGCTCTGGTTTGACCCCACCTGCAGTGCTGTGTCCAGCTCTGGGGCCCCCAGCACAGGAGAGACATGGACCTGTTGGAGTGGGTCCAGAGAGGGGCCACGAAAATGATCAAAGGGATGGAGCACCTCTCCTATGAGGAAAGGCTGAGACAGTTGGGGTTATTCAGCCTTGAGAAGAGAAGTCTCCAGGAAGACCTCATTGCAGCCTTTCAATACTTAAAAGGGGGCTTATAAATAAAGATGGGGACAGATTTTTCAGTAGGGCCTGTAATGATAGGACAAGGGGTAATGGTTTTAAACTAAAAGAGGGTGAATTCAGACTAGACAGAAGGAAGAAATATTTTACAATGAGGTTTCTGAAACACTGGAGCAGGTTGCCCAGAGAGGTGGTAGATGCCCCATGCCTGGAAACATTCAAGGTCGGGCTGGACGGGGCTTTGAGCAACTTGATCTCATTGAAGACGTCTCTGCTGACTGCAGGAGAGTTGACCCAGATGACCTTTAAAGGTCCCTTCCAACCTAAACCATTATGAGATTCTATGATTCCATGACACTCATCCAACAGTCAGCACAATTTTTCTTGGCAGGGTCCTGTCAGTCCATTTACCATTTTTGAAAGGTGTTTTTGAAAGGCCTTCCTGTCTCTGGTCCTTAATGTACTAAAATAATCTGCAAATTTTGGTGTCTTTCCTCTCCTAATTACCCAGATGAGAAATTAATGTTTCAAACACAGACGCCTTGGTCTGTGTCTCTGAGACCTTGACATTTATTCTTGCTTTGTCCTGAATCCGTAGCTATTGTGTGGTCAATGACAGTCCTCTGCAGTCTCAGCACAGGGCTTCAGGCAATGCATGCAAAGGACTCTTCCACAAAAGCTTTCCGAAAGTTTAAGTACACATCATCAAACCTCCTGGAATATTTTGCTGAAGGGCTCAAAGAATTCTAGCCAGAACATAGGGCTGTAGGCAGAATCTCAGTTAGTGGGTCCAGCCCCCTCCCACTATTGCAGGAAACCCTGACACGGATATTTAGCCCAGAAACTAACACCCCACAACTCAATTTCCACCTGTTCTCACTTATCACAAGGCTGGAGACAGATTTTAGTACTGATAATAAACTTAAGGTTGATGCTGCAAGAATCCAAAGCTGCAGACCATGATGAATCACAGGAAGAGGTCAGAGATACTAATTCTTATCTTTCAAACCTGAAGAGTTAGACAAAAGTCTTCCAAATCAATATGCTGTCATGAACTACTGCCATTCTGCAAAAGGAACAGATAGATAGTGTTATTACTCTCCAGTTAAATCACCATGATGAACTATTAATTTCAGACAGCTATGCCCACCTAAATGTAGTATGTTGTGTTGAGCTTACATATTAAAAATGTCCATCCTCCTGCACACAACCTAATCTTTATCAACACACTTGCATGCAACGAACTTGTCTGTCAGCTGTGGTTTAAACCCATAGTCACATAAATCTTCAAACTCCTCTCTGCCACTATAGGGAGCAGAACTTGCCACTGCGTTCACTTTTCTGAGCATATCTTTACAGGTAGACATTGACTGAAATCTAAAGATGGATGGCTAAAAAGTCAGCTGGTGCAGGTGCATCAACATCATCACTGTTGCTACCCAATAGCAAACATGGCCCTGGCAGAAGTCAAACTCCCATAGAAGTTAATGTTCTTTTGAAACAACGAAGTGCAATTATCCCTGCTTTTGAACATACAAGGGAAAGTCGGCAACATCCTTTCAAGTGTATGAACATAGAGAAAATTATTGTAATTGGTATTAAAATTTTGTATTAGCTTACCTACTGCATATATTTGGCCTGTGCTCTGTTTTGAAGCAGAATAGCCTGCAGGTTTGTGCCAAACGTCACTTTGTATCTATAAAATGCTGAAGATTTCAAACTGTCTCTATTTAAACATTACAAAAATAATTGCTTCCTTCTTTTGAATAGCTTTTAACTGTTTTGGTAAAATAAGGAATTATTCAAATTTATTTAAAGGGAGATAACAAAACTATACACACACACCATTTAAGAGGAATCTTCCTTTGCTCTTCTCTGTCTTTCTGTTTCCTTAAATTTTGGGGAAAATATCACAAGCAACTGGGTAAAGAAATGTGGAGGCCATGCAGCTGTGACCTGTTCCACCTGTGCAAGGTCTGCATACTAGGAATTTTACGTTAAATCCAGAAGATGGGACTACTAGGTAATAATTTCTTATTTCATATACTTCTCCACTGACAAAAATTACAGTTAATGAGTGAGAATGGCTGATGCAGGTTTGCTACACTAATTCCAGCGAGTGGCTGGGGCACCTGTGCTTCTATGTAACACTACCCTAGCTCAGTCCCAGCATAGACTCCTATATTAATTTCAGCCAGGGTTTTAAAATACATTTAGCAAACGATAGAGGATGTTCTCTTGTACCTTTTGGGTTGTTCAGTCTGTTCTGTCTGGCTTACACAGCATACCACTTCCTACACAGGTTGCAGCTGCAACCCAGAGGTTTTTAAGCCTCTCAAAACATCCAAATGAAATGTTGTTTCCCAGTCCAAGCCCATCCGCTGACCTGCTTTTGAAGTAACAATCGTCTTCACTTCAAAAGAAATCAGACTCCTTTTGGCCTTCCCTGCCAGCTGAGGTTGGTCATTGAACCAGTGGGCTTTAAAAGGAGCACAGCAAGAAATTAAGTCTGTGGAAGAGGAAAAGCCCTCCACAAAAGGCAGGTCAAACAGTTGTGTATGTACAAGGCATATTTTGGAGCTGTTCTTGATGTCAGCCAGGTCCTTCCTTTCCTTCTCAGGAGGCAAAAATAGTGGGTTAGTGCAAAAGAATGTATCAGGTAATCTGTGGTCCCGGTGACTTAAACCATGTACAAATCAGTTGGCTACAAGAGCCGTGACAAGTCTCCTGCTTAGGACCAAGCTAACCAAAAGAACTTGGGGCTAATTTGCAGGCTGCAAGTAGAGCAACTCCTGAAGGAGAAATTCAAACTGTAACACAGGTAAGTGTCACATCGGCCAAACTATCTTTAAAAAGGCTCCAGCATCTAGCCGTTTCTCAACAGGTCCTTCATGCTCATACGGTTTTCCCAAATTTTCTGTTCTTTCCCTTGTCTGGGCTGGAGCCCTTGCTTTCAGTCCTCCACCTCTTCTGACATTCCTGCAGACGTGGAGAGAGTTCATGATAACTGAGCCCATAGCACTCTATGAACACTTTGGTGGCTAGCAGAGATTTTGCATAATTCATCACAGGCTACAAAAGCAGAGCTTGTGGGCAGCACTGAAATATATGCAAAAACTGCTGTGTTACAACCAGTACCAATTATGATTTGAAAACTACAGGTGTAGTAGATCTCAGAGTTTAAAAACAAGAGCTATCTGTGAGACCAAGGCATATATTACACAATGTCTGAACGCATTAAGTATCTATGGAAACGTGTTGAGAACAATTTGGGTACAATTACAATGTTGTGGCAGAATGAAGGAAAAACATGTAGCATAAGTTAATGCCAAAGGAGGTTACATAATGCCCAGAATATGTCTCCATTCCACACAAACGATAACATCTGTTTCTATTAAAATAAATCATGAAGAGGCTCTGAATCTGATATTAATCAGAAAAAACAGATTAACAGAGTGTGTTCTTGAGAAATGTTGAACATTGAAATGAAGAAAATATCTCCTCATGAATGAAGTTTCTAAATAGACCCTTTAATCTTCACATTATTTTAACAGCACTTCAAAGTTTTCTTGTTTTCATGGACTTCAAATACTCTTTTTCGGAGGATTAGCAAGTACACACGTATGTTACAGTTACATGAAGCAAATGTGTGTGTATAGCAATGATGAGGCATAAAGGTGCCTTTTATTAAATTCACACTTTCTAAAAACTGCTCATTTTTCTGTTACAAGTCAAACTTCCTATGAAAAAAAATTACCCAGGAAACCTCAGTGATTCAGGTTTATAATGTGGAAGTAATAATTCAGCTTCTCTTGGCACTGTGATCTCCATTATACATCATGTTGAAAGAAACCTCACTATTGTTCATTATAATGAAACATTTGCTATTCAGAATAAATTATTTTTCAGCCAAGAAACTTGTTATTGTGATAACAACATGAAACATAAAAGTGGAACATGTAATGAAACTTTACACTAACTGCAGAAAGAAAACACTGTCTTCAAGAACTTGATTTTAAAACCCAAAAAGTGTTTCAGAGACACAACTAGTATTACTTTTTTTAGTGGTATGATTCTCGACACTGTCAGAATCTTAATTAATTGTTAACAGGAGTTGCTCTGCTTGCAGCCTGCAAATTAGCCCCAAGTTCTTTTGGTTATCTTGGTCCTAAGCAGGAGACTTGTCACGGCTCTTGTAGCCAACTGATTTGTACATGGCTTAAGTCACCGGGACCACAGATTACCTGATACGTTCTTTTGCACTACCCCACTCTATTTTTGCCTCCTGAGAAGGAAAGGAAGGACCTGGCTGACATCAAGAACAGCTCCAAATTAAAGATTAAATTAAAAATCCAAATTTGTCAGTTTACTGTCAAAAATGTTAATGAACTCCTATCACTCTTCCAGTAAACATATATTGGGAGAAAAGACTGACAGTTGTTTATACTTAGCAGGATGGATAAGTGATGGTTAGTATTGAGGCCTTCTAAATGGATATCACACAAGGAGGCGGAAGAAGTGGAAGAACAGCCTGGATGTAGTTTGCATCTAGTCCTACAGACATTAAAACCCGAGAGTTAGTCACCTCCATACGAAAGTCTCAAAGCTTTTGATAGTTTGAGACATGAGAACTTCTGGTCTGAAGAAAGTAATGCAAGAAGTGCTCATCTTTAGATGTCATCTTCCAAGTATCATCAAATACAACCCTTGCAGTTCACAACACTGCTTACTGGTACCTAGAACAAAATAACACAGACACAAAGGAGGCAGCTACCTCACCAGAGGGTCCACAGCCAGGTAAGGTTCTCATCCAGAATTTCAGAGCCATCACAGATATTAGGATTGAATATTCATATTACAGTGCTGCTCCAAGCCACTGCAAAAAGATTCAGCTGAGCTTGGCACTCTGCAAGTATGGGAGGAGAAGTGATCCCCTGCCTGACGGAAACCCACTCAAATAACAGATACCTGATGACACAAATCCCCTGTATCTGTGCCTGCTGCATAAACAATTAAATAAAAAGAAGTAATTCTTGCAAGGGAGATCATAGGTGCCAAAATTTGGTAAGATGCGAGTTCTGTGTAGAAGCCTTCCAGGGCCCCTGTCTTCTAAACTAATAATGAATGGCATGAAGACACTTAGGAAAACTGAGTGCCTAAAATTCAGGTGCGAGCCACATGCATAAATCCAGTGGACTAAATCCTCCATTCAGTGGTATCCCACTGCATTTAAGCCAGTGCTTAATTCAAGCCAGGTGACCATTCCAACAGAGCTCTTCATACCTTAACGATATATAACATGGCTCTGCAGAATTAATGACAAAAATCCCATTCTGTAACAGAATCAGACACCTCAATGGAATTTTTTTTTTTCCTTCCTATTGCTCTGGTTCTATGCACCTGCCTCATTTGATCTCAGGTCTACCTGACCCAGGCCATAAAAATGCATTAATATATTCACTACATATACACAAAAAGCCATTTGTAAAGAACTATTAAAAGAAAAGTGCTTCCTAAGTGCAACAGTTTTTATTTGAAAAATCATTAGTTCTTTTAGTTGAACATGTAACAGTTGAAAGAATTTTTATTAGGAAAGGTATTTACTGCTAATTATGTGCACAGCTGTGATGGAGTTCTTCATTGGTACTGATACTCAGTTTGGGAGGCTAGTCTTCTCCACATAACTGGGCCATACAAACACATCTCCTTTAAAGCTCTAAAGATAACATATTATCTAATCACTGCACAAAAGCACTCTAGAAGTTAATATAGTTCAGCTATTTTATGTTAACAAGACAATTAGTGAAAAGAATATGAATAATTCACTTTCACATTTAACAGGTAAAATCAGCATCTCAGACTGAAGTATAAGTGTTCAATCTTCTCCAGTTCTTCCTGAAAATTATAAAGTTTTACATTTTCCTGCCATTTCTGCTCTTCTCTAGGTAACATCCATCCATGACATTCATCTCATCTGGAAGCTCTCGTTTGTTCTCATCTGGACGTCTAAAGTTCAGGTTGAGGACAGGAAAAATATTTACCTATCTGAATACCAGCTGAGATCTCAGTGGGTTCCAGAGTGCAATTCTCACTCGGAACAACTAAGATTAGCCTTTGCATGTTGTTCCCTCTAAATTTCTTCTGGCTGCAATTCCAGAAATTAGCTTTAGCCCATACACCCGACTTTGCTACTTCCAGTGCCACACAAAAACTGCTTAAAGAACTGGTAATGATTTTTTAAAAAGTAGAAAAAAAACCCCTTTTGCCTGTAATATTATTGGAAGAATCTTGCAGAAGAAAACAAAGTTGGATGCTACTATATATTTAGAGAACGTTAACATTTTTTTCTACTCTGAAACTGAGGTGCAAAGCTGTGTAATATGTGGGTTACTGATTTGCTAGGATATTGGAAGTATGTATTCATTTGTAAATTATGAATTTTCTTTAACTCTACAGTTACTAGAGATTTACTTCCCTCCATGTGAGGACATGCATTCAATGGAGATTGTATACACAGGGAAACCTCAAACTCAGGCATACTCAGGCACATCTCTGTTGACACTGAGAGGTACAAAGGGAGATTTAAGGTGCTATCCTGAATAACACTGTGGTCTATCTCCACATCTATTCAGTTAGATGCCTGCACCAAACACCCCCAGCCAGGTACAGCAAAGAGGGCAGTTTTACCTGGCAGTCCTGGATGCCTACTGGCTAACAGGCAAAGCAAACTGGACACATCTGTCTGCTTTTGTGATAGTGATGGAAGAAAGGTTTGGCAGGATTTGTATGCAAACATTGACCTTACCTGGAATGCCAACCTGTGAATAAAAGAGGCCCCAGTATATTCAAAAGTCCAAAATGTGTATCACGGTAGCACCTGACAAACCTTTGTTGATCAGATGCTGTATGCTGCTTTCAGAACCCTGTCACTGCTATGATGACTGGCTGCCCTATGCCCCAATACAATTCCCAGTGGGGTGAGGTAATGCTTCAATTGTGAGCTACTGCCCACGCACCATCACAGTTATGTCTTCCTAAGTGGCTACAGCTCTGCGGAAAGGAGGTCAGCAGTTTTGGGGTAACTGGGTTCTCAGAAGTTTCTTCCCTGTTTGGAGGAAGAGAAGGGTCAGCTAAGAAGCTGAGACATGAACATAAAGATCTTTTCACTTAAAGCCTTTGTTTTTAGTATTTACTATCGTTATCTCTTCTTTGTTGCTATTTGTCCATGCAGTTTCTTAAACACAAGAGCTATGAGACTTCTCAGAAAAGACATCTCTATCACAGTAGCTGAACCAAACCTGGAAGAGCTGGAGGTTATTGCAGTGCTCTCACTAGTGCTTGTACTGGTAGCCAGAGCCGAAGAACTGCCTGACATTTTTAATTTATATCTACAAAGTCACTTTATGAGAAGCAGTATCAGTATAAATCCCTGGAGAGCCCCTATCTAAAGCATAAACATCTATCTCCAGCATCAGTACATCCCCAAGAGTGAGGGAGCAGTAAAAGGCATTACAACTCTGAAGAATCCTAATTCTTCCATGTAGCTGGCAGGAGAATAGGCCTTAACTTGTACTTCGGGCTGATCTAAAAACCACAGTTGAAGTTTTAAACATAGTGCCTTATCTTAGGCTGTATGTAGCCAATTTCTCTATATTTAGCTGCCCTCACAGGTTATGTAGCCTTGTTTACGTTTCTGGATCACTGCTTGCCCCAGCAAGACAATACTACTAATGCAAGGAAAATCAAACAGCCTCAAGCTCTATCTTAGTACTAAGATGTTTAAATTACCATATCCTCAAATGAAAAAAGAAATCTGAAAATCTCTAAAATTCTGGTATAAAATAATAACAAGGTGTTTCCCAAGAATGCTTTCTTGGTAAAGACTGGTAAGGCCACATATAAACTGGGACCTAGAAGCACTTTCCAATGTTCATGACTGAGTACACACACTGGGTTGGATCTTGCCTTAGTCTGAAACCAAGGTGTGCATAAGTCTGAATTTGCTATGTTCTAGGTCCTGATGCAGTCTGAATTCAACCTCACTGAAAACTCAGACTGTTTTACAAAAATTCACAGAATATAAAAATGTTCCTCACTTCCATCAGAGAAGAATTAGAAAACCAAACTCCATGCAAATCATATGCAGTGATATGAATCTTTGAAGGTTTGAGCCAAAACAAGTATGTCTACGGATGCAAATTCTATATTTAAAATTCTTGGTGAAAGTAAATAATAGAGATCTATATCGAAGAAGTGAGAACCACAAAATGCAAAATTCAACTATTTAAAGGAAATGTAGGATGCCTTTAGAAACATTTGAGTAGTTCAGATTCAACAACTTGATTACTGTTGGTATGCACATATAAAAAATTCAGGGTAAGAATTCATTTAATGTTTTCAATGTCAATTTGATTATACTGAAAGCCCCCGTTTTCACACTATCTGTTGCTTCCCCTGAATTCAAGATGTTGGTCTTCATCTCATTAATATTCTAAACTTGCTGGAGCCAGTCAATGAGTGTAGTTGAATATGAAATACTAAGCTAGAATACTACTTTTGTTTTCACAGAGATAAATGCACTCCTTTCCTGTCACACTGATTTACAATCAAAATGACTGAATTATAGTCAGACCAATGGAATTATGAGACACAGTCAGCTAACGAAGCCAGTACACCTCAACCTGTTAACACAGTTATTCAAAGACATTGTAATCAAAGAGCTCTGCAGGGAAGCAAGTAATCTTTGCCACTTGTCCACTACTACTGAACTATCATCAATAAAATGGGCAATTTATAATGACTACAGCATCAATATAAATTTTGATAGCCTGTTTCCATCAGTTTACTACACAATACTTTTTCACAATGAAGTGTATCTTTCCATAATAATTTCCATAGTAATTATCCATACATTTTAAAATCACTGAGGCAGTTATAACCTGAATATTTTCAAGACCTTCCTTGTTGATTGTCAGATGTGTACATATTTCATGGAATCACAGAATCATTTAGGTTGGAAAAGACCTTTAAGATCATCAAGTCCAACTGTTAACCCAGAACTGCCAAGTCCATCACTAAACCATGTCCCTAAGACCACATTTGTACACATTTAAACGAAAACATTTACACATTTGAACATTTACAGACACTTAAAAATAGAAAATCTTCTTCACTATTGCCCTATTATGAAGAAATAATGTCATTTCTGAACAGTTTCATGGAAACTCCCTACTTAATTAATTTTCAAGAATTCAAAATCTAAGTGGGCCAACTAATAGAAATGGACATTGTGCTTTGATTCCTTTTACATGAAAGGGTTACCTCATCAAGCTCAATCTTTCTAGGTAATTGCTAAATAAATTATTTGCAAATATTATTCTTACAATTAGAAAAGAAATGCTCATGCGTGGTTTTAACTTATTGTTCACTGAACTTCAAAACCAGGCTACCAATCTTGGCCCAGATTTAGCAAGGTACCTGAGTATGTGTCTAACTCAGGCAGAAAAATACTCTTTCTGGCCAAACTCCAGAAATAAACCTTATCTGTAGCTTGCATTCATACCTTCCTTGGGGTGAAAATGATAAAACATTGAAATTCACTAGCCTACAGAAAAATAAATTTCAAGGTCTTTACAGCAGCCCAAAGAAGAAAGTGACTGGCTGCAAACAACTCTGCTTTTGAAACACCCTGAAACTCAGCTTAGAGCAAGCGATTACAAAGAGACTACTTATTGAAAGGGTTTGAATCATGGAGGGGGAACAGCCTAAAAAAGCTTCTGAGATCTGAAACACCTCAGCAGGTGGCAGGCCACCCTGGTTGCGGGCAGAAAAAGCAGCACTCAGC
This sequence comes from Falco naumanni, assembly GCF_017639655.2. NCBI lineage: Eukaryota > Metazoa > Chordata > Aves > Falconiformes > Falconidae > Falco > Falco naumanni. The sequence continues at coordinate 72,157,960 of NC_054055.1, forward strand.
AGCCTGGCATATACTGAAACCAAAACATTTGTGTCACAACTGCTAGGCAGAAGCTAGCTTAGAAAGGCAGGAACATCAGTTTTAAAACTGAACTTCAACCTGATCTCTCAATGTGCTATTCCAAATTAAACCAATCTAATCTTGCAGATAAAAGTTGCAGACCTAACATAAGAAATTTTTACCCTGAACCCTTCTTCTACAAGTCTGTAAGAAATTCAAAAAGACATTAAAAATCTGAATCACAGCTTTTTAGAGATAGTTGAATTTTAACACATTCAAAGTCCAGTTCTTAAACTTCCTTTGTAGTGATATTTTTCATTCCTTCTCCCCCCATCATAAAAAATCCCACATCTTAAATGTCTGCCTTTCTTTCTCTCCTTAATGACAAACTCTTATTAAGACACTCATTTGAAGTCTTGCCTCCATCCTTTTTCCATACTTGTTCTGCTTCAGTCAGTTTCCTTCTCTGTCCTCAGCAATTAATGACTTTGAACTCAACGGCTCCTCTTTGCTACATCCAGTTGGAAGCTAAATCCTCTCCAGAGCACCCATCTCATCTAGCTTTTGCTACACCTCTGTAGATGGTGACCTTTTTTGTTAACACCTCATGATTGATCATGTATCTTCTTTTAGGACTCACCTAATGGACAAAACGTTTCCAAACATTAAATGGATTGCATTCAGTTCCGTAACTGTAAGGTTAACTAAGGAGAATTTTTTGCAAGGAAGACACCTTAGCTTGTAAAGCTTCTAAAACTAAAAGTCATGACTGCAATGCCCCTGTGATGTGGGTCTCACTCATCAAAGGAAAATAATCTTTTATCTGCAGGCACTAATTTAGACCAGGCTGCTTTGTAAATGCATAGTACAAATTCTGAAAATGCTTTCCTGATTATCCTCAAAACAACCCATTTCTTCTGTAAACATATGGCAAGAGTTACTTGTGTCACCAGGACAGAAATTCAGTCTAGACAGCTTCTAATATACAGCAGGTCACTCCATCAGCATGCTGCCAGCTTGCGTGCTGCCTACAGCTTGGTCTGTCTATGGAGACAAAAGCCATACAACATTGGCACTTTCAGAAACCCCTGACCTACTCTGGCAGTTGAGCTGTGGTATTGCAGCAAGAAAGCGGTGTAAAAAGATGTATAAATTCTTCAGGGTCAAACTAAATTTTGTCATTTTAAATTTTTTTTAGTGTAATCCAAACAAACACATTTCCTTGACACTTTTAGACTTATATTCATTTATTCTGCATAAAAATAAGCAGAATGTTTTATGGAGGACAGGAAGGCATTTTCATTCATTTTTTGTGCAATGTGAGAAAAAAAAAAATTGCTATTAGCCCAAAATCTTGTTTGAGAGCTCTACATACAGAGTGTTATTTTCCTTCATCTTTTCAAACAGGACACAGTAGAAGCACCGACATGATCTTAACCTGAGAGGCAACTCTGTAAGCAGCTTCAAGTTCTTCCTGTGACTACAGAGCATGCCTTCAAAAAATCCAAGCTGATAAATTCTAAAAATAAATGGAAACCACTGTGTTCTCCAAGGGTAAAAGTGCCTGTCACATACATATTACTTTCTAACACACAGGTTACTATGACATATTATGACATGAATAGACTCTGGAGACTGTCAAATGAACCATGAGAAAGGGTGGCATCGTCTAGCAAACAGGTTTCTACAGCCTAAGCTACTGCCATGTGCTACTCCATCACAGCTGGCAACCCGCTGGAGAAGACCAGGCCACTGTAACACACTGTTCACCTGACTTAGGCTGAGGGAGCCCCAAAGTAGACCTCTGCAGGAAACTATTTGGCACTTTGTGCAATGGAGCTACATTTGGGAAAGGCACCTGTGGAATCAAACCAGCTGAGTTACAATGCAACTAATTTTCAATTCAGGTTAAAAGAGGGCTTCTAGCCCTACACATTTGCCAGTCTATAGATTTATTTTTGACAAGGAATATGAAAATTTTCTCTCCTTTCTTACCATCTTTATATCAGTAAGCAGATCCCTTCCAGGCTGGGTTTACATCCTTTTAGGAGAACCCTGATTTTACACATCTCAGACACTTATGAGGAGACAGCAGAATAGTCTGCTGGATGGGTCAGAGAGATGAGAAGTACATGAGATGCAAGAAGAGGTACATGAGAGACGTACATACAGAAGACGAAAGTGTGAAGTATACATGGAGGAAAGCCTGTAAAGAAGATTAAAAGCAAAGAAAGGGAACTAATGGCCATTTGAAAACACAGAGCAAGGGCTGCTAAGGAAAACTTAGCAGAAGTTCTGGTTTTGGAAAAAAACAGTCAGCAATTTGAAAATGGGGAGAAACTAAGGCTGGCTGGTAATAAAAGGTTGTTGATTCTGTGACTCTGCTTTTGCTGGGGACTGGAAGTTTTATTGCTAAGGCTGCAAAACTGGGTAGTTACTGGACAGCTCTGTCTTCTGGGTCTGCCATATTAGCTTTGGGATTCTACCAGTTTGTGGGCCACAGTGGTCTTTGGAGATGCAGACTGAAATAAAATCACATGCTGCTGAATCCATGTTGAGGGCTGCACTCTTGAAGTGACTTTCAGCAAAGCAGACAGGAGACGTTGAAGAGAATCTCAATGGACTATTCACATTCAGTTTCATACATGGGGTATATTAGTTTTTAGAGAGAGACTAGAGCAAGATGTTGTATTTTATTGTTGCAAAGATCCACCTCAGAGCAGTGAGACTTACACAGTTTCTCCTGAGAAATCTAGGGAGGGAAAACTGATTTCCTTATTTGTGCCTTTCACAACCAGCCTTAGTTCACTTGGTACAGCATCTTGAGTTCTGTACATTTATCGACATATAAAACTAAAGGACCCAGTAATACTTTTGTATGTATGATATGTACAATACATCCTATTACACTTTGTTATCAATCACTTCCACATCAGTTCATTTGGGAAACATTACAGAAACTGTGTAGATCCATTTTTCCTGCTTTGATTTAGAATTCATTTGAATTACATTTTTTTTAATCAACCTGAAAACTTAGGATGATGAGACTGGAAAGTCTTCCTGAAGGATGAAGGTAAAATGATATAATCCATAGTCTGGGATTTTATAATTAGTATGGTTTATCACTAGACTCTTTCTATTTCTTATTAGAGTGAATTTTATGTAAAGAAGTCTATCAATTGAAAACTAAAGAGCAGACTGTATCATTCTAGCTGGTCAACCCAGATAAAGTACTCTTTGTCTCCTTCAGCCCTTAACAGAGAGGTAAGTGAACGATGGCAGCAGATGGGAAAGCAGGAATCCAGCAGAATCCCAACTTTTTATCTTTTCACATGCACATAGTTATCTTTGAGTCAGAAAGCCTCAAATGATTTAATCTTGGAGTGGACTTAATATTCTGCACTCAGTTTAATGATCTTAAACTTCAACACTGAGCTCAGCAGAGCTCTATCTTCTGACAGGTATCACTAAAGTTATCCAGTATTTAGCTGGACTCAGGTGCTCAGGCTGGACTCAGTATTTCCCCAGCAAAACATCCATGACATTTCAAGCCTCAGAAGCCCAGATTGGACTTCAAAACCTGTTTATATCAAGTGATTAGTTATTTGAGATAGCATGCACAGTACAGCTTCAAAATGAAAGGTTTTTAATACTGGTGTGGGAGTCATGCAATCCTGGGTTTACTACAGATTCTGAATCTCTCCAGCATGGCACTGAAACTGAGAGAGCCTTAGCCAAATTCCAGCACCTATCAGCTACAAAGTTCTATGTTTTTGTACATAAACTTTTTTATACATATGAAACTTTTATCAGTTTCAAAGTTCTTAGCAAAAAAATGCTAGTGTCAAACTAGTGACAGACTGCTGGTTAGAACTGACCAGTCAGCCGAAACCAAAGCAAGTTGTGTTTGGCATGAGGTCAACACCATCGTCATCTGAAATCCAGTGAAAATGAACAAAGATGTCTCCTTGTTTTATAAAACGAAAAAAGTATGAAATAGAAAACAATCAAAGTTGCTGTACCATAAAACACTGAAATACAGTCTTTTAAAATTATGTAATCTCACTTTCAAGAAATCTGCAGAAGTAGGTATTTGGTTTGCATACACTCCTCAAATGTCAGACCTCCCCATCTCAAAAAACCTTGGACATTTGAATGATGCTGCTGTCATTTTGCTTTCAATGGAAACTTATCTTAATGCCTTAGGATAGACAGAATGTCTGCATTTCAATAGAGGATGAAATACTATATAAAAGTATCACTAAATCTATTATTTCTGGTCTAATATAAACTATTACATATAAATCAGAAAATACAAACAGGTGTTTCCCTAAGATTGATCAATTACTCTGAGTAAATCCAAGAAATGAGCCAAAGTTGAAGTCCAATAATAAAGTCTACAGTCTATGGAGGTAAACTCTGATTCCTTCACGGTAAAAACCTATGACTCCCTTTTATGCAAATACACACACTCCTTTCTTCAAGCAGAATCATACGTTTTTCTATTTTTCTAAAATAGCTTGGTGGAAAAATGAGAAAAGAAATAACTGTCTGGGGACTATTTTAACTGCTAACATGCCTCATTCAACTCTATGCCTAAAGTAGATAACTTAGCAGGGTCACTGTATATAACTTTGTATGAAGGAATAACTCTCTGTAAATAAAACCACTGACTGTATTGTACTGATTACTATTTTATTTTTTACTAATTATTATTTGAGTTTTGACTAAAAAAAATTCTATTGCATTCTATGAGAAACTGGAGTTTATGGAAAGATGTGGATTATTATAGTGGCTTCTTAATTGAAGTGACATGATGTGAGACATGAGTCTGCATTTGAGTCGCCAGTGTAACAGGGGATTATACAGATATACTCAAAATCCTCACTTTTTTTTTTTTTTTTTTACTTTAAAAAAGAATTGGGTACTACAAGTTTCAACACCTGCAATCATATTTTTAGGGTGATGGTGTAACATTTGAAGAAATACATTAACTGCCAGAATGAGTAATAATGACAAAAGAATCACAAACCTCTCAAAGAGTTACATGTCAAAATTCTCACCGATGACAACTGCAGATTTCTGGCTGGCCTCTCCGGCAAAAAACAAGTACAGAAAAACACCTACAAGGATGTAATTCTAAATGTGATTGCATTTCCAAAAGCTTAAAAGTACAAGAAGAAAAGAGAGTGAGTAAATGCCTGACTGTTAGTGCTGTCATCAATGTAGTGTTTCACGAAAGCTTTCTGGAAATGTTACTTTTAATAGTATCAGGTGTAAAGAGCAGTGTAATATGGCTTATAAATTACTCAAAGGCTGTTGACATAGAATAAACGACAGCATATGGAGTAGTGAGGGAGAGTCACAGAGGAGCGCTTGATTAACTCCAGTTTTAGTCACCATCAAAGCTAACGATCTGCAGGCAGTGGTATGCACCATGGTAAACTAGACATATCAAACACACAGAGTACGGGACCTACTGAGCCAAGTTATCTCCTATCTGCAGAGAGAGATTCCTCATTCAGTGCTTGTGGAAAGATGCACAATACCCAGGTTAGGTGTAAGATTTCTTATTACTGTACGTAGCACTGAAGAACCCTTCTCCTGAAAACCCTCTGGAAATTATGTGCATGAAGAAGAAACAGGGAGCTATTAAATATAACACAGAAGCATGGACTTGTAAAGTGTCGGAGGAAGAAGGCTGTACTATCCTCTGGTCAAGTCACAGGTCCAGATGACATAAAAGATTAGGATGTGAAAACACACTGAAGCTCATGTGTCCCACTCATGCTAGATGAGGGTGTGGATAGCAATACTATCTTGAAACACACCAGCTGAAGGTCAGCACAATTTGTAGCTAAACACAGAGATAATCCCATCATCTAGCAGGGATTTCTACTCCTTTTACCGCTCTGCTATTTGAAATATTGCCAGAGATCTCAACAGTGGAATGAGAGGGATGAGAATCTGGGCAGAGTTCAAAGAACACAAACATGGAAAGGTCTTTATAAGGAAATATAAAAATAACTATGTTGTACAAGTGCATTCAAATCATTGCAGAGATGTGATAAACTTACAAACTGGGATCTGTTATGTGAAAGAGGGAAAGCATACTTAGTGTGGTACAAAGGGGCACAGACAGAGCAAAATAATGAAAATCCATCAGGTGTTTTACATCTGGCCAGCAAACACAATAACAAGAGTACTGGACTGGGACTACTAGACCAAAACTGCTGTTGTGCCCAAGCACAACATCCACACATGTTCAAAGAAACTTGTATTTTATTCACATTTGAGGAAGGGAAAGGCTGGATATCCCCATGGCTCACTAGCATAGCAGAGGCAGTGGTACTTCATGTTTTCCCTGCACTGCTCTAGGAGGATACTGCAATGGCTTTGCCTGTTCTGAGTACGGCTGGGCCCTCTTGCTCACCACAGAGTGCTCACCATTGCCTTCCTGTAACAGGTGACTGACGACTCCAATTGCTCACACAGCTGCTGGTGTGGCTGCTTAAGTCAGGTCAGTTAAAAAACAAACAAACAAAAAGAGTATCACTATTAGAAGCACTGGAGCTCATCTGGATCATTTTGACTGAAATGACCTACAAAGAGACCTTAAAAGCAGTTAAGCTGAGCAGCTGAAGGGGTGGAAGAGGGTCCTGGTGGTAACCACCTCTGCAGGACTCTGCTGCAGCTAGAACAGGCTGTGTAACCACACTGCTGTCCCTGCTCAACGTTGAGGGGACGTTTCTGCTGGAGAAAGCAGTTCTTTCTCCAAGCCTGTTCAAGCCCTCTCAGATGAGAAAGCATCACAGTTGCCAATAATTGTGGTGGCCTGTCCACTGCCCACTAAGCTAGGACTGCAAACTACCTGACACTTCAATTGCTATCAGCAAATATGAAATGTTCCTTCTTGTTACTAGTCTGCACAGGATTAAAAGAAAAAAATAAATCAATCAACCTTGAATATGAAACTCTACCATGTTTATGGTCCCTTGCCTCACCCAGTATTTTACCTTAACCAAATATGAAATGAGGAAAACAGAAACAACCTCCCTGACCCCTTCACACACTCCCAGACTTACTTTTCTGGGGGTTTACTTGGCATGTAGCTTAAAAATAAGGTACTAAACAGAACTGCTGAGTGAAGATGTCTGTCATGGACAAGCATGCTGTGAAACTGCAAGTACAAATCCAAACCTGACCAGAGCGACTCCCACTACAGCTACTGTCTGAGAGCCATGACCTTTCAGCGATCCAGCTTTGTCCCTAATGTGCTGCAACACCTTTAGAATGGTCTGCTAGGAGGATAAATTAGTTTAATGAGTAGTTCCATTCTGGGAGACTGCCCCTGCCAGTATATTTCTGGGCTGTGTGGTTCATTTCTTAAACTGTAATAATCCCTACAAAAAAGAAGAACAATTCTTGGCTGCAGGGTGGATACTGAAAGGTGGTTTTCCTAAATAATAAATTAAGTCAGTTTTTAAATAAGTCATCGTCTTCTCCCTGGATAAATATTTACTCCTCCCAAACTAATATTAGGTTTATGTGTCTCCCAACAACTTTGTTCTGTTCTGGTTTTCATTAGTTCTGAAGACGGCCATGATAGAAATCTGATAGATAGCTTCAGGGGATGAAAAAAAAAAACAACACCGAAACAACAACAAAACTCCCTTGGGCTTCTATTTTCCAATAGAACTAACCTGTGTTAACTCAGCAGCCAGGCACAGCCCACATTTTAAGGTAAGCAATTTGAAAATGTGTCATATGGTCAGCTGAAAGAGCCCATCGGAGCTTACCATCAGGCATTGTTGCAATTCACAGCTCCCCTCTCTAAAGAAGGGAGGTTAATAACAACCAGAGGAATGGAAATTTGATCATTTAGCCTTGAATTTTAGGACAAATGAGAATTTTTCAATTGTTATCTCTTCTTTCTTAATACTGGGAACTGTAAGAGCAGATAGGCCTGGTTTCAGCAAGCTTTACATGCAACAAAAGCCAAGCAACAGCAATGTAAGTCAGGTTAAGTTCTCAGAGGCTTTTATGATGAGAATAGGGTCTCTTGTTGTGGACCAAGTACAAAGCTCTACTTGTTTATTCTTTCTTCCATAGAGTGTGTGCTTAGTTGAAATAGAACAATGAGCCTGAGGAAACATTCCTAAAACAAAATAAATGGTTTCATTTTTTTATTATTCAAAAAAGAGGAGAAAAACAAACATGAAATTTCAGTATACGCCCGAGAGTTTTTTTCCAAGAACACTTGTATTTGTTATTAGATCAGTAAGTATGCTTTGCTGGCCACATCAAAGCTCTTGAATTTATCTGTGATCAATCTGGGGTAAGCTTGTAAGAAAATACTTCTTTTCCCCCATCAGCTAAAAAGAATAAGCAGGAAAAAAAATATCCTAGACATCAAACTAATCAAATTATACATGTTTTTAGTCTCTAGCAGCTCCTTAAAAGTGATTTTGGACAACAAAGCTGTCTGCTTTAAGATTACTTACAATTAGAAATATTTGCCATTTTCTTTTCCTTTCAGGAAAGTCCCAGTGCTTTATCCCAAACTCACTGAAGTCACTGAGGTTTTTTTGCAGTGATTTCTGTGTGCTTTGGAACAGGTCTCTGTTGTGTTCAGATTTCTGCCAAGCAAAAGGCTCTGAACTAACCCCATCCTCCCATGCTAGAATGGATGGGAGTGAGTTTCATTCTCACTGTGCTCAGAATATCTTGCATGATGTTTGATACTGCAAATTTTCCATATATTAATAGCTGATTTGCATGAAAACTAAAGGCAAGATATAGTCCTTAGCAAGTAGTGAAAAAAAAGAGTATCGTGCTAAAGTAATAAAGCAGTGTGTAATCCATGGTCTGGAAATACAACAAATAGATAAATTTTATTTACTCTACTTGTCCACATTACTTCTGATTCTTAGACTTTTACCATGCAAAAAGAAGGAACTAATTTTGCATCCATTAGAAATAATGGGACTTGTGGTATTTAGTCCAACCAAAAGACCCTAGATTCTTTTGATGCTATTCGTAATTTGGATTATCAAGGATAGATTAACTTTTAAATTAAAAACTTGTCTTTGCAAACTGAATAGATAACATACAACTATGCAGGAGGAAAATCCAACCAAATATTGAGCTTGTGGTATACTGTGAATAACAGGGGTAATACTGGGTTTCTATACCACGGGTCAATTTAATTAAGAAAGTGGAGGATGAGAAGTGACCTGATCAAAATTTGTTGACAGCTACTTGGGGCAAAGCTTTCCGAGAGAGGTGGGCTGGCAAGGGAAGAGCAAGATTCACTGGTGACAAACTACATCTAAATAAAGTTCAGATAGAAAATGATGTGCAAGTTTTTCATTGTACCATCAGGGTGATTTCAAAAAGGATGTGGTGGATTTGCAATCAGATGAAATCTTTATGACAAGATTTTGTGCATCGAATAGCAACATGATGCAGAAATCTTTTAAAGAAGTTGCATCTTGTGCCATGAAGACAACATAATTATCAGACACCAATTATCTTGGTATCACTACCTGTAATCTATTTTCCATGATGCAATGCCTTTAAACTTTTTTAGGCTTTGATCACAGCATAAGATTTTGTACCTGGAGTGCCCAGCTCCAGCATGTAGGTCCTGAAACTCCATTTAAATGACCTTATTTCTAGTGGTAGATCAGAAATAGAAACCTGCTAATTTGTAGGAGAATGCCTTTCAAAATTCAGCTTCCCCACACCCTTTCCCCCCTTCTTAATTAGGTAAGCAATAGTGAAATTAGGCTTTTGTAGATTGTGATTCTTAGAATTACTGGGATGTCTCTGCAATCTGAAAGGTTAGAACAGCTTTCTTCAAAACACCTGCTGTGTTATTACTGGAAATAGTGCTTTTCTACAGCAATTCACACCCTAATCACTTCCCATCTGAGGAATGTCTGACTATCACTGTTATTCCTCAAAAGCTGTAATGAAATTGAAGCACAGTGTGAAAACAAAACTTTTACAGATAGTTGGTACACTTCCATTTTCTGTTTGTTTATTTGTCATTTTTTCCCCCCAAGAGAAAGCAATTAAGAACTCTTTGGAGGAAAGAGGCTTTGCTCATCATCCTTACCTGTTGAGTAAGGATCCCTCCATTTGAGGCATGCTGCACAGCTCTCTTTAAAGAAAACATGTACCTCATTCCTTCCTACAAGTCTGCTCAGGTTGTATTTACAGAATAAACTTACAGCTTCTCACCCTGAAGAAACATCAAAAACCTTTTTTGTTCATCATTGCACAGTCTGAAAATAAACAATGGGGTGACAGCAGTAACTGTGATAACAGAAAGACTGAGTACATTTTAATATTTTTTTCAGTAGAATGCACTAAATTAGATTTTGTCTACTTGTTATTATTTGCAATATTCCAAAATGGCACCAAAAAGTGCTGGGACAACAACTTTGCTCAGATGGATCAAAGTGGATGAACTGGATAGGTTCAAACAAGCAGATCATCTCGTAGTCTTTGCAGTTTGAAGCAGGCTTCAGTCCCAAACAGTAGACATCAGGAAATTTACCATTTCGCTTTTCCGAAGTGATAGCAGAGGTTTTTGAGGTTTGTCTTATTTTTTTACGTGCAAGCATTTTTCTAGTGAAGTACAGATCCAGCATGTTAAGCCTATTGACAATAAGCTTGTTTTTACCTTTCACAGAATATGCATAATGCCTCCCACATCTCCTGGGATTTGTAGATGCAGGTGGAAAACTACTGCGGGGAGCAATTCAGGAGAAAATGTCCAAGAGCACAGAGGCAGACTGTCAGAACTGGGGAAGGGAATAGACTCCAACACTACTGAGTCCCAGCATTCACTCCTATACCTGAGTCTGCTTTAGTCCAAACCTCTTCTATAGGCCTGGTAGGAAAGATGTCTTCAGGTTTTTTAAGGTTAAATCTTGTACATGTGGCTCTTCTTTCTGGGTCAGTGAATAACATGCATATTCTGTTCTGACAAAACAACTTCTTTTCCCATCTTATTTATAAGCATACCCTCCTTTCCCTGCCTCCCCTCCACCCCACGAAGAGCAAAACAGGAGAGAACTAAAGGCTTGGAAAGAGAGTTTTTCTTCACAAAACAATATATCTCTATCAGCTCTTTAGCAATGTCTCTTTCCCTTCTACATGAAGCAGAACACTTGTATTGCTCAAAATAGCCTAATGTTTACAAAACTATTACAGAGGTACAGAAGACAGCAGGGGCAATGGACAGACTCTCAGAAGTACGTGTCCTTTTCAAACATCTCCCTATTTTATGGAAGATACCATTCTGCAGAGACGTTCAGTGCTATTGAAAATGGAAAAGCATTTAAAGTGCCTATATATCTGACAGAGGAATTCTTCCTGTAGCATCATCGAAGTCTTTGCCAGAAAGACTTTAGCACTGACTATTTATAAATTTCAACTTCTTAGTTACGGATAACCATAAACAGCCTTTGAGTACTATTCAGAAAATGTAAGGTCTCCCAAGTAATTTTTTAGAAGGATACCATAAAGGGTTAACTTCTTTTGGCAGTAGATCTGAGTGGATTCAGATATGCCCACAGCTTTTGGAAGCCTGTATTTTCTTGGGCGAGAGTGGTGGCAAAGGACACGGCCAGAAAGGCTCCGTCTGCTGGCAATACGACTTTGACATTAGAGGGCTCCCTTGGCACCATGCTGGCACAGGGCTGGAGGTGGCCTGGGTCTGGACTTCTGCCTTGCTGCTGGGTTTGCTAGCTTCAATCACACTTGATGGGAAAAGCAAAGTCTCTCCAGTGAGAAATGAAGCATGACAATTGTTAGAAAAACAGCAGGTGCACTAACAAAATTACAGGACTTCTGACAAAACTGGGTCTATAATACAGCACAGGATTTGGTGTTGATGAGCAGCTCAGTGATACATGTACGACAACAAGATCTGCCCCTGAGCAAGCACATCCCTGGCTTGTATAAAGCAACAGAACAGCAGTAATTGGGCTTAAAACTTAGTAACATTTAGGCTAAAATTCTTAACAAAGTTTGATATTTACAACAAAGTCAGACAAGCAGGTGACAGGTCTGTTAGTAAGACCACCTTTACACACATCCACATCCACCCTTCTGGGGAGACAAGGTTTTTATCTCACCTTATTTCAGCTGTCCAGATGCGAGGGACCTCATCTGCTTTACTTGCCTAGCTGTCTCCACTGCAGATGGCAAGGTGGCCAAGGGCACTTCTGATGGGTGATTCTTCCCAGCAGAAGATGGATAAGAACAACAGCTCTCTGGAGATGCCTGTCTTTCTGCCCAGGCTAGTGAGGAGGCAAAGAGTTTGTGGGACTGAATGCCTAATATCCAAACAGCTGAAGCCAAGCAAGACAAATCTCATCTTGCTCTAGACGGTTTCAGAGAAAACCAAGCAACTTCAGCAGTTTAAAGGTAGTTTGGCTGGTAGATACAGAAGGTACTTAATGCCTTAATCTCAACCTTTCTGGGAATCCCAGTTTTCCCTCTGATCAGATTGTCATGTGTAAGTCCTTTCTTTTGCTCACAGACACATAGAATCACATAATCACATAATGGTTTAGGTAGTCCAACCCCTCAGCCATGGGTAGGGACACCTTTCATTAGACCAGGTTACTCAAAGCCCCATCCAACCTGACCTTGATTACTTCCAGGGATGGGGCATCCACAGCTTCTCTGGGCAACTTGTTGCAGTGCCTCAGCACCCTCATCGTAAAAAAATTTCTTCTCAATGTGCAATCTAAATCTCTGAATTTAAAACCATTGCATAGTCCAGTTCTAGGGAAGGTAAGCGAACACAGAATTGGGCTTAATGTTTCACTTGTTTATCAGCACTTCCTCTGTGCAAGTTTTCCAAAAAAACACACCCCATTTTCAGTCTGATGACATTAAGTGATCCTTGTGTCCAGGTATTTGCAGAACTCCTCATTACCTACAGTAAAAACCTGTGAGACTGTTACACAAGAAAAGTTTCTCACCTGAAATATTTTCAGAATATCTGCTAGAGATAGTTTCAGTATTACCCTTCCTTGCTATGAAGTCTTTTTTTATTTGATCTTTCGAACAAATATTTCACAGGATTATTTCTAGCTAAGGAACATGATGGAGGACTTGTAATATTATCTCTTTCTGCACATAATTTGTCACTGTACATATGTTCTAATTCTGCATTGTTCCTTTCCTTTAAGTTCTTCCATCTCTACCAGCTGGCAACTGTTCCTGTGCAGTAACATTTTTTCAGTAAAGAGGTATTTCTGAAAGTGGCTATTTCTACACATGGCACCTCCAAATGTTTTGCTTTGTCTAACTAAATGCCCATCTTTTTTCTTGACAATGCCCCCTTAAAATATTTTTTATTTCACATTTTCCCTGAGAATCATGGGAGAAGTAGAGTGATTATAATCCATTTACCACAGTAGTGTTGGGACTAATCAGATCCTTTTAGATGGTAGATACAGATTTCTTTATGACCAGGCCTGTAGTTTTTCCATAACCTATTTGTTACTCCATTTTAAGAGATCTTGAAATCAAATCACTAATAATGCAGAAATCCAAGGGGAAAAAGAAAAAATAATCAAGCTTTTCTACATAAGATAGCTGCTTTGAAAACCCTGAAATGAGACAATCAAGACACTGAACTCCCATTCAGTTTTAAGGGGAATCAAATCACAACAAAGACCTCTTTTAAAAGTCCCAGGTCAAACCACAAAAATCCTGTGAGATAGATCATGCTGTTCCCCTTTTGCAGACTATGACTTTGACGCACAGAAAGGGTTATGCAACTTGCCCAAGATCCCATCGAAGACTCTAGTGGAGATCTGCTGACTTCCCATGTTTAAGATTCAACACCATCCTCTTTCCTAAAATGCTTGAAGGCCTTTTAGTAATTCAAAAAGACACTAGTCCAAACAAGAAAAGAAAAAAAGAGGGCAGAAGGGCACATGACTCTGGTGTAGATGGGATATTTAACAGTGCTCTGGATAAACAGGAAGGATATGGTAAGCACATCTTCATCCACTGATGCCCTTAAAGACCTGAGTTGGGGAGGATACAGCTTGCCTTGGGACTGCTGACTTTCTCTCACAGGTGATGTTTCCGTCTTGCTGCGGGGAGAGTTCATGTGCTTGTGAAGCAAAATTAGTCTGTCATGATACAGAAAACTGTCCATCAAAAAAAGAAATCAAGGGCGGGATGTAAATCAAAACCATCACACAGAGCCCTAGTCTACTTCCAGGGCTCATTTCAAGGCCCAGTTATAAGCACTAACAGTTCATTTTTCTGACATTAGAGGTCAGAACCACATCTGTCTTTTGCCTTATTTTTTAATTTATCTTAGCATTGGTCTTATCTTAAGCGGCCTTCTAATAATCAAATTTTTCCTATTTTTTCCCCAACTGCCTCCCCCATAGCTGACCTCTACAGTATTAACTAAAAAGCCGTCAGTTTGTCGATCTTGCAGCCACAATGTTTTGTCCACAGCAGCTGGTAAGAAGCACTGTTTTTCTGAAAACATGCAAGCAGAAAATAAAATCAAGAATGCTGATGCAAAAAATAACTTGTTTTGGCAAGCTCAAGTATCTTGTGTATGTGTATCTGCAAGGTATTGGTAGCAAAGTTAATTTCTACTTCATCCTAAATATTGCAGAAGAATAACCAAAACAAAACACAAAACCCCCAGATACCAGTGCTTGCCAAGTGGGAAAAAAACCCAAAACACACTGGTGGAAGAAAAATATTTACTTCCCAGCATCTAAAATTGTTATGGGCATTAGAGAGCATTCAGTAAAATGCCTTTTAAAAAAAACACTGAGTGTTATTTTAATAACTTGAAACAGGATACAGAGCCAGTGCTACTTATGCATGAAGTCTGGCTCTATTCTTCCCTCTCCTAGCAGGATGAATTAAGGACTGCTTGTACCACCCTTGCAGCCTGATCTCCTTGTCAGCCATCAGCCCTCTCTGTGCCAGGAGAGTTCAAAGCACAACTTCAGAAGTAAAGTGCCTCTCCTGGAAACGTAAAGCCAGGACCAAAAGTTCGAGCTGGCCAAAGCATAATCCCAGGTCATGGTGAAAAGACTGAATTTCCACTTTCTTGGCTATTTGCATTGCCTGCTTTCAGTACCATGAAAACACTGTGGTTGTTTTGGCCATCAGTTTCTCAACTCTTCAGAGGCCTGGGGAAAAAGACCCACCTCTGCTTTTGTAATGGCCACCCATTCAGTGGCTGTTTGTTGTCTACTATTCAGAGGTTTGTTGATAAATAGCACAGTTATGCAAAATAAGACAGCTGTCCCAGCATACAAACTGCTAACTTGCTAGTTACGAAGTCACACTTTCTCTTGGCAAGACAGCAAAACTGTCACCCTGGCCATTTTCTCCTTGTACCCACTCTGTCGTAAAGCAAACCAACTGAGGTGTACAAAACGCTGTTGGCTGCCTTTACAGAGGAACAGCTGTGACTCCATTCGTACACATTTTAAGATTTATTAAGCTCCCAATCATCTTTTTAATATTTTCCCAGTCCAAGGACTGAACATTTGATGGTGCTATCTATAGCTGCAAACACTTTAACCTCAATTTTTCCTCTTGATTAGAACATTTATGTAAACAAGTTCACAGAGTCCTCTGAGGTGCAAAATAATCTTGAAAGTCAAGTTAGAGACATCTGAACCAACCGCTGTACAGCCAGCTTCCCTCTCAAAGCAGTATGACCGTACCAGAGCATTACGTGCCTTACACAGACTAGTTCACAAGCCTTGCTGAGCAGCTCGGAGACACTAATCCCAGTAATGCCGCAAAGGGCTCTGCCCACACTGCCACACTGCCAATACAGACCTCCTTGCCTCGTGGCATAAATGTGCCTTTGAGTTCCCTACAGAAATCACCAGGGATTGCCCTTACAACAGGGATAGATGCAGAGAGACGTCAAGTATGAAAGCCGGCAAAGTTGGTCATGCAAGGTGATCCTGTAGATCACATGGTGGATGTCAGATTGACCAAATTATTTTAGAAAGCGAGGGGAAAACTCATGGCACAAAGAGAGTTCTGCTGACTTCAAGCAGGGTGAACATGATTCTGGAGCACGAACTACCTACACAGCTGTGGCACGACAGGTTGCTTTTTTGAAGCTTTGGAAAACTAAGAATGTTATGCTTCCTTCCTAAGTATTCAAAAGCAGCTTTTTCACTTCATTTACGTTCTCAGTAAAAATGGGTTCAGATGCAGAAATATGGTAGGATAACAACTCGCAGTAGCACTTGTTTACATATTTCACTTGCTTATCTTAAGCCTGTATCCAGCTTGTTTAATTTGCTTTCCAACCCCAAATTGTAAGTCTTCTAGTAACCTGATCTATGCTGATGCGGTAAATCACACCTATTACATTAATGTCTCTAAAAAAAATTATTTCCTCATCCAAAGTTACTCAAGAAATACTGCTGTCATTAACCGCTAGTAATGAGAATCATGGTTTACCGTCCATTTGGTCAGAGTTAAAATGAAACAACTCCCCAAAACTAAGTGGTCATGTAATTTGCATCTGTATTTACTGAACATTCTTACTGGCTTTTTTCAGTCTAAGGACAATAATTAGGACAGGGTACAGGGTCCCACACACAAGCACCAGATGTGCTCCATCCACAGACAGAAAATGGTTAGCCATGTGAACTTGGCCATGTTCGAGCTGACAAGCCTTGCTAAGAGACAGCACAGCAGTAATGGCCCATATTGCTTCCAAAGCAGCAAGCACCTCTGCATGGTGCTATGAAGCTGTTCAGATTTACCAGCTGGGACAGCCCCACTTCAAGCTGAACGTATACCATATAAACACACTTTTTATGGCTGAGTTTTACGGACTGGCATTCATGCAACCAACTGCATAGACAGAAAAAAAAATTGCTTCTTATTTGAGTTACACTTGGGCAAAAGGATGAACAGAGTAAGCTTTCTAAATACACAGTGCATAGTTTCTCACTCTATACTGCCTATCACCTTAGAGCTCCCACTAAATATGTACAGGTGTGTAGCACAGAAATAAAATTTACAGGGAACACTGACCGGTGTTATGATATTTTTATATTCCGTATGACCTCTGTGGAATGAACTGCTGTGGAATCTAACTGGAACTAATGAGTTACAAAAGCAGGTCAGAACAGAGTTAGACATGGATGAGGAGACATCCCATGGAAGTGCTGGACATCCGGATATATATTCAGAAAGTGGAAAAGTAAGAACTCTGCTCCTAAATGATCAGCAATCAGGTCTGCATCTAGTTTAAATACTGCTTGACTAGCTGGGGCAATGCACCATTGGTCTTAATCACTTCTGTAGATGTGGTTGTGTTTCTAAAGTTTCTTCCAGTGGTAAAGAGTAAAGAACACGTATCCTATTTTTCTTGCTTAAAACTTTTTGGTAGTGTGCAGCACTAGGCATGCTTTCTGTAAATGTGGATAGTGGTTAAAAAAAACCAAACCAAACCAAACAACCAAAAACCTTTCTGCAACTTGAGAGATAGGACAGCTGAAGGGAATGTTATTATGACAAAGAGGCTGGATTCACTGCATAAACCAGCTATTTCTAGTGATAAAGCATAAAGGTTAAACAACAGAGGATGAGATTGCCAGATGTAAAATAATAAACTGGAAAGTTTCCAACTTAGAAGCAGCAGCAGAAGAACATGAATTAATATGCAAGGACCAATCAGCATTATAAAAATCCTCCAAGCCAAACCAAATGCCATTGAAAATAAACTCAGGAACTCTCCTCCTCCTCTTCTGCTCCCTGCATTCCAAGAAGGATTGAATTTAGAATAACCATGGGGAATTTTAGAGAAATCTTACACTAAAATGCTGAACAAAGTCTTTAAAAGGTAGAGACACTGTATGTGCTTCAAAGACACTATTTCTGTCTTTATCACACTAGATTCTTCTTCAGTACTTCTGTTTGAAAAAAGAATAAATCTTTTGGGCTTAATTTTTCTCATGAGTTTTATCTTTAGTGCGATTGGTAATGATCAGTGTCATCCTTTAACAGTTTTGAAACTGGGGTAGTAACTGATAATTTCTACCTGGCTTATTAACTGGAAAAAACCCGAAACACAAAAAGAAACCCAACAAAAAAAACAATCGACCCAAAATAAAAAAAACATATCAACAACCAAACACTTGGGAAATACAAAAAATTCACTGGTTGTTGATTTTTCATCCTTTCAGTGCTAGCTTTGCTAGCTCTACGACCAGCAATATACTGTCAGGCTGGAGATCCTATGCTTCAGTATTCTTTGGCAGATGGATCTTACTGGTCTTCTACACATTCTTCTGGCATGAGCTGGCAGATGCTCCACTCCAGGAAGAAAAGCTATTTCACTGCTAATAAGTCAAGTTTATTATATAACATGGTAGAACTTAAAAAAGCATTCCACTGGGGTATTCCTGAAATTGAAGAGATATCATGGATTGTTTGGTCCATGACAAGGGCTATTACAGACTTCAAACTGGACTCCTGGGAAATGGGTGTGGCAGATTAAACATCAGCACTACTGGACTGATGGTTGGCTCAGCTGTGGTACAGCTTTTCTGTTGAACTTGCATTTTGGAAAGCTCCCACAGGATCATGGTGCTTAGGGCCATGGTTTGGTGGTGGTCTTGGCAGTGCTAGGTTAATGGTTGGACTTGATGGTCTTGAAGGTCTTTTCCAACCTAAATGAATTTATGATCCTGACAGAAACAGGAGCTCCCACACACACCTACGATCCCATGATAAAAAGCAGACAGACACAGGGAACTGTACTGAAAATAAATAAGGGACATAATGTAAGATAAAACCGATAGGAGACTATACATTTAAGCCTGAACAATCAGGAAGAGCAGAGTGTAAATGTTGCAAACAAGCAGATGAACAGGACTTCGGAATTTCAAGACAGCAAACAGTGGCACCACATCTTAGGGTGCTGCCCCTCTTCTACAGCTACATAGTGTCTGCATGTGCCTGTGCTCCCTATGGGTGGGCACTAAAATTCCAGCATCGAAACTGGCAACGAAGGGTAAACCAGCAATACTTAAAAAAGCAAAATAATTTGATCATTTATCCCTCTGATTCAATCCCTGATCGCCTAGTAATGTCGCTTGCAGGTTTTAACACCGGATCCAACTGGACGTGAAATGTAAGCCCAATGTGGTATTTGTGAGGCACCTGGCAGTGAAGCCCCACTTTCACTCTTGTAACAGCCATGATTATGTGAAACACACAACTGCCCTCTGCATTTTAAGAGACACAGCTTGGAAAGTGGTTTTAGCTGACCTAACATTTAGGTACATCCAGACAAACAGAATAATTAGGAACATCTTACCTTACGTTTCAACAGTCCTCCCCAAAAGCTGCCATCTGAGATTAAAGAGCAAACAACAACCACAAATACCAAGATTCCTCACATTATGTAGGCAGCCTGAAAAACTTCAAGGAAATGCAAATGCAATCAGTTATTGAAAGAGGAAAATTATTTATTGATAACAACTCATCTCTTACATTGTTCCTCAGCACTGAGATAAATGATATATATACTTTTCACAAGTATGAACAATATGTTCATGGCTAATGCTGAAGGCAGAATGTGGCAAGAGTTGAAACAGTGGATAATGGGTTATGACCTTCATCTGACAGGTGAACATACTTGCATCTGTTATTCTCAAAGTGTAGTTCTTAAATCATTAAATGTATTGAGAAGGACAGGCTCCCTTTCTACAGTCCAAAAATCATACGGAGCATTAAGAGGAATTAATATCTATTCCCACTGAGCTTACTAATGGAATTCATCTTATCTGAAATCAGCTGTATAAGCTAGTTCAGCTTCACCTATGTCATCACTGGAGAGAGGTAAAGACCTCCTGATTCAAACTAACCTAAGGTAAGTGTCTCAAACTGGAAGGATTTCCCCCTCCTCCTCAAACTGTTCAGTGCTCTCCACTTATCGTGGCACAAGTGTAGATGACTTAGTCAGACTGTTGCTAAAAGCAACATGAAATAAATCTCACCTCTTGTCCCAGAAAGAACCTGAACAGACTCCTTCAGGAAATATTCTCCTCAGGTCACAGACAACCTAATCAGCACTTTGGAGGGTTTCCTGCCAGCCAGCTACAATCAGCAGCTCACTACTGTTTACAGGGAAGACAACTAACGGCATATGCAGAAGAGTTAAGACACAAATCAACTCAGGAGACAGGCACTGCCACCCAAACATCTCTGATAAAATATGAACATAAGATAGCAAAGAAGGAAGATCAGAATGCTTTCAAGTGTGCAGATAAAATCAATATATGTATTCTAGTAAACTGTGTAAGATCAAGTTTTCACAGCTTTGCAGGTGTACAGCAGAGGGAAGTATAGCAAGGGGATGCTGACAATGAGAACATGGGAACTGTGAAAAGTGAGAAAAAGAAAATATGGAACCCTCAAACGTTAAGTGTGGGCCCACATAAAAACAATGTACTACAACTGCAATATCAGGCTTAGGTGGATTGGATTTGATTTCTTATTATCTACTTTTGCAAAAAACAGATTATGTCGTTCTAATGTGCTTAATGAACTTCCTGCATCTTTAAGGGTTTGGCTGCTAAATCTGCCTGCTAAAATTTATCCACTGGCATCTCTTCTAAGATGTCTTGCTCCATGTCTGGATTTTGAGAGAATCTGAACACTGCTCTCAGTTGTATTTAGGTGACTGCTATTCAGCACTTTATGTGTTGTCTTAGTATTTTGCGAGATTCCACAACAATGCCTAATGACTTGTTAGTGAACAAACAGTATCAGCTAAACAGCCAAAACAGCCATATTCAGGTTGTTACCAGAAGGTAGGAAGGTGAACAGCCAAGGGGCAAGCATATAGGTATGTGGCTGTTCAACCTAGAAAAAGTCTAGCGAGCGTAAGATAACGTGCAAAGGTAAAACAGCTATGGTTACAAATGCTGTCACTTCAGAATGGACTTTCTCTTCCTCTCCAAAAGGTCAAAACTACAGAAATACCAAATATTCTGCAACAGCGTTCACACCCACAGTGTCAATATAGTAGCAGCACAGATATATAAGAACTGCAGTGCAGTTGTCAGTCAAGCATTTAAACTCTTCCTTGAAGTAGGTCAGTATTTCCAGGCAACCAGAACATAAAAACAAAACAAGTGACCTCCATGCCTATTATAACAAATCTCCAGCAGAGTCTGGGTTTATGAAATGACTGAGCATGATGCAAATGTTGGCCGCTGCACTGAAGAGACTGGCCTATTTGTCACTCTAGAGAAACTGTGATCAGACAAGAACAAAATTGTAATAAAACAGCAGAGGAGATGGACAGATGTTTCCCATCCCTGAAATGCATGCCTTGCCCCTGAAAACACATGCCTTGCCAGTTCAAGACTGTCCTTTGACCAATGTGTCCTTAAGGATGTATGCTGACCGTGGCAGAGATCTTCACCTGCAACAATTTCAAAACAGAATAAAACATTGCTGCCATTGGAGCAATGAACTAGATGGTAGTTTCCCGGCTGGTAAGGGTTAGGTATCCTCAGAAGTCCACAGCACAGAACACCCTATTAGCTGGGTGGCTAGCAGCTTTCTATGGACAGGCTGTGTAATGATATCCTAGAAATGGCGAAAGAGAGAAAGTTGTTCCTTGCAGCTCACATCCTGCAGGCACTATAAACTCTCGGTTTGGGCCCCCCTCATTCCCACTTCCTGGACACACAGCAAAGATTAAACCAACTCATTCAGAAACATGCAGGTCACCTTCCTCAAACTAAATCTGAGGCTTGCTTTATCAAATCTTTCAGAATCAAAGATGTATTTGTGCATGCACCTTTCCTCAGTTGAGCTCAGTACTTAGAGCTACTCAAGCTCCTAACACCGCATGTCACTGTCATGCCCTTTGCACCTCCTCTCCCCTGCACACCACCACAATCCCTACCCAGGAAAAGCTATAAGCTAGCACCTTTCACACATCTGCGTTGTGGCTGCATTTTGGGTCAACTTTTGTGCTTGACATACATCAGAGGAAGATGCTGCCCATACACCTACGCAAATTTATCACTAAGAGGTCAGTGTCCTGGCTTTTAGCATCAAGTTGGCTCCTCACTTTATGATTATGCCATTCATTGAAATGCACTCTCCCTGGCCCCACGTATAGAGACTCCCACTGTCTGGCTTCCAGTTCCTGGTGAGACAAGATGAAGCAGAGTGTATTGCTGCAGGGTAGCAGCAGGCTTTGGATTGTGTTTCTGCTGTGGATCTCTTCTGGGTACAAAAATGACTGGCCACTAACATACTTGCGTTAGTGCCAGCTCCCAAGTGAAAAACACTGAGGCTGAAGGTCGGCTGTGGAAACTGGTTCGCCTCCCCAACTATGTGAAGTGAAACAAATTGTTCTGCTTTTCATGAACTTAATTGCTCTCAATATATGTGGTTGCTAAAACCAAGCCTGCACAGCGTAAATCCTGCAAATTAGGCATAACCCTGAAGCCATGTGTTTGGCTTGCCAGCTGCATTGTCTTTACTGTGTACATACACAAAACCCCCACACGTACCCAAAAGGTCTAGTATTGCAGGGAGAGAGGAGAGGCACCTCTTACACCGTTCTTGGGCAGAGTGACTGCCCTGCAAATGCAGAGCATGCTGGATTACATGGCAAAGGGAGATCAGGCACTCGGACTTCTCCTGCTGCTGTTGTCAAGGTAGGCTGCCTATCCACACGCGAGTTGTGTAAGCCTGGATGAGGCGTCTGAATTAAATCCTGCCCAGCGACAGGGACACTCCTTCCTTCTCTATTTTCACCTTCCTTATCAGCTAACATTAGTCAGGAGGAGGAGGGAAAATCGCAAGAAGCTGCTTAAGTTTTTTTCATTCCTGGGAGTCCTCCAACACTCCCATAGTAAAACTAAGAACTCCCAGGCAGAGCTTGAGAGCGCTACTCTAATAAGTACTTCTGGAGGACTGGTCTGCTAGCAGAAGGAATGCCCTGGCTGAGTTATGCCATGCTAACTAACAAGCAGTTCCACAAAACACTGATCTATAGCATGATTGTCACGGTTTTCAATTCTCGTTTTCAGTTCTGACTAGATGACATGTGGAAGGTGGAATCTGAAATCACAGTACCAGGCAGAGCTGAACAATACATACAATTACTTCCTCTTGTATAGTTCCTTTGGAAATGTACTCTGACAGAACCAAGTGGATCGTTATTCTTTTGGCCACCTCTAGTTATAATTATGGTCTCAAGGTAATACTGACACATGACAGCAAGTAGATCTGCGTATAAGGTGGCCACCTATATTTCTGGGCTGTGGTCTGCTTAGCACAAGTTATGGTGTCTCTCCAGAGTGCAGCATGCACCTGCAAAAATTAGTTTGGGGACATCACTAAGTCTTTCAGTGGAGACTAACAGCATCTTCTTTGGCAGTTAGCCAGAGGCATATTAAACAGCCTACAACTGCTCTCATGACAGCCTATACCAATGAAAGAGCTCAGTAATGAGGCATTTTTCTTTTCCAGTAGTGAAACTCAGGCACTTGGAAAATCTGCCCTACACTAAATAGCAAATAAACAGCATACTCGTAGATGGCCAGACAGATGGGTTCTCCTGTGCATTGCAGCTGGCTACGTCTCAGCTTAGCACAGACGTCCCTTGCTACGAGGACAAACTACTACAGAATGAAATTGCTCCCTATCAGTCTAATAGAAGAGCCTCTACTACATCTCCCAATGAGTTTACTTACTGCCAGCCCAACCCAAACTGAAGCGAAGGACAAAGACACAGTAAGACAAACAGAGCTGCACCTCTCGGAAACTCAAGGAGGGAACACTGATGTCAGAACACAGATTCAGACTGCTACTTTCTGCTTTCAGCTTTCTGTGCACCAAGCTCACTCACAGAGGAAATTGAGTAATCCCAGGTAGTTTCCTTTTGAATCACATTTAGTGACATTTGTGTTCTGGAAGGAATGAGACAAACTTCTTCTGTTGAGAAATGTCTTACCCTGCCAGCGCGTTTTGGGACAAGAAGCTACTCTGGTCTATTCGGGTAGTAGTGGGAGATAATCACAACCCATCTCCCCAGAGACTGGTGTTGCCAGCAAAATAAGGCACCTAAGAAGTGAAGTGGTTGCAGGGCAAGTCATCATGTGACTATTTTAGAGGCCATGAGTGGGATCTGCTCTGCCCTTGTGAGGGTTTGGTAACACTGTTGTATCTTTTGCCTCCATGGCTGGAATTGCTTTCAGTGGCGGGTTGACAGAGGGTGACAGAGGGGAAGAAGAAGGGAGTGTATTTTGGAAATTTTATGAAACATGTTGCCCACATCAAACTCTCTTCTCTCCTCCTCTTGAGTTTTGCAGAAAGAAACTAACATTTAATGTAAAACAGCCTGCTTTGATAGCTGCCAGAGTGCCCCATTAAACATTTTCCACACCTGAGGGGAGACAAATATCCAGTCGTAAATTCCAATTTGTCTTGAATTTTCTAAGTCACAGGTTGACAGAGGAAGCAGTTATCACTCCCTGATCAGCATGCAGAGACCATTACACTCTTTAGCAATACTGTTCAATGGCCACAATAAGAGTTAGAGAGTAGATTTAAAAAGCAAAGCCCTTTGCTTTTTAACGTAAGGCTCCTAGAAAAATGGTAGCAGAGATTATTTCAACAACACAGCACTGAATCAGTAACAAAATGTAATTCCCTGCTGGATGAGTGCCATTATTTGTTGTGATTGTAGTTATCACTATTCATCTTCTATTTACATACCATGTAAATGTATACCACAGTTTGTAAAAACACACTGAAAACAAAGCCCCTACTTAGAAGAGTTTTAACACTTCTGCTCCAGTGACAAATTTAGTTGTATCAAATACTTAGAGGCGGCAGCAGTGTGTGCATCCTGGAATTACCTGGAGCAAACATTTACATGTATGATGCACAACTCCAGCCACAGCTGGTGAGCACTGGAGGACAGTAATTGCAGAGAAAAAAATCACCCTTCCATCCTCCAAGCCAAGATAATAATGCAGAATAGCCAAATAAGTTTTCACCATTAAGACTGCAAATTTTTAACCTCCACTCTTCAACCTCCATCCCTGTGTGATGGAAATGAGGAAGAAAAATAAAGAGACACTAAGATGATCACAGGTTTGCAAGTATTATGTACACAGAGCAATTTTCTGCAGGTGTGGCTCTAATGCCTTTGGAACTTAAAACAACTAAGAAAGAGTTTTGGCTGTGATCCAGCATTCCTAATTTAAGCACCTGCACGGAACCTAAATTCTAGGTGTCCTGTGAAACTGTCCCCCTAAAGTAAGTGCCCAATATCCTCTGTATTGCTAAATGGGAGAGCTGCCCTTAAAGGCCTCCAGAGAGAGGCCCCATTAATTTCTCTTGGCTAAGAAACATTCCCTCTTTGCCTGTAATGACCCTGACTGCTCTTACAGGCAGACCTGCAAACTCCATCACAGAGCAACACAAGCCTGCAATTCTCTAGCGTGTTTCATTCTTCAGCATACACTGCCAATTCAAACTCAACAGCTTCTTCTCATTTTATTCAAAGAATCAGGTCTTTTCACTTGACACCATCTGACTCTAGAAAAAGGTATCTTTTGAGGGACTCTCCCAAACATCCAGAACTTCTAAACAAAAGCTGTCTTCCTTCTGTGAAAACAAGCTGCATCTTTCTTCAAGCTTTTTACTTTAGGTTGCATCATCCTTTACTGTTCTGTTGTCCACTAAGTGTTGCCAACTATGAGCCACTGAGTCATTGATTCAGCAGTGGCTGTATGAGAACAGGTCATCTGAGTCCACTGGGCAGGCAGGAGGAAGGCAGCCTGGTCTGCACACCAGCGCACCAGTGTCAAGCAGTCAGCCTAGCAAGAGCACAGTATTTTCCCCCAGACTGGATTACTGACATGATCGCCTGAGTAGGCTGTTCCCAAGGAACTCGAAGTGGATACTGCTCGCATGCTGTTGAACCTCCTCCTGATAAGCTGGCCTGAGTAGCAGTAGGCTCTGCCTACCCCTGCATTCTCTCTGTCCTGTAGATCTTACATCATTAATTGCTACTTGAATCAAACAGGGGACGGGTACTTCAGCAGCCAGGAAAGAAGCACATGGAGGATATATGACAGAATATACAGGATCTGATTTGAGTATTTACTGGGTCACTAAACAGTGTATAACATAAGATTGAGGTCTTTTCTCTGCTACTGCGAAGCAAAAGTCCCTGTCTTAAGCTGCTGATTTATAATTCGCTGTCATTTGCTGTAGTCTGCGTTTGAAAGCTGTAGTCCATGTTTGAGGTGGCTCTCTTGCAGCTTGTGTGAGGCCATCATGGCTCAGAGGACCACCCTGGCACCCAGATACATCCTGTCTCACAGAAGGCCTCTTTCAGAGCTACAAAGTACTGACCAGGAAGAGAGGAGTTGCTGCTCTCTGACAAACCTAGGGGAGCACATCACTGAAGCTATGTTCATTAACCTGCCCCACCTACACAAGCATCTCTATCGAGGACAGCATTTGCATCAAAGTCTGCCTCCATAGCACCACAAGGAAGTGGCAGAGTGGGGAGGAGAGAGAGTGTCTGGGTTGGTCAAAAGGAGGTAAAACTGATCAGCACAACTGATCAAAAAGGTC
Organism: Falco naumanni; assembly: GCF_017639655.2. Lineage (NCBI taxonomy): Eukaryota > Metazoa > Chordata > Aves > Falconiformes > Falconidae > Falco > Falco naumanni. The sequence continues at coordinate 72,184,642 of NC_054055.1, forward strand.
ATCACCATAAAACGGCGGATGTGGGGAGAAAAGCTGTTATTTACTACTTCCTTATGTGACATTTATACTTCAACATTTTTCCAGAACAAGAGACTAAGGAAACAAGGTAAAAGTCATGTCCAGTCGCTTCTGTTTCTCCTGGCATGACACCCTTCTGAGAAAACAGCTTTTCTGAACTCAACGCCCAGCACCTTTCATAACCTTGATACAAATCTCTCAATCTTGGCTCCCTGTCACTCAAGTTAGCGAGAATCTTAGTTTTTATCTCCAAAACAGCAAGTTTCTAGTCCCATCTCACTCAATGGGGGTGGAGGATGTTCAAAAGATGACTTGGTGAAGTTTAAAAAAGGCTAAAAAAGAAGAAAAAGTGGGCAGATTAAAACCATTTAAGCAAATTATTTTCACCTCCTGTTTTGTTTTTATTGTTTTAATTGTGGGAGGGAAGCTTTTCCTAGGGACTGCTGGAAAGTGGAAATAGGTGACCTGCTACTGGGGACCAGGCTTCTGCAGTGAGCTGTAAGGACACATTGTCCAGTTCTGCTCACAACCAGAAAGCTGTCCCTGAACAGGTGATGAAGCTCCTAAGATTCCGTGTTTGCTGCCCCACAGGGCCTAGGCTGACACATGTCTGTGATGCAAATGTAAAGTCAAACTACTCCCAAATTTATCTGTCTAAGTATCACCCAATAGCAATCTAACCTCTGCAATAAAAGGAACAATTCTGATTTTTTACTCTGGAACAGCACAAGCATTATAAAGGGCAATGCACTTAGCTGGGAGTCCCTTTAAAAGAGCATAAGTGGCATTAACACCAAAGGTACACCTTTTCTCATAGTCATGTCGACTTTTTTGGCAGCAGAGAGGGGTATGGAAAATTGCAGGGAGTAGAAACATTCCAGAATATCCCAGTACTGGTATCTGTTAATATTTTGAACAGCTTCTGCAACAGGTATTTCTTCTTTCTTTTCAATCTAGGAGATAAGAGAGCTTATTTCTAAATGGATTTTAGTTGGTAAAGGCTAGATTAACCATCCTTATTATCACTATTTTATTTTACTCCAAGAATAGCCTCTTACTAGCCCTCCTACCACCCACCTCCCTAAACACCAAAGCGTTCAGAGTTAATGACAACTATAGGCAAACAAGGCACTAGGCACAGCCTTAGGTTAGAAATGCCTACGTGTGTGATTCGGCTAGGTTATTTTCGATTTAGTTTACAGAAATAAAGCCATTTTACTTGTGTTCCCATGCATGTGTATCTACTGGTGGGGGAATATCCCTGGGTGAGATTTCTTGTCCGATATGATTTTGTGAAAAAACAAGCTGAGTCACTGATGTTGAAAACGCAGCCTTTTCAGAGTTCTTTTTATCATTTTATGTTATTTTTTTCCACATGCTTTTCTTGCAGTAGGAGAGTTACTCTCTGCCTCAATGCTTACGTCAGCCCAGAGGACCCCTCCCAGCCAGCCCGTGGAATCACAGTGTAAGCTTCTTGGCACGTGTTTCATTTCTGTTAAAACTTAGAAGCACCAGAAACAGAACTAAAACCTGCTCTCTCAGAAAACATACTTTTCTCTCAGTCCCCAGAAAACCTTAGCCTTAACTACTATGAGATTACTATCTAGCAATGAGAGAAAAGCAAAACAAAATTACTGTAAAGCTGGATTCTGAGCACATAAATGCTGGTGCAAAAGTAATTTCAGTCTGATTTATGGATACCAAGTGTTCCAAATGCATAGCCCAGATCATTAAAAAAAAAAAATATTCTGAAAGAGACAAACGACCTAACACTCCATCCATTGGAGCACTGAGAAACAGCAAAGTCACAGGGAATGATGACAATTGAGACAATAAATAAAAAGCAGTCACTTAAAAGTAAGCCTTCAATGGAAAGACTGCCTCATTCTTTGGAAAAGCAAACAGTTTAGGCTCGCTAATCCACATGTCATGAAACCCCACAGACCTAACTCAAATGCAGATGCCTCTGACCTCCATGCTTCCTTCACTCAGTGAAGATTTCGTAGATTACTTGACTGAGGCCTCACATTACTATAAACCAAATTAATGCCTGAAACTACACACCAGTGTAACTGACCGCTCAACACTGGCAAGTGCTTGCATAAAATCTTGCAAATCAAACACTGCTTGTGACGCATACATTCACTTTGCCACGCACTGTCCTTCCTTTAAAGCACAGAACACTAACAAGCCCAGAGCACATGTGTAGACCTATAAAAAATGCTGCTTACTCATAAATCAGTGATTTACTGGGGGAGCCCAGCAACCGCTGGGGACTCACTTCCACCTCAAGGTACAGGACCGTAGGAGCTCCCGCAGTTCTGAGTAAAGAGATGGAAGGTACCAGCTCCAGGAGCAACTGGAAGTCTCTTCATGCTTGGAGCGGAAAGGAAAGCCCTCTGCAATGGACCTGCTCGCTGCCCTGCTTTCACACTTCTGCTTGCCCACGTCCTCGTGCCTGGTGCCAGCTGCCGCCACCACAGTGCCCCCCATCCCCGTCCCCCACCTGCGCCGCCTCACCTGCTGTACACCAGGCACTCCATGTGGTTGATCTCCTTGTCGGAGCGGTAGCGGCTGTAATCCTCCCACAGGTCCTTGATGGCAGTGACCGCCAAGATGAAGAGGACGGGGGCCAAGGCCAGCTCTGGCTGGAAGGCGTTGACAGCCGGCACGAAGTTGAGGAGCGCAATGAACACAAAGTAGACGTTGGCCAGGCGGTGGAACTGCTCGAAGAGGTTCTTGGGCAGGAAGGAGAGCGCCGTGTACTTGGTGGTCTTGAGGCGGTTGCAGGCCAGGGCCGTCCTCTTGGACTTCTCCACCTCGGCCTCAGGTAACAAGTTGGAGCGCACCACCCGTGTCTTGCTCTCCTTCTTCTTCCTCCGCCTCCTCTTCCTCTGCCTCTCCTTCCCCTCCGGCAGCACCTGGGGTGCCCCCTCTGCTGCTGCCGTGCCCTGGGACATCGCTGCCGCCCTCCCAGCCGCCCCGGCCCGGGCAGCGCGGGCAGCTCCCACGCCGGGCACGGCCCTATGTTATCATCCTCCGCCGCCCGCCACGGCGCTCCTTTCCTCTTCCCCTCGGGGGGGAGGAGGGCCCTCACACCCGCTCCTAACCGCTCTGCCGGGACCTCTCTCGCTTTCTCCTCCTCCTCGGCCGGGGAGGGGACGTGGGCAGGCGGCGGCCCGAGCCCTCCTCCCGCGGGCCTCGCCCCGTCCCGCTGGCGGGCTGGGCCCCGGGCCGGCCCCGGGCGCGGGGGATGCGGCGGCCGCCGTCCCGTACGCCATGGCGCGGCCGCCGGCGGGGCGCGGGGGCGGTGGGACGGCCCGCGGGGAGCGGAACGGGAGCGGGGAGCGGCGGTGCCGCACACAGCCCGCCCGGCCCGGGGCGCCGAGCCGCCAGGGACACTTCGGCGGCTGCTTCTGACTTTCAGCCAGGCGCGGGGAGGAGGACCAGGAGGGTCTGGGCGTAGGATGAAAAAATTCCCGCGGGAGCGCTCCCGGCGCCGCACCGGCCCGCGCCCACGCTCCAGCGGGAGTTTGTACCCGCTGGCTCGTGCCACAGCACCGCGCGCCGCGGGCGCCGCCGTCCCTGTGCGCAGCGCGGGCGGCACAGCGCGACGGCCGGTCCCCGCTCCCCGCTCCCCGCTCCTCGCTCCCCGCTCCCCGCTCTCGCTCCCCGCTGTCCGCTCCCGCTCCCCGCTGTCCGCTCCCGCTCCCCGCACACGCTCCCCGCTCTCCGCTCCCGCCCGGTACGGGCGCGGTGCCCGGGGCCGCCCCGGGCCGGCCGCCGGAGCGGAGGTTTCTGCGGAAAGCGGTGTGTGCCGCCCGCCCCGGGCCGCAGCCTTTGCGTGGATGCCCGTGCGGGTCCCTCGGGGCAGGGGTCTCCAGCCAGGGGTGGCCGTGCCTGCGCCGCGCGCGCAGAGGCTCGCGCTCCCTGCCCGCGCGGGGGTTGGGGGTGGGGAGCGCGATAGACGGCCTTGAAATACGGAAGAGAGAATAAACCAGGTTGAAAGACTTGGTCTAAAGTCACAAGCACATGAATGTATGCAGATGTTTCAAGATCAAGTAATACCAGAATAACGGAGGTTATTGCTACCGGGTGGGACGCGAGTCTTTGCAGCATCGCTTGAGGTTGGGGTTTAAGAGCAGTTCTTTTAAATATGAGATTCCTCAGGCAGCACAAAAGGTTGCTACAGGTCGCTCCAGGCTGCGCATTTTGTGGTGTGATCCTTGGTCCTGATCCTGTGATATCCCAAGGTGGGACCTTGCTGCATTCAGTAGCGAGCCCCCGATACTTCTCAGTGAGTTTCTTGTTATCATGGAAAACGGGCACAAAGTGTGGACCTCTGATCTCGAAAGGAGGTCAGGACAGGACAGGGGCATCTCCTGGGGAGAGGACCTGGCTCCCACATTTCAGATGCTGCCATGACAAAATGCCTGAAAACTGCGTGAAAGCCGTTACCTGAGTCTCACAGCCTGTAGTTATAACACAGTGCTGCGCCTTCATCCTTTCTTTCCCCATTTGCAATATGTTTGTAGTTGCTCAGAAACGTGTAGATAATTATGACCCCCTTTCAGGCCCTGAGGCACTAGGTGAGTGCTAGTTCAGTGCACGGGCCTGATATTAGTACTGTGTGAAGCCACAAACCCTTTACCGATCCTGCTGTCAGCTATGCTGATGCTACTGCAAGCTTAGCAGGGATTTCCTGGGTTTCCCAGCTCATTATACGGAAGTAACAAGGTTTTACTTTGTGCAAGGGGAAAAGGGAGAATTGGCCTGGGTTTCTTTGGTAAATCTGCTCCTTACTTGATAAGGGAAAAAATACAATAAATATTATCCCTTACAGACAAAGGAGACAAAAAAAAAACCAAACAAACACTACCTCCCAATTTTAATTTTCTGTGTTTGTTTTTTGCCTTGATTAAACCAGTTCCTGACTTGCTTACACTTGGGGTTAACTTGGGGTATGCGGGAATGAACAAAAATCCTTTTCCTGTGCTTTAGAAATGCCAGAATGGGATAAGGAGGATACAGTATGACTCTGCAATGTTCCCAGAAACCAAGCTTACCCACCTGAAGGCTCCTTGCAGGCAGCTGCAGATACACCAAAAAGCAGGTTGCTGGACTCCACGACTTGCCTCTGCGACCCACTGTTTTGTGGGGCTCTGGTTCACTCCTGGCCCTCAGGAGCTCGAGCAGCGTTGAGGCTTCATCTTTTCTCTGGAGAGCCCTCTAGCTTGTTTACACAATGGTTGGTGGTTGAGAGGAGAAGCAACGGTAATGTTTGCTCTTTTCTGATGTCAAAGCACATCACCCCCCAGAGCAAACTGCTCACATCTGTATCAGTGCCATGTGACTCACAAGTAAGGCATGTCTGAGCCCAAGGAAGGTGCAGACACTAGTGCTGCAGGGTGGTACGAACCTGTGCTGGGAGGGGACACGAGCCGGTCGCTGAGTCACTGAGAAACAGGTGAGTCCACCGCACCCTGATGCCATGCAAGAAATGGTGTGTAGATTAGGTTTTGCACTGTATGTTCAGCAAACAGTAACTGAAAGGGAATGAAGGATTGGAGATGTAATAGCATTAGATTTAAAATCACAATGCTCAAGGCAAGGTAAGAAAAGACACATGCTCACATAACCCTTAAGCTACTTGTTTAAGGAAAACACCTGTGTACTGGCAAGTATGCAGAGCCTAACCTGGGATGAACTGTGCTTACGCTTTGTGATACTGACTGAACCTGTGACACCAGATATCCCAAAATTGTCAGTTACAACCACATAGCTATGCGAAACGGTCTATAAGTCAGTGGGCTATATTTTAAAACCTGTTTTATTTGCATTTTGTTTTGGAGTGCTCAGGGTTCTCATTAACAAGCTTTGTTCCACAAAGGAGTAACAGGAGAGAAACTTAGTTTAAATATATTAAACAGAGCGAAAGTTCTTCTGTAATCCCCAGCTCGCATAGCTGAGTTTTACAAATAGATACAGCAGCAGAAAGATAACAGTTGGGTGAGAACCTCTGTGTTTGCTAAATCCTTAATTTCAAAACAGTTTAAAGCCGTTGTATTTGAGCACACCAGAGCCAAGGGCCACCCTTGCAAAGCTGCAGTATAAATAAAACAGTAGAAAGAATGTAACACCCCACTGGTCGAGAGCTGAAAAAATATTGTTCTCCTATCATTGGTTTGGACTTTCTCTGTTGCTAGTAAATTGCTTTTTTATTAATATAGGCAAGCTAAACTATCACAAGGCAGTATCACAAGAAAATTTTCACATTGACTGTAACAACCTCTCAGTCACATGAAGAATCCTGTCCTGGATGTTTATATTAAAACCAGAGGACACTTAATGTGTGATACATAAAAACAAGAGTTAGCCTTATTATAAAAAGCCTATAAAATCTGGTGATTGCCAGGCTTTTCTAGCCAAAGATTTTGGCAATGTAGACACTCCCAAGAATTTAATCTTTCCCTTTCTAAGTAAAACTGTGCACATGAGATTTGAGAAAGCATAACCATTTCTATCTGAATTCATAGTTGATCTCTCTCTGCCTACACAGTCCAAGTATGTGAGGTTGCAAATAAGAGGCAGGCAGCAAATTCAGCTTTCAACTGGTACAAAATACACATGCACAAGTCTGGCTCTACCTTTCAGATTGCAAAATGACAGGTATGTTGCTTTTGTTGTTAACTGCAATACACCAGCATCTCTTTTTTATGGGGTCTTCTGGAGGAAAGGGGGTGGAGGGAGTCTGGCTTTAAATCAGTCCAGATGATGCATGGTCCCTACAAGGTATCACCCTCTAGGAACATGAGCTAACTGGAAAAGCCTGAGGACCCAAGAGCCAAGGGTTAATTTTACTGGATAACCTGAACTAAAATGTGGGCCCTTTACTGTCTTTCAGGGTCACTGGAGCAAAGCACTAAAACTGGGGTATGCCTGAGGATTACTCTGTGTTCTGACTGAGCAATCCCTGCCACCCATTGATGTCCCCTTCCCTTGCAGAGCCCTTCCTTTGATGTCACATGGATGCTTCTGATTGTCCTCCACCTCACGGGCCAAACCATTCTGTGTTTTGCTGGCTATCTGTTCTCTGATTTCTCCTGCCGTTAACCTGAATTCAGCCTCTGATGCCCAATATCTTTTGCATGTCAAGCTTTCCCTAGAACCTTTCCCAATGTCTGACTTTTTTCTTCAACAGCACAAATTTTCTTCAGATCAAGGACTAAAGTTGAAAAAGACAGAGGCTCTAAGCATTGGTTATGCTGATAATATGACTAATGAGCTCATCTTTGATAGCCTAGACCATTAAAAGCTGAGCCTTTAGGTATGACCTAGCTCTTAAGGCTAGAAGGAACTATAGAATTGTCCAGCCCAAGACATTGTATTAACCTGGCCTTTTAGATCCCACATGGCCTACAGCTTGAAATCATTATCGAGTTGTTGTTATGTGAGCAGGCGGGTTCCTTAGAGATTAGATAGCCATTTCTTTTATCTTCTCAGAGTCATCAACTCTGATTATATTTGAAGTATTTCTGTGGTTTTGGGGGTTGTGGGTATGTGAGAATCGCAATGTCGACCAAAAAATGTGTTTGGCCTGGTAGTTGTGTGGAACAGTTTGAGAATGTACCTACCTGAACCCTAAGGATGAAAACCTCATAGGCAAGGAGGAAGGATCCCAAATATATTACTGATGTAATAACTCATTATCTGACTTTGTCATGGCCTTTGAATGCTTGGAGTTATCATTATTCCATTTCAACAATTAACTTCTTCCTATCATCAGAAGGTGAAACAAATCTAATTTTAACACATTGTCCAATTTACTAGGACACTTTTGTAATATTTATATGATCCTAAAATAAAGATTTCTCATGTTGGATATGGTCAGAAACATCTACCAATTTACCCCGATCCTCATAAAGGGTCACCTCTCTGTTCCAAAGGACTTATTTTAATATTAATATGCTTAATATTATGGAACCAGCCAGAGGCCTCAGTCAGAATCTGGGACTTTAAGAACTATAAAAATAGCTGTAAAGACATGGTAGCACACATCAGACAAAATCTGTTCTGCCCTTTGCAGATGAGACATATCCCATCTGGCTCTCCGTAAAGAGGACAGGTGTACATGTTTCAAACTAACAGAAAGAAGGCAAGAGGTTTTCAGTGTGAACAGCATGTTAAAAGTGCCAGAATGGGATAAGGAGAGACAACACAGCCAAAATGGCATAATTCTTCATTTCCTTCCGTGCTACAGGAGATACATAGATACACACAGACAAGCGCATGCATGCACAGAGGCATATATGACCTTAAAGGCCTTTTCAAACCTAAATGACTCTATGATTCTGTGGTTCTATACATATGTACCACAAGCAGCTTCCAAATCCTGTTTGTTTCTCAACAGCCAGAGTGTGGAGATTTGGGTCCCAAGGTGAGCAGGAGCCATGTGTGAAAGACAAAGAGGGATATTCAGTGTTGCAGCATTAAGGGAAGCGGATCTTGTGCAGGGTCTGAGCAGCCCAGCTAGACTTTTTCAGTGCATTGGTAAGACGTTATTGAGAAATGGTTTCTGCCCTTTGGAAGTGAGAGCAACATTACCAGGACCTAACAAGTCTCTCACATTCTGCATGCCTTTCACTGAAATGTTTTTTCCATCTACTGTGCCCTCAGGGCACCTGCATCTTGCATCCTGCCAGCTACATGTTGCAGGATCTCCTGCTCTACCACACCATGAGCCTGAGCCAGCTGTTCAGCCCCATCTGCCCCTGGCAAATGAGTCAACTGGCCCCTGTGACGCTGCAGGGACTGGCGACAAAGGATATGGAAATCTGTACTACGTTGTAATAAACTAGTTAAGAAACTAATCAAGGCGTAGCAGAGGCTGGAAAGTAAAGAAATAAAGCAATCAGGTAGCTGTAGTTAGCTTATAGGGATAATTCTTGTGGAAAATACTAGTCTGCAGATACTTAATGACAGTAATATTTGAGCTGTAAGAACTAACCATATAGAGCCATTGATCAGCATTTAGAGATTTCAAATCTGGAACTTTCCTCTAATGATCTCACATGACTGAGTTATTAACGGTGGAGAGAAATCATCACTTTTAGGGCACCAAGAACATCCTGAAGTGGGTTAGTAGGTAAACAGGTCAGATGGAGCTCATGCTCAAAAGCACTTACTGCTTTCCACTGACTGTAGAAGCCATAAGTCATTAGTGCAGAGGAAGGTGTTTCTCTGGTGGTATCCAAAGCTGGGGGAGGTAAATTTCCCCTTAAAGTCTTGCCCAAGCCAGTCCAGAGCACAGAACAACAAGCTCTCCACCATGAAAGACAAAGTTAAACTGGACGGGGCACACACAATAGGAGATGCATGCAGGAGAAACCCCAGCCTGTCATGATCCTGTGGTGATTCATCTGTGCCTGGCACACTTGCCAAAAAATATAACACACCGCAGCAAGCTGCCCCCTTCTGCAGTGGGAAAGCAGAGACAGCTCCTTACCCACCTAACCTCCCCACTTGCAGAAATACGTTCTTTTCTATCAATGCTTTAATGTTGAAGGCATTTACTGGGGAATAACCATAAACATTGCTTTAGTCCATGAGCCAACATACTGATTCACAGGGACACTGCAGAAGAGGAAATGCAGGAAAATCTATGTAATTAACTGCAGGAGTAAAAGCAGACAGACGCTATTTATAGAAAACGCAGTTTGGGAGGACACAAAAGTTAATATCCTTACTGCGACACTGCCAACTTGCTATTTTATGGTGAGCCTCACAATATTTGTTGCTGTTCTAGAAACTGCATATCCTTATATAATGGGATCTTGCGACAATCTTAGCTTGCTAAGGCAAGCAACTGTGGTTGGAAAAAGCTCGAAAGTGGGAACCTTAAAGCAGAAAATAAATGGGAGAATATAAAAAAGATGCAAGTTTATGTTTTTGAAGACACTGTGATTCTTAAAGCAATTCTGTGAGTTTTTTAATCCTGGCAATTTTTAACACCATGTGCTTGGCAATGATTCTACTCGTATAAAAGCTGTTGTACAATTTCCTGTACACACGGAGTCAAAAACTCAGTTTCACATCTCTCTAAAAAGAAACTACTGTCTAAGGATACTGTTCCTGAATACCAAATTGGATGTCTCTTCAAATTAAGGGGTATTTAATGACCCATTATGCTTACATTTTGCTATATCTAGGTTTCTTAAAAAACTTCTCCCCAAAAGGCTAATTAGAGCTGCTTGAACGAGTTTTTACAAGGATTCGTCTGAGGGGAGCTATGCCATCACTGGAGAATTAACAAAGGGAAGTTGGGGCTCTCCTGCTATTTGGTTGTTAGTCAGAATTGCTTGAAGAGAAAGTTCTGCAAACCAGTATTACCACATGGTTTGTTTGCTGGCCAGTCATTGCGGTCAGATTTGCCTTTGGATTTTGTGACTCTGCAGGGTGAAAATAAGACTCCCGTTCAGCTGGGATGCTGGGTACGCAGGGGAAAGAGGTGGCTGCAGGCTTTTTCTCCTTCTGGGAAGGTGATGGCCACTTTCAGTCTGCTGCAGGTCTAGGGCAGTGCTGATTGATTGTCTGCTGCCTAGCACTGACTCAGAATGCCCAGGCTTAGTACAAAATGGTGTAAATGGGCTGTAAACAACAAGATTTGAAAAGGAAAGGAAGAAAAAAACCTCAACAACAGGAGAGTGAAAGGGTGACTTTGCCGCCTTTGGGGAACTCATCTGTAAGTAGAACTGAGCAGAAGAAATTCTGGTTCATTGAGCCTGACTGCTGTGTTTGAAACCTAATAGCCTGAAGAGCTTTTGCTGAAATTAAGGCAGCATTCTCTGTGGTACCTGCTGGGTTTGTCAGGAGACTCGTGATACTGCTTATGGGGAGGTTTGCCCAGTCTGCATTTCCACTTGCCACAGCAGCAAGGGATGCACTAGGGTCTGGGTCAGGGAACCGCAGCACTCATCCCTGGTAGCTGGGGCCCTTCTAGCTGCTTGGGCAGCTTGCAAGCTTCTTAAAGTGTCTGTTCATATTAGCAGAGAAACTGTCAAATTCAGTATTTTAGTAACTTGCATCCTGAAAAATCCTTCAAGTAAAGGAATGGTTTGGGATCAATTCAGACTATCTACAAAATAATATATATATAAAAGTAGAAATATCCCTGTAATAGGGCAACACAAGTTCCTGACTACTTTTGCTTTTAATACCTATGACCAAATTTAGTGGTGAATACCAAGATCCAACTATACAGTTGTTTGCTACTCCCTTAAAAATTCTAAGCACAGACTGCTAAAAGACCACATACTTTAAGAACCCTGTGATATATGTCAAACTTATTGTCTCTGTTTATATTATAGGCCACTGACCATAAGAAATAAGTCATCCTTTTGGTCTACTAAAGCTAGTGAAATTCAGTGGAGACCTGCTTTTAATAACTGTACCTAACCAAGTGTTTCTGCAATGCTAAATAGACCTGACCTGGCTTCTACTGAAGTTGGTTCAAGAGATCTCATGAATTCCCTAGAATTTCCCAACAGTTTAAAAACCTATAAAGATTCACAGACACTTGTTATTTGTTTTTTTTTTTCTAGTGTAATAGTGAATTTGGTATTCTCTAGGTATAGTGATTCATCTTACTGTTCTGTAGACCTCTCTATTGTGTAGCAAGCAATAGTTTGTCAAGGTTGTATGGCAGTTGAGTCCATATAAGCATCATATACAGCTAGGTACCAGTGGGGAATGTATGTCACAAAAACAGCTGAAAGGTGATTTCTAATTCAGCATTCACTAACGCAATAAACAGACGTTTGTATGTCAAAGACAGTATATTAAAATAGGAGGGGAGGCTTTTAACTGACTAGCTTTTCCCATGTTTGGAAAAACAGAAAATGAGCACTGGCATTCTTCTGATCTGGAAGTAACTCTCAGTTGTGGAAAAAAATGATTATTTCTTCTTCTGTTGTCCAGAAGCTGAAACTTCCAACCGGTTCCCCATGAACAGTAAGTACTTCCATGATGCTGCGCTGGCTTTACTGGCTCGGGAAATTGCTACTTCTTTTTTGTCAGCAGTGTCAGTGATCCATTACTCCAGTCTTCCTTGCTGACCTTAATTTAAATGGGTTTGTATTGTCTGTGGTTTTATATTATCAGGTAACACTACTAAGCCCCGCATGACTGAGACTGACCATAAATAAGCTATATATACACTATACAGCACCCACCATATGTACACAATACACATACATGTGTGTATACAATACCCATTGTATGTATACATGTAGTCTGTGCATACATACACTGGATCTATCTTTGCGTAGTATATAGAGATGTAGTACAGTGTGTAGTAATGGTATCATAATCTGAGAGATTTCATTAGGGCATTTCTTGTCTCTCTTAAATCAATTGCGTTCATTAAGCCACAGCAATAATCTCACACTGCAACTCAAGCTCCTGTATGGCTTGCAAGAAAAGCACTGGACCTGAGATAACTAATGTTTTAAATAAATAATACATAGGAAACCAGAAGGACTGCCAGTGAAAGGGTGGTGCATCAGAAATAGTTAGAAGAAATCTGAAGAGCAGCCAGCATAATAAATTTAAAGGGTGGAGGAGATCTGCAATGGCAACACCATGTTTTGATGAAAATAAAGCAATTTTTACATGTAATGAAGCACTAGCCCATGATTTTTGAAGGCTCATATATTCAACAGTCACAGGCTGCCTTTTAAGTTTACAAGCTAATATATCTTTATATTAAAAAAGGATATCTCTTATAATGCTCTTTCAACAAAACACCAGACAGCTAACACAGCAATGAAAAACAGAGGCTTCTCTTTTAAACAAAAAAATTCCAAGTTTATATGGCTAGAATTAGAAGTTCATCCAGCAAACCATGGTGAGCACTGTTTATCCGTAATATGTTGATCTTTTTTCCACTATTATTCACCCTCTGCTTGGTTGCAACATGAAAACTTCTCTACTCTCTTGCACTTTCATCCTCCTTGTCTGGTCTGTTGACTCCCTCTCTCATGGCACAGTCCTTGGCCAGATCAGCATGACAAACTGTTGCAAGGTATGTACATCAATCAGAGGAGTGCTGAAGTCTGATTTGCAGCCAGTATAGCTGTGCCAGCAGAAACCCCTAGTATGGATTAAGGCGTATCAGCAAAAGTGCTCTTTTACAGGATGGCTTTTTTTTGTTTACCCCCTTCCTCAAGAGGGCTGCAACAACGCTACCAGCAGAAGCAGAGTTTTCCCAATCTAACCTGCAACTGGAGTATGAACACTTGGCTGGAGTATAGCCTGGCAGTACCAAGCTACCTCATACAGCACTCATAGCATAAATTTGGCTTTCTGCACTCCGAAGGTCAGTGTTAATAAGAATATCTCCTGAAGTCACACCATGGCCTGGGCTCTCTCTCCTCATTTCCTCACTCATCGTTGTCCTGCTTTGCCTCTCAAAGACATCCAAGACTGTATTTCACCTCACCACCATTTGTTCTGTGTAGTCTGATCTTTACTGTCACATTCTCCACACACTTTCTACTATCTCATGCCAGCCCTCAGAAAATTACCTTCCTATTACCTAGATATGAGCATTTTTGTACCAGACTGCTAAAGCAAGGCATATAAAAATGAATCTTTTTGTTCCCTAAGCCTCTCTAATGTACAGAAGAAAAATAGTACATTTGGGTCTTTTTTATTTGCCATCTGGTATTTGGAGTGTTGGGACTTATTTTCAGGCAATCAGGAATATATTTCTGCTTTAGTTTTTATATGAAAACTGAGATTCTCAAGTAATAACACAATCTGAGTATCTAGGGGTTTAAGGATTATTATTTTTTATCACCTACTTTTTGCTGAACAAACTGGTTCAAATCCTGCAGTACTTCTTTGTTCTCTGCCTACAACTAGTGAAAACCACCTAACCTCTCCCCAGCTCCCAATGTTCAGGCTGTGTCGATGAGGGGAGAGGGTGGCAAATGGAAGTACCCAGACCTCAGCTGCAGTTCCATTGCCAGTGGCAGTTTATTCCAAAGTGATCAACGTCTCAGGCAATGCCATCAGACGTGAATAGTCACCCTTCAGCTTCAGTGCTAAGGCTCCATTCACCACAGGGCAGCTCATTTGGGAAGGAAAAGATGTCTCATCCTGTCAGAAGGACAGAGGAGCTTCTGGTTCTGCTATGCATCCAAAGTCACCCTGGGAGGTTACACTTGTGCTGGTGTACTGAGGAACTGACATCAGTCATGACTAAATATCTAAGAACCCAGAAAGTAATGAATGCTTTGTGAGGAGCGTTCAGCTATTGCCATCACAGAGCGGTCACTGATTGCAGGGGCTGAGACCCTACCTTTTGGCAAGTGTGTATGAAGCCTTGAGGTTCTTCTGGGAGACTGGGAACTTGTGTGAGAATGTGTTATTTCAATATCAAGCGACTCAATTTGCCTAATAAAACAGATGGAGCAACTATGTAGATAGTACAAAGTTCGGTCAAATTGTTCCCCCCCACCTTTAGCTCCTCTGTGGATCAGGGCCCCCCATATGCCATCCTGGGAGAAGAACTGTCTTCTTTGACTCCTCCACGCTTAAGAGCAAAGCAGAAACAAACTTTGGGCACAAGCATCAGTGTATAGTCACCTGGAATGCTTACTTTTTAGCTAAGGTTTTGGTCTCCAATAGTGCTTTGTTTTGTGCCACCTACCAGTCTTTCAGGCAACGTCTGGCCAATGGTTTGGAGCATAATATGTACCAGGTATTTGAAAGGGGATTATGAAGAAGACAGCTTAGCTCTTCAAATGTGAACAGGACCATCCTAATAGCCTGCAGAGATTGGGCCCTGTCCCATTTGATTTATTATTATACAAGCAGCCTCTGAGGCTGAAATTTTTCCTTTCACACTTCCATTTAACCCATGATTTTTATCTCTTCCCTTTATATCCTCTTCTCCACCTGACTAGCTTGCTTTGTTCCCAGAATGAGCCAAGAAAGTAATTTTTCCTACCTGCAGACAACATTCACCCTAATTCCCGTGGCCATGCATCGCACAGCAAAATTAGGCAGTACACTAGCCCCTGGCAGGTACCTGCTCCTCAAAGGATAAATAAAGCTCAGGAAGCACTGGCTGATGTCTGGCTGGACAGACCAGTTCATGAATCTCTTTACGGGTGGAATATTCTCTGCAGTTCATTGACCATCACATGAAAAAGCCACTGCTGTGCTCCATTTTTACATCACTGACAATTGATGGCACAGCTAGGAACTCTCATAATCTCTCTGCTCCAGATGTTTCTCTCCCCTTTCTTCCTACTATATGAAATCCTCTTTTTTCCCTCTAATGGTGGTTTTGATCACCTTACAGAAAAAATTATGTGGGACTTGTTGATTGCCCTGCAAATTAAGGCATCCAAAAGACCCCAAGAGAGGGTCAAAATAAAGCTTTGAGTTGGTATTTAATTAGCATTTATCAACAAACGGATTTTAAAGCAAATATTAGTATAAGCTTACTAAGAAAGGGAAGTGTTTGTGTAATGTCATTCCCACTCATTTTCACCTTGAGATATTTTAAGGGTTGATGACCTGGAAAAGTAAACAAGTGGTAAGTGCTGTACAGACTGTGGGCAGTGGGAAAAAGTTTGTCTAAATTCAGTGTTGTGACAACACTGTGATAGAGACATCAGGCGCTGGTGTTCCTGGAGTGTAGGTGGGCGGTGAGTCACTTATTGCTGTCCTGACATGCCATAAGTAGGTGGCTGTACTACGTTGTCAGAGCATGGCCCTTCAGTTTTTATTCCATGAGAGACATCACTATTTAAAAATGGATTTATTTTGGCTCACACTTGAATACCCGGTGTCATTTTTCACTCTGGGCAGTGAACCGCTTAAAAACAATACACTTTAGACCTGTCTACTGCCATTTACCAGTCCCATAGTCTCAAACCACTTTGTCTGCTTCAACGCAGTGCAAGTTGTCCGAATGCGGACACTGTAGCTGGAAGCAAAACTGCAGCCAAAACCTACCTTTGAGAAGCAATGTGCTATAAATGTCTTTTATTACTGGTCATGCTACCTATGACAGAAACCATACATGGGAAAAGGTGTAGGAAAAACTTGTAAGCAGCACGATGGGTAACACACTTATCTTATTCCAGACATTATTTCCTCAGAAGACTGGAAAAATGTGCAGAGGCAAGAAATGTGGTATTGCTGCTATCTAAATGGGAGTTTAACATTGGCTTCCCTGGAACTGGTTTTTGTTAAGTGCGAAAATCTGTCAGAATTATTGACACAAAATATTGAAAAGAAACTTCGGAGTTTATAGTTCCCTCCAGTGCACTGCTGCAGTAGTCTTTTGCTAAGGAGCAAATACCGCCCACTAACAACCATGGTTAAGCTTTAGGTAGTCTTGTGAGGAGCAGGTAGTTGGACTTGATGATCCTTATTCCAGCTTATGGGTTCCTTCCAACTCAAGTTATTCCATGATTCTGTGTGGCTGAAGGGGCTGTTACAGAGCTATTCCATGAGGGCTCATTAACTGACGGTCTTCTATTACCATTATTAAAAATGAAACATTCATCCATACTAACGTACATTTTTGCTTTTATTAATTACGAATCTGGGTAATTTTGTCACAGGCCGGACAAAGCCTCCCAAACCTTAGGAGAAAGCCCGGGAAATGTCTGAATTGTTAACGTCCAAACCAGCCAGCCACAATATGGCAATCTGAAGGACTTTGTAGTCACGCTGAAAGATACCTGTTCAAAACTGTCATTCCTATTTGAGAGTCCTCCCTCCTCACTCTCCTGCACTCTTAGGAAACTGGGCATGGACCCCAAAAGCAGCACCAATTCTGCAGCCTCAGCAACTTTCAGATTCAGAAACTGGTTATCTGGCTTTGGGTTGATTTTTTTTTTTCTCTTCTTGCAGAAGGAAGAGCTTGTATTAAATTTTCTTTTTCCTTCCTATTCTGTTCACTAGAGAACTTTCCTTGGATATGCCCAGACACAGGCCTGTTTTTTGTATTTCAGCCAACACAGTCTGTTCAAAGAGCTGCTGGCCTTGATCCAAAACGGAAGGGCCTTTCCCTGTTCCCTAGATATCCAGCTCTGCTGCACTGGTATCCTGGCTTCCAAGGGCTTCAGGCATGGCCACTGACTCTGAACATATTCAGCCTTCCCCAAGCAATCTCTTTTTCTCTTCTATTTCTTCCTCCCAGTTTCTCTGTTTTAGCATATACCACAATCACTTTGCTACTCCTCATCAATCCAGCCCAAGCCATGAGGCAGTTTGCTTCTTCCTGAAAGCCACAAGTATCTGGCCTCCTTCTGTCTCTCATGGTCCTTGTTTCTCTTGAACTCAATGAGTTCACTTTGTTCCCTCTCCCCTGAAGAAAAAGCCCTCAACAGCTTGTACCTACACACCTCTTCTTCCTAAAGCTTCCTAGTTCAGCTAACAGCCTGAGAAACCCACAGTTAAATGGTTCTGTCTTTAAGAAATAGAGGGAAATTTTAGTTTGGTACAAGTAGTCACAACACCATTAATGCTAATAGATTTATACCAGGGACAAAATTAGTCTAAATTGTCTGTTTTCCATTTAAAATAACTATCCAGAATAGACGATGTGCACTCTGCCCAGCCACATAGTTCATTCATCCTCATTGCCTGTTGTGGCAGAGTGTTCTTCTTAAAGAATTCAGTAATAAAAAATGTTTCCATTTCTACTAATATGTAATTTTTTGCAAGTTTAAATAATTCAGCATACTTTTGATAGGTTTTTGAGGATTAGCTCTTGCATACTGCATTCTTACTTTAGTAAAAGAAAGACTGCTTATGCATATTTGTTGTTATAGTTGAATTTGCTGCTAGAAATAAATCTGTACAGATACATGTTATTTTGAAAATCAATAATGTAGAGATTAATATAGAGTGAATATTTAAAGTTTTGCTCCAGTTTTCTGTCCAAGGCTACAAGTGAACATAAATGGTTTTTGGAATAAAATTAGAAAATTACATTAGACTAAGAGTGAAAGTGCACCTTCCTTACCTTTCTAGCATTCAGTGTGACAGATGTCATAACAAAAATACCTCATTTTCTGAGATTTCTTTTCCAACTTTTCCTTCACCTGGAAAAATGCAGGTGATTTTTAAAAATCAGTTTAGTGACCAGGTAAGTTATATGCATGCAGAATTAAAAAAATTAAATCCTGGCTCAATTTATAGGCTGCCTCACTTTCAAGAACAAGCTTTGCAAGCTACCCGCCTGTCTCAAGGACAGCAGAATATAGCATGGCCTCTGCCAAGAAAGGGAGTCTTCTGGGTCATGGTTGAATAATTCCAGTCAAGGAAGTTTCCACTAAGTCTGCTTTTAACCTGCATCTGCTCTGTAGGTCAAATGGGGACTCTGTCTTTCAGGCTCTGAACCTAACCGCACCCACACACCACGGTGGAAGAGGTTTTGTAGAACAATTATTTAGAGTTTTGTTCTTTGTTGTCACCATGGATGACTACAATGTATGTCCTTGCTCTATCACTAGTGACAGGGTCTACCCAGGGCTGGGTCACCTCCCTACTCTACCCAGTTTTCTGCTTCATCTCGTTTCCCAGTTAGTTCCTTAGGTGTTGCCTGGTGTGGGGACCACCTCTTGCTGTGGGTAAGTGCAGCATGTTGCACAACGGGTACTTAAACTTCTTTGGTACTTAGAGTTTGTATTTCAGTACCACATTACACCGATTTGAGAGGTTAATATAAAAACATAGTTACTGTTGGAGCAGGTAGGCGCTCATGCTCATACATAGCACTTGTGTGACATTTGTACTGCTCCTTCCCTCCCCAGCCTCTTGTCCCTGTTCCTTTGCTGCAGGTCACCTGAGCAGTGCATGTGAACAACTGCCTTTGTCCTGATACAGCGGGGGATCCCTTGGTACTTTCTTCTGCTAACCAGCCTCAGCAGAAGAGTGGTGACAAGCACTGGGGCAAGGTGGGTTGGGAACACCCCAGGCAGCTATGTCTGGCTGCTATGTGAGCTGGTACCTAAGCCCTGTGAAATAGTTTTCAGCTGTGTTTGTACCACATCGTCTGGAAGCAGCCTGTGGAGCAGCAGAGCTTCAGAGCCTCAGGAAGCTACAACAGCAAATGAGTTTCTGATGTGCGCAAGCTGATGGTTTGTTACCTGTAACCTAAGAGGAAAACAGACAGGAGAGCGTGGAAGCCAGCTAAGCACCCAGCAAAAGTCTGGAGAGAATCACAACTCACACAATGGTCCAGAGAAACCACCACAAGTACTTCAAGCAAAAGGGTTCCCCTTTTTCCCCCTTTTGCACCTTTTGCAAGCACATGAACCACTGACTTCAGAGTAGTCCTAGTAATAATTTAGTGGACATGG
The DNA here is from genome assembly GCF_017639655.2 of Falco naumanni. Classification (NCBI taxonomy): domain Eukaryota; kingdom Metazoa; phylum Chordata; class Aves; order Falconiformes; family Falconidae; genus Falco; species Falco naumanni. The sequence goes on from NC_054055.1 coordinate 72,204,051, forward strand.
TGATTTAGTGAATGACAGAGAGAACAGAGGAATGTACAGCAGTGGTCATCCAAACAGAGATGGCGGGGGGTGGGGGGGGGGAATTGTAGAGAAATTGCCACCATGAGACATGTATGTATGAATCTAACCCACCGACAAGAGTGGACAGACCTAACAATTCATCCAACAGATCCCCCAGGATCTGCTTTCATAATGCAAGAATATAGCCATTTTTGTGCAAGATGTTGGCTGTGGTGTGGGGGCATACAACGGATAATGAAACATTTAAAATTCAAGGCTGTCTATGTAAGAGGCAGTATAGCATGAATGGCCTCATTTGAAGCAGATTCCCATAATGAGGTTTGAGAGGAAAAGCTGTCAGACAGCTAATAACTACTTACAACCTTGTGTTCATTTGAATTCCTTCAGATTGGTATAAACAGCAGAATGTTGACCACATTGGTTTTAAAATACATCTGACAGGACATTATTAGAATTCCCTCTTCCTTCAAGTATTTTATGTCCTCACCTGAAAAACTAGAGGGGAAAAGTGCCATTCAAGGAACAAACTGTTGCACTCAGGAAACCCTCAAACTCTCATATTCTCGCAGGACATGGCTAGGGCAAAGAAATCAGTGTTTGCATTTTCTTCTACCATGCCTGTAATTCCTCTTGCCCAGGGTAAAAATGCAACACACCTCTGCTTCTGTCAGACACCTCTACCAAAGTCAGTGGGTGCTGACACAAGCTATTTTGTTATCATTAAAGTCCATACAGCTTTGCCAGCTTGGCAATAGTCTGCGATTTAGAACGATAAGTAGGCTGGAGTGCCTTGATATTTACAGCACAGTAGCTATTTTCCTTTAATTACAAAATCACTATGGCTACATTAAATCCCAGATGCTTCTTGTTACCTTCCTGTTCCAGTTCACTTCAGTTAACACCTTGAGTAGTACATCTTGACTGAAGTACCATTTCCCTTGTGCCCTTTTTTTTCCCACCTGAAGTATTTCCTCATAGTGATCATCTGCTCGTAATCCAGACCAATGCAAAACCAATAAACTGAAAGAGGGGCACAGTGGTCTTCGACGTAAGGGGGTATTAGTTATATCCAAGGGGCTTTCCAAACAGAAAAGGTCACTCCCCTTCTCTTGGTGGCCATCATCTGCTGGGAGGCAGGCTCTTGCTTCAGTGCATTCACAGTCTTAACAAAGCGAGTTGGATTTTTTAAACTTTGGAGCATGGTGGTAGTGAGCATGACACCTGCGTACAGGAGTGGAAAGTGGGAGGGGAGGGCAGCTGCTATGTTCTTCTTGTCCTTCTTTGTTCCTTGGCTGGTGGATATTAAGTCTTATAAACACAGACTACATGGATGGTTTCTGAAAAAAAAACAAGCAACCAACAACCAAACCACCCCCAAAGCAACCAAACAGAAAAAAAGCCGCAACAGAAAGTAGCTTCTCAAGTCAGTGCAAGCTAATTATAGCAACTGTGTGCCAACCTGTCATAAGGCCCACAGCGAGCAGACATGGCTTCAGGGTGAAGGACCTGTGGTGAGTGTTTCTGTCTCACAGCTATTTCCCTGGCTCACACACTGTAACTGTACGCTGTTGTGATTGAAGCCAGGAAAAAAAAAATCTCTTTCCTGTCTGGTTTCTACATTATGTGAATCTCAGAGGCAAACCAGAACTAACATCATGGGTCCCTGGGGAGGTCAGGCTAACGAGGTCAGAGAATGATAAGCATTCACATTTTGCTATAATTATGATTTATTTCCCATGTAAAATTCACTCATCTCAATAAAGATGCATGGACTATTGTTAGGCCTACATAAACTGTTTCATACTCATCAATAAAATGGTTTTGGGGGCATGTTGGGGATGTAGCTTCTCTGGAACTAGTTCAGTATTTAATTCCTGCTAATGTACACTATGAGATTGTGTCTAATTCAATTTGCAAAAACATAAAGTGCCATTTGAGGGGAGCTCATATATAGTTAGATGAATGTGTAACCCAGATGCCTCTGTAATTCCTTTTGATGTCATTAATTTGATTTGCTGAATTGTTATTTACAGACTCTAGTTCCATCTAAAACAGAATAAACCTCAGAGAAGGAACCACAGTGAGTGCTTTTAGGAGTTTGTTGTTTTTCTGTGCCATAGCACTGAAGAATACTAATGTCTCTTCATATCTTGTCTTCAGCCTTGTAACTTCATTAATATCATTACACAGAACTATAACAGCACTGGCAAATGAAAACCAAAACAAAACCAAGAATACCCAGAGAGATTACTGAGATTGGTTTTGTTCACTTAGGTATCGCTGTAATCCAACATGTGTCAGAATCAGTAACAGCAAAGTCAAGAGAATTTAGGTCTCAATGTATCACAAGTGTAACTGAAAAGTAGTGTACCAATACATAGCTTGGGGCCTTCTGACAGTCCATTTTTAATTATTTTGTGTAACTTGCCACCTGCGTCATTGCCCAAGCTGCCGCAAGATCAAGCACACAACAGAAGCCAGCCCAGCCTTTTATGCAGCCAGACAGTTTGGTATATACAAGGGTTCCATTTTTACATTCCCAAACTGCAGAGCTAACCTAAATTTTGGAAATGTTCTCCGGTATTTTGCTTTCTGTATTCTATTTCCCTGGAGGCAACATTTAACCCTCCCACCCTGACTGGATCCCATTCAGCTGGATTAATCTCAAATCTAACTGTTATTAATGAACTTGAACTTGGAAAGCAGTTTATTCACAAAATGGGCTCAGGCAGCAGCAAACTCGCCCTCATGTACAGCAAACAAGTCAAATGAGCAGAGAAAAAATGCTGAGGGTGCACTTGGGTGAGTTATAAACACTGATGAGTTGAAAGTATAGAAACACTCCTTGGAGATTCTGGGGCAATTTCTCCTCTCGCGTTCAACGATGTCACTGGAAAAAGTGGTGTTAAAATGCATTTGTAGAGCAGAACAATTGGTCCTGAGGAATGGCACCCACACAGGGCACACTGCAGGGAATTTTTACTTTGGACTAGTTGTAGCTTTGTCCAGTGGTCTGAATGCCCATTGGAGGCCATCACAGTATGACAAGAAAAGCATGGTTGGTGGCAAACAGGAGATTAGCTCCAAAAGCACACTTTGGAGCTGAAGTGCTAATGTAGGTGCACCCCTGAGGCCTGGTGAACAAGGTGCCCCCCAGAAATTAAATCTTTACGTGGGAAGCTCAGCTGTAGCACTGCAGTTTCCCAGGAATTAAGAGTCGGACAGATGCACTGGTTTAATAAAGTCAAGATGTAAATAACAGGCATGAAAAGCAGCCAAAGAATGTGCAAGAAACAGAAGATGGTAACAAAACAAGTCTTAGCTGAAAAGGGGGTAAGTTACTCAGAAATAATTAAAAATGTGTGGGGAAAAGCTAAATACAAAGGAAATATTTTCCTGAACATTTAATATCTTCTTTCCTCAAAAAGGAGTGCTGTTTAAGAAAAATCCTGCTAAAAGAAATTGAATGGGAAAGGCTCCACCTACCCTTTATAAACATATAGCATCTTTTCTTTACATAGGATATGTGAGTGCAGAATTTGTGAACATAGATAATGTTGCATATTTTTTGTCTGCTTTGCCCCTCATTAAATGGTAAGCACTGGAGAAAGAAATGAGCCTTATCTGGTTTGCTACCCGCCTAACCATTATCAGCTGGCATCAGGTAAAGAAATGAGCCTGAAAGAGTGAAGGATAGATGCAGATGCTGGAATCCAGCGAGGTCAAAGGAGTCACATGGATGAAAGGGATGGGACATTTTCTTAATGCTTGTTTTTAAATGAGCAGCTCTAGTCTCAGAACAAGCAGCAAAGCATGCTTCACCTAGGGACCTGTGTCTCGTGGCTGGATTCTCAGGTGTCTAATAAAAAGTAGATGCGGTGATGTGAGTTTCTTTCTCTTGGGTAGACTATTCATGATGTCTCTCTATCACGTGCGATTTCTTGTGATTGATGAGTTGAGCTCATGCTAGGGGCCTCCCCTCAATGGGTGTGTTTTTAATGATGCCTCCCTTTACTTGGTAGCTTATTTCCATAAAACTGGTTGGGTCTTAGTATAACTGTGGTTTTGATCTTCATGTCAAATTTGATTGAAATTAACTAAGTGGTTTAAGGATTAGTCGGGTGGTGCTGGTAAGGAACAAGGGGATACACGAGACCAAACACTCAGATACAAGATCGCAGAAGTCTTGTGTCCTTTAGAAACCAGGTTGAAATAGATAGGAAAAAGCTCTGAAAGAACATTATTTCTAGATTCTTGGCATTTTTCTCTTTCATTTTAATTCTGTTAATAGAGGTTGAATGAAAAATTAACAGTACTGCCTGAAAAAAAGTGCAGCTGCTGCGTGTCATCAAATTTGAATGCTTTGCAGTAAGTTGTTTGTTCTGGAGTTTGATAAAGAAGCTGAATTTAACTGTCTCCACCTTTGGGATCCTCACAGAAATTTGAAAGTGCATCATTTAAGGATGTTCTGAACAAAAGGAGGAGGAGGCTGCTGTCATGGTACTGGGAACTGGAGAAGAAAGTACCTGCTTGACTGAGCTGCCCTTTTCATCCAGAGCAGTGTGAGACAAAAGCAGTGAGTCAAAGCCTGAGCTCCAGATGCCATGTGCAGTTGGAGGTGGCTTCCTGCCGAGTTTCCAAAGCAAACAAGGAAGAGCAAATCTGCGTGGCATGAAGTGCAGCCACACAGAGAGGCATCAAACAGGGTGGTTCCCTTCAGCGTGGAAGGGAATGTTAAGTGCTTTAATGTAGTGTTGGTTTAGCCAGAACAGGGCCTGAAAGGAAGAATGTAATTTTCTACTCTGATCTTTGAGACTAACCAAGTCAGTAGTTCAATAGTATTTTGGCTGGCTGACACAATACTGTGTTTGTACCTTCCTTTAAGACACATCTCCATGACTAAGAGCAGTTTCTGATATTGATAACAAAGCTAGCACTGAAGTAGATCAGAAGTAAAATCTAGCTCAGCCTGGCTGGGGCCAAACAGGTGCAAATGCGTTTGGCAATAAACTTTCAACGGCAAAATCTGCAGATCCATGCAGTTGGCCATAGTGGGTGATAAAAGATGATGACTTAATCTCCAGGAAAGTGTATGGAGATTGCATGTAGAAAACCTCTGGAAATAGGGTGAAATACCCATTGGTGTAAAATGCCATCCACACCTAGTATAGTGAAGGAATAACAGTCTTGAAAATAAACACCATCTAAAAGATTTTCTGTCATTCAGCCTCCTTGTCCTGTGTGCTTAGGAACTACAGGAGCTGTCTTTTATGAACGCTAAAAACGGTTCCTGCCTTTCACCTTCTTTGGTGATAGGAGAGCCAACTGCCCTCTTACTCTGGCTGCCACAGAAACACCCAGCTCTGGTTCACAGCTTGGAAACCTCGGTCCTCATTGTGAATTTACTGCTGAGGAGTCTGGTTACAAAGAAAAATAAATGAATGTATCGGTATCGGATCCATCCGGGAAATTTCTAAATAGGACTGCACCTTCACAGGCATGACTCCAGAGGATCGCAGACTGAAAACGATGGCTTCAGTTTGTTACAGCAGAGGTCTGGGTAGCAGGGAAGCAGTACAGGATAACAATTTGATATCTGAGACTGTGATTCATTCAGAGGCCATAGCTCTGTTCTCTACCCTCCTCTGCCTTTTATCCATTGAGCTAAAAAAACCCCCACAAACTTAATGAGAAACAAATGTTGCTGCTGAGTTGGTCTGCAGTCAGAAGCCAAACTGTAGAAAATACTTTGTTAGTGTTTCAGTCCCTTTTTTTTAAATTATAAATAATTCCAAGTTCTGTGCTTGTCCAGAAGTTCCAGAACGTCATCACAGGACCGAGCCGTGTCCCACATGCAGATTCGAGCAAGAAAAGATGCAACTGAAGGCAACAGCATATCCTCTGGGATCAGTGTGAGAACCTTCCAATGGCAGACTCAAGCATCTTTGAATACGTAGTGGAACATATGTTACTTATCACGCGTAGCAGCACTGGTCCTGCAAACCAGGTACCTACGGCTCCCTGGTGATTGCTTACTGTGACTGCACGGGAGAAGGGGGAATCCAGCAATGTGCCAAAGCAATGTGGTCTGGTTTCCCGTGTTGGATACCTGTGCTCTCTACAGAAGTGTGCAGGATGAATCTTGGGGTTTGAAACAACTACCACATGAAATGAGGTGCCTCTTAAAGCCAAGCAATAATGGACACCTTCTCTGAGGTTTGGACAGCTCTCTTGAATCCCCACAACGATACAGGTGGCAGCCGCTGAGTATAGCCAGTGCCATTTCTTAGGGGCCTGGAGGGGGATTACTGACCTGCCCAACATGGCTATGGAGAAAAGGGTCAGAGGATTTTAAATTGTGCTGAGCCCCAGCTTTCAGTTCATGCTCTTTTCCTTACCTTAAAAAGTACCAAAACAGCAAACGTGCTCCAAAGTAATGTTTTATTTTTTTTCTTGTTTTGGCTAGACTCACCATATAGATTCTAACCATGCATATGGTAAAAACAATGCCCACTAATTCTTCCCGGTGCATATATGTATATACATTTTATATATATATATGTGTGTGTGTGTGTATATGTAAAATACATATTACCAGTACTTATATATCTAAGTCTTCAGTACTGTTTGAGAAAATAATTATTGCAGAACCCAAAAGTTATTGCATTAATCTGCCATTCTGTCTGTGTGGGCATTGGCTCTTTACTTTGTTAAGAATCAAAGAATAACACACCATTATCTTTAAACTACAGATGTCGCTCATGTTTTTATTCCCGCTCTTCTCCTAATACTGTATAGCACATAAAGTTTTAACTTGTGCACATTGGTGCCACCTGATCTCCAAAGTGTCTGTATGTTTTATTTCTATAGCTCTGTCTGCTCAGAGATTGCTTTTTTATGGTGCAGCATTTTAGAGTGAGTCCTGTTACAAGGCAGCATGAACTCATTTTAGACAGGGTGTATATACATATTCTAAAAATACATATTATGCATACGCGTGTGTGTGTGAGTGCACGCATGTGTGTATTTGAAACAGAGCTGTCAGTTTCTGAGAGTGGAAATATAACTGCAAGTGTGGATTCAGTATATTTCTTCCAACACAATTATATGAAGATGCAGAGGCCTGTTATAATAAAAAAGCAGCCACATAACATTTTAGGAGCCTCGTAGGTTAAAGTATATTTCTGATTAATTTGTTACTTAAACAGCCCTGACTCTTCAGTGTGAATTGGGGATTTAATAGCAGCTCCCAGCTGAAATTAGTGGTGTTTGCTTGACTGAGCATCTTGTTCAGCTTTGAAAATTTTAAACCTGGTTGTATCCCTGATGGCCTTTTGGGATCTCCAAGGAACAAACCCAACTGTCCTTGCTAACATCCCTGCTCAGGGGAAGGCAGACAGGTGATGGCACCTGGTGATCAAAGATGCCAAAGTCATCAGGGAACTCTACAGATACCACTTTGGGAGCTCATTCACAGATACAGCCTGGAGCAGATTGCAAGTCAGTGCCATCTGTGTAATCTCAGAGATGTAAGCAAAGCTGAAGCCAGCTAGATGAGAACATCTAGCTTTTCTAATACATCACAGCCTTAACCACAATATGGAAGTTTGTGCAAGTCTGTCCTTGCCAGATTGTCAACCTCAAGTGACAGCTGTCCAAGCAAAGGCTTGCAGAACTGTCTAATGTGCTGCAAAGAATCCCATGCTCTTTCATCCACCTTCATCAGCCAATGAAAGGGCAGAAGTCCAAAACCCAGATTTCTTTTTTAAAAAACAAAAAAAAGAAATCCTGGCAGATCTAGAACATCAACATCCAGGCATAGACTAATGGCATAACCAAGGGAGAGGAGGGTGAAAAAGGAAACTGATACCACTGTTCTCCCCACCTCCATTTTCCAGCTGCTCCAGGTAGCAGTCCTCGCTTGGCTGTCACTCGTCATCCAGCAGCAGCAGACTGCGTTGGACCAAAGCCTTCCCTACCATCTCTGTTCAGTACTGCAGTGGCATTGCCCCTAGGGGGAAGTGGTCACGGGTGGGTTATCTCAGAAGAAGCCCTTGCCTTGCCCTTCTCTGTGTAATGCCTCAGATAGGCCACACAAAACCTAAACCGAGCAGTCTTTCCCCAAAACCAGTAAGACACTTTCTGGAGGGATCACCAGAATGATGTCTCTCCCAGAGCAGAGCTAGCACATTAACAGCTTGGTCTTGTGTAAGGCTGTTCACAAATACATATGAAAGAGTTTTGCTAAAAAAGTGATCACACACATTTCTCTGACAGAAGGTACTGAGTCAGAGAGAAGACAGGCCTTGACCGATGTGTTGCATGCTGATAAAGCCGAAGGCAGAACCCAGATCCCTCCCTTCAAGACCCAAACTTGTGCTTAACCTGTTGAAGACCCCACTGTCTCCATGAAGCAGTAGCTCACTCTGAGCACTGAAGAGCAGATTATACTGGGAAACACCTGCATTTTTCAGATTTTTCTCTTCCCTGAAAAAAGTAACATTATACTGTCTCTGCAGTGGCCTGCTAAAACAGCTCTGTAGGGTAAGCTCTGTAGCTGATACTACCTGCATTTTGACCCCATAACACTCTGTGCTTCTTCAACCTCTTTTTTAGCTTCTGGGTGGCGAAGGAGCTGAGAAAAGGAACTTTATACAGCCCAGAACTGTATAAAAATATCTGTTCAAGCCTGTAGTGAGAGCAGCTGGGCTAGGCAGAAATATGAAGCCATGCCTGACAGCAAGTGTACCCTGTATAGTGTCACACAGAGAAGAGCAGCCAAGATTCCCCCAAATTATGTCTGTGACATAGCACAGCACCACACAAACCCTTACTGACTTCATGCTGGCTGTGTTGTGCCTAAGGATCTCTGTACTGAACTTCACCATGCAACGCAAATGTGCACAGAGCTTCCAGTGGTTTCTGTTACACCTGCAGCACCCGTCCACGCATGCATGCTTACCTGCAGGTAGGTATCATCATTCATTGTGGCCAGACTATATGGCTTGTTCTGGGAGTGCAGGCAGAAGTCCAAGCCCTGCTTACACTTGGGTGGTTTGCTCTGTAGTGAAGACAAAGGCAGCCCTTGGAGCCCATCTAGTCTTTCTCAGGAGGAGAGGAAATTCACTGGGGAAAAGCATTGCAGCTGATGCAGGAAAGTGGGATGCAACTCCTTAAGTCTTAGTAATTCCCTGGGAAAGGAAGCACCAGTGATGATGCCATAGACAGTGCAGGAAGGCTGTAGTTTGCTCAGTCAACTTGTATTATTTCTGCACTTACCCTCACTTTCAAATCATTGGTGTCCATGGGGCTCTGAGGTCCATTAACATTGAGAGCAATTTGGTTGCAAAGCACCACGTCCTTTCTTCCCTCAATTTTTTATGAGCTGCAACCTTTCATGAACAAATAGCTCTTTCACAGAAGGTTTTCAATGGAGAAGCATGTTTTACACTCTTATTTTGATCAGCATATGCCTGTCAGGACTACTGAATAAAAACCTTGATGTTTTCTCAGGTTGTTCTCTGAGAAAATTTGATGCTGAGAAAAATCAGATCGTATTTCTTCTTTGTTTACACTGATGGCTCTGACTTTTCATGAAGAGGCAGTGAGTTGATTTGAGGAGAACTTTGCTTTTAATGGACAATAGGTCAGGATGTCACACAACACTCTTCCTCTGCAGCTCCACGACAACTGGATAGGAGGAGATAGCTCTGCTCACCAGCCCTCTAGCTCCCACGTGGTCAGATGGAAAAGTGTGACTTGTTTCAACCTTTAAATAGTTTGGAAGAGAAATTTCAGGCTTTTCATTCTGCCCATACTAAATGTAAAGAGTTGCACAACAAGCAGTGTCCTTCTGGAGAAGGAGCTACAGAAGCAAACAGACACTATGGTTAGGATGACTCAGGGTGGCTTTAAATGTCCTTCACCCTGGGTTGTGTTGTCTGTGCACAATTCTGGCTGTTAGCAGTACACTCAGACAAGGGTTTCCCACTCCACTGGAGAAGAGCCTGAGATATTCACTGGGCATGTGCAGCCATGGGTTGCTGCCAGGGTTGCTGGCATGTTCAAAGTGCTTCAGCTTGTGCTGAAATGCTGGCAGCAGCCGCAGTGGCAGCAGCCACTGTCTTCCCTCCTGGGAGCTTGGCCTGTTCCCCGTTTGTTTACGCCTTTGGACCCCGGCTTGGCTGATAGTATTTCTCAAGACGAAAGTCCTTGCTGTTGCACTAGTCCACTACTTAGGCTGTCAGGCGTCTAACTGGTGGGTTTGGTAGGGGTGGCTTTGGCAGGAGTCTTGCAGCTGGTTGCTGAAGAGGCAGAGGAAACTTGTTACTTACTAAGTGAATGTTTTGGGCCTGAGCTGCAGCTGGACAGTCCTCCAACACATGGGCAGAAAATGCAGAGTTGACAGAATGTTGCTCAGCCTGTGCTCCAGTGAGCAGAGTAGAGATGGCCACCTCTGACAGGTGCCTTCCACCTGTCTCACCAGGGACTGCTAAAGTCCAGCCTGAGCTCTGCAGCCCAGTGACCACAGCACAAGGCAGGTAATAAATTGCTCTGGCAGCTGGGGGTTTAGCAGGCAGCACTTTGCACAAGAAATACAAGCATTGCTTTCTAGACACTTACTCTGTTTCCTTTAGCTGCAGGAATGCCATCCTGACCAAGGGAAATGCAAACTATGTGCAGAAACAAAGGGCAATTTTCTTTCCCTTTGGCCTTTACAGCAACAACTGTAAGCTACTTCACACCCTGTGCTGAACTCATGGGTGCATGAGAAGACTACAGCAGCATGGTTGCATACCCATTGGCTTCCTTAGCTTTTGAAGTAGACTACAGGCAAAGTGACTTTTTGCATGGGTATGAAGCACAGTGCTGTTGCATACTGTTTCAATGTCCACCCTTCCTGCTCCCTCCATTCTTTCACTACCCTCTAAGGAGGGTGGCTGGACCTGTCCCACAATCTCATACGTCAGAGTCGCTGGAAGGGAACCTTACCCAGCGTGATGACAGGGATGTTCCCAGCTTCCTGTCCACAGTCATATCCCAGACCACCTAAAACAAGGCTTCTTCTACATCGGTGGGGAGAGATAAACATCTTTGTGAGCAGGGAATCTTCCCAGAAGTCCCACACCTCGATTGCAGAGTGATCCTTCTCCAGCTGTGCCTTGTCTCTCTCCGATGGCTGCAGAGGGATGCCAGCTGACCGCTTTAGAGAAGGCAGCAACTTCTAGAAGGATAAATTTAGATTAAGCCAATCCTCTAGTGAGAGCATAAGCTCACATAGCTGTCTGGTCCTTATGTTTTAGTAATGTCCGTTTCCCCTCTTTGGCTGAAAAGCACATAGCTCTCCTACTCTTTCTGAGTGATTGCTCAAAGACTTTCCTCACTCTGGGTGGCTGCGTGAAAAACCATCCAGCTGAGGGCAAGAAGGGGAGGTACAAGGTTGGCTGAAAGGAGAGGGAAAGAGCTGGCACCTGGGACAGTGGCACAGGAAAGTAGAACAAGAGTCATTCTCCACAGAAACATATATTTATCCTAAGCTGGTATGCAAACACAAGGCACAGCTGTTGGCTTTAATTATGGAGACTGTGATTTGGTAGAAGTCTCCATTCATAACCCTGGAATGGAGTATTTTCCAATTTTTTTTATTGCATTACTGTCTCATTAAGGATCTTTGAACTTTAGTCCAGAGGAACTGGTTCAGAAGGCAGGCTGTTTAATCACAAACCTTTTTTTTTTTTTTTCATTTTAAGCTGAACAATATCAATGCAAATATCCTACTAAGAAAAATTTCAAGTGAGTCCCCAAGGTATTAGTATACAAGTCCAAATTAAACCAGTAATAAACATCAGGCGAACCTTATCTGGGTCTAGAGACGGCACTTGCAGTAAATAACAGATTGGGTAAAACTACCTACAGTTCAAAGACCAGTTTCATTAGAAATGAAACAACCCAGCAATAAAATAAGACCATAGAGTGACACAGTGTGAGCTGCTTAATTGTCAAGCATTTTAGTTTAGTTAGGATTTTAGGGTCTGAGCATTTGTGATAATCATCTCCTTTAGAGCTGCTGCTTTTATTAATTATTTTTTTTAATGTAATGAAGGAGTTGCTCTCATCTACCGAGCACCAGATGTGGGTTGCTTATATGCAACCATGGATGTTTTATTTAAAAGGAGGTGTGAAAAGCTTTCATGTATTAATATAGATGTTGAAGGGGAAGTACAAGGTGTCTGCATAAAGAGGGCTTGGCTAAAGGGGAGGGTTGTGTTTTGGGGAAGCCAATTGCTTGGGGATGCTCTAGTTCCTTTTACAGCCTCTGTGCTAACTGGTGCCTTCAGCTTTTTTGGCAGACTCCAGCTTGTATGCACCCTGTGCTTTGCCATGGTACACCTTGGTGCAAGGAAACCGTCTGAGACCTCCATTTGTCATGAGCAAGGGGCAGAAAGTGCTTAGGAATGAATGTGGTGGCTGAGCAGTTTCCCACATGAATTGAGTGACAGGGCTTTTAAGTAGCATCCCCTGTCATCCCTGCCCCTCACTGCACAGGGAACCACCCTGCCTGCCCGCCCCATTGCTTCCCTCACTTCATATGCCCTGCTCAAAGGGCACCAATTTATTAAGATTTCCAGACAAAACTTCTTTTTTCTTCTGAAACCTCTTTGCCTAAATGAAGGATGGTGCTGCATGTAGAAGGCAAGAGAAAAGGAATCTTACAGAGAAACTGGGACCCAATGCAGAGTGCAGAAGACAAGAGCAAATCTGCTGCCAAACGTTTCTTGGTACTGGCCAAGTTCTTGCAAACCCTGACAAAACAAGCATATGCCAGCCTGTGTATGATTCGGTTTGTGAGAAGGAGGAGGGCTCCAATTCTGCACACATTCATATATGTGGGCAACTTCTTGCATCTGTGGAGTGCTGGTGAAACTACTTACAGTTGTAAAATACCTTTAATGTGTAGGAACTGGGCCTTTTTATAACCACATTGCCTTTGTTATCTGCTGGGAAATCTTCGTGCATTAGTTTCTCCCTGCTCTCTCAGAAAGGCTACACAGCCGCTCAAACAATCTCTGCTGGTTTTCCCTCCACTCTTCCTTGGTCTAGTTTCATGTGTTAATGTACTATGGAGGATTGTGACAGGGGCCAAGGGGTAAAGTTGCTCTTCATCAAATTCCACATCTGAGTTACAAACAGCCTGCAGACCTGGCACAGCACAGATACGAGACCTCTGTGGCAAGGCAAGTGAGGAGCGCTCTCCCCTCTCTCCTGACAGGCAGCCATGCACTTCATTCTCGGCTGCACTCCTTCCGGACCAAAGCCTGTCTCTGACCCTTGCTGAACCTCTCCAACCCTGCTGTCCTCAGCTGACCCTGCAGTATGGATTTGCTTGCCTTTCCAAGAGGTCTGTTGATGCACAAAAGCAGCTTGGTGACAGACTGAGGTAGCATCCACAGCATGGAAAGGGAGATGGGGATGGGGAGAAGCACTTGGTGCACAATTAGCAAGATTTTATTGGCAAGACTAGTGTCATTTATGTGCAAAACAGAAAGTCCACAACAGGTCTCCACTGTTGTTTTTATGTGAGCAAACACACATTGCAAGAACCCTGTAAGGCCCACAGCGACAGAAAATGCCTTTGAGGTGTGATTCAGCAGCCTGTGGAGTCTGATAACCTGTAACCTCAAATGCCCCTTGTCTGTAAATTGAGCCTGTGGTGACTGGGCACAAGGGGCACTGCTCAGACCTGGGTCCCAGCCCTGGGCTGGGATGGCTCCTGCCTGGCCCTGTGAGATGGGACCCAGCCCAGCCTGGGGACAGGGACTGTGGGGGAACTTGCTCCCAGCCTTCCTGGAGGAGCGCCAGCCTGCTGCAGGGAGGGACTTGCTGCTCTCTCCTGGTTCGCATCTCTGGCTATTAGCTTTGTAACTGGATATTTTGATTTTACTTTCCAAAATGACTCTTTCATTCACCAACACCCCCACCCCCCCACCCCCATTGCGAACAACTGGGAGCCATGCATTTTGCTGCTGTGGGCAGAGCTAGATACTCCTGCGTGGTGCTAACTCAAGCTATTCAAGTCTGAATGCAAGTCAGGTCCTATAGCTGGATCCACCCCAGATGTTCAGAACGTGTCCTAGCATTCTCTCCAGGTGGTTGGATTAAATTAGTGGATAATTTAACAGGAGTGCTAAATCTTTATGGCAACTAACAAGTCATGTGCATCTTTATCTTGTAATATTTTTATGGCAAGTTTGGAGCTCCTAAAAGCAGCTATGTTATTTCCACACCACTGTAATAAAATTTCTGTTCCCTGTGGCAATTACAGGGCAGAATATTCAGGATTTCTTCCAGGGTGATATCTGGGTTTGTATATTTCTGCAAGTTGTTATAAAGGATAGATTTTCCAGGAAACCTGTCGGCTGGGTGATAGTGTGACCTGAGCATCTGGGATGAACAAGCAAGGATAGAGTCCTGGTACTGGTAGGGGCATAGCCCTACCTGTGGTGAAGGATAAAGGGACCTTCATTTTTCTCTGAGGTGAAAGACAAACACCCGCCTACTTTGAAACACCCTTCCAGTAGTAGGATTTCAGATAAAAAATTGTCAGATAGAATTTCTGATAAAAGCCTCCGTTTTCTTCTCTGCCAGCAGCTTCATCTAGATGGTTGGCCCTGCAATATCTGTCTGTTCTAATGATCAGGCACTTACAGGCTAAGTGGTGCAAATTTTTACATTTCAGACTTCTAATGCATCCAGGAATGTAATAGAAAAGTGTTCCTTTTAATGTCCTGTCACAGGTAGAAGTGGAGAAAACCTGAAATTAATTCTTAAACTCTAATTTTATGTCTTAGCATAGCCCAGATGAACCATCCATCTCTGACCATATTATGTTAAATACTTAGGTCTTCCAGGCCAATGTAAGTCCCCACACCCTGTCAGTTCTCATGTGCTTAAGAAATATGTTAAACTGAGTATTTCACTGATATTTGTGGAGAAACACTTCTACATGTTGAACTCTGTGTGAGTGATGACACTCATTGATTCATAAAGATCAGCTAAGGTAACTGTTCTCCACTTACCAGTCTTACCCCTGGTAATCTTCAGCTGTTCCTTTCTTGTTATGTAGAATTAGTGAAGCTCATTCCTTTTTCTTTTCATGGCTGTAACTGTGGAAACTTACTTTTTTATAAGGGTTTGCTTCTTACATCCATTGGAGAGCATAGTGAGACTGGGTGAGATCAACTACGTATTTACTTGTTCGTAAACCTTAATTTGAAGAGAACCATGTAGTCCTACATATTTACCTTTGCACTAGGTTGCATTCTAATATTTTACTCAAGCAATGTCCTTAAGCAAACATTGCCCTTAAGGCAGGGATATAAGCAACTTGAGCCATTTGATCTACAAATCAAAGATATTTTGTGCAAGATGTTATGTACAAAACAGCTTTTGGGTTTTTTTTAGAGATGATGTATATTCTCTCATTGTCTACTGATACATTAACAATATAGTCAGAACTGAAACAATATGGGTAGATGCTTTCCCTGAAAATACGGAGGAGCCGTTAGCAGTCATGTGGGTGTTTTATAATGCTCTCTTATTTATTTCCAGCATTAGACATGAACAGTGCTCTGAAATCTGTATATCTTTGTGCCCTACAAAGACATGATGCCAAAGCATCAACATTTCTAGAATTTAAGAAAACAACAAAGTCTTGGGAAGAGGCTTGCTTCCTGTGTGCTTGCCTTGCTTAAAGAATTAGATGGGTTACTCGCCTCATGCAGTGAGGGTCAATTCTTCCCTCTGCAACTGTCTGCTTCAGTGGGAGTCTTGCCTGGGGAAGGGCTTCTGAGTTTTTCTGTTCAGAAGGAAGTTATTCCTTTTATTGGATCAGAAAAGCATGCAGTTCTGTGTGCAGCAATTAAATATCCCTCTCACTGTGCAAGAGACAAAACATCACTTTAGATTAGTTCTCTTTTAGATGTTTTTCCCTTCACCATTAGAGTAATTTAACCATATCCCTGCCTAAGAATCCTGATCTGCTCTACATCAGGGGAGCTGGTATGTGTGTACTTACTGAATATGTGTCATATGCTGTCCTGCCACAGAGCATTAGTGAGCAGTGCTTTTACATAGACTGCAGGCCCCATTTTGTTATCAAAAGGCAAAACATGTGCATGTAGAAGGAGGGAAAAGATATATGAATCATGAAAATTTTGTATCTCTGAAATGTGGTTTTACAGCTGTCGGAGTACATGGAATGTTTGCAACCTATTATTGCCGTATACAAAGTGGTTCCATAGCCTGAGGAAGAACAGGCTTGAGCTGCAAAAAAGGCACCCATGATTGTATTCATGCCCTTTCTGCACCAGCGCTGCACTTAAGAAAGCAGAGCAATTTCACAGAATCACAGAATGGTCAGGGTTGGATGGGACCTCCAGAGATCATCTAGTCCAAACCCCTGCTAAAGCAAGGTCACCTGGAGCAGGTTGCACAGTCATGTCCAGGCAAGTTTGAATGTCTCCAGAGAAGAAGACCGCACAACTGTTCTGGGCAGCCTGTCCCAGTGTTCTCTCACCCTCCTTTGAGGGTTTGAGACGTTTTTCCTCCCATTCAGACGGAACTTCCTCTGTTGCAGTTTGTGCCTGTTGCCCCTTGTCCTGTCGCTGAGCACCACTGGAAAGAGCCTGGCCCCATCCTCTTGACACTCACATTTAAAATATCTGTAGATGTTTAAAAGACCCCTCTCAGTCTTCTCTTCTCCAGGCTAAACAGCCCCAGCTCTCTCAGCTTTTCCTCATAAGGGAGATGCCCCAGTCCCCTCATCATCCCTGTAGCCCTCTGCTAGACCCTCTCCAGCAGTTCCCTGTCCCTCTGGCACTGGGGAGCCCAGCACTGGACCCAGCACTCCAGATGTGGCCCCACCAGGGCAGAGGAGAGGGGGAGGATCACCTCCCTTGATGTGCTAGCCATGGTCCTCCTAATGCACCCTCATTTCAGAGAGCGGATAGAAGAGGATGAACACAGCTTTCCAGCAAGTTGTGGAAACAAGTTGAACAGTGCCAGTCAGATTAATCAGGCCCAGACTAACTCAGGCTTTGGAAAAATGTTTGGATGTATTACTCAATTTTGAAGGCCTTCTAAAGGAGACTGGACAGTGGTCCACTGGTCTTCTTGTGCATCCTGACAATTGTAGTCAGGTTTTCCCTGTTCTGACATGCACATGAGGGTGAGATTAGAAAGCAGAAGATGATTCAGTTTCAAAACAAAGGAATTTTTTGTCCAGCAGCTCTCCCTTCTAAATAAGGTGGTCATTACCAAATGCCTTGAAAAATTTTGGGATAACTTCATCAGCTGTTCACCTGCTGACACTTTTACAGTGAGGCCTTCGTGAACTCATGTTTCTTGCTTTCTATTTTAAGTCACCATATATGAATCCCAAATTTTAGATTTCAGACTCACAGTTCCCGTTGTGATGGTTTGTTATGAACTAAAGGTCATTTCATCAGTGACTTAGACTTGAAAATAATCTTTCTGTTTTGGGAACACTCCTGGTTCCATTGGATTTCCCATTGCGAGACAGATTGATCTTATTACAGCTGGAGTTGATGGTAAGCCGTAGGAAGTGGCTCTCAAACCAGTGGACACCTTCTGCTCAGGAGAAAGAAGAAACTCTCTGGAAGCATAAATACTGTAATTTGGTAAGTGCCAACCTCACATTGCATATGTTGACAGTTCCTGACCACTTGAGGGTCAAGGAATCAATTACTACAGAAAATAGTTGACAATTTAAGCTAATGAATAAATTTAGGGTCAAGATCCCGTCAGCTGGACTACTTGATGAATGAATTTAACTGAATGCATAATTTTCTCAGCTTCATTGAAGAAGTGACATAGAAATTGGGTTGCTGTCCATCACCAGAAAAGAAAAGAAACACAGGCTGCATGAAACCACAATCACTGGTGTCAAAGACATATGGGAAAATTTCACTCCAACCTTTCAGTATGTTTCTGGTAAAAGAAAACGTGAAGCAGAAGAGTAGGTAATGACAGCACCAGCCTTAAAAAATAGTTCTTGGCCTGTGCAAATGTTCCATTTTAGTAGTGAATCTGACCCAAACTCCATCCTATCTACACACAAAAGATCTTCCCTTGAGTTAAGTTGTGCTTCAACCTATGCAGCATGCAAGGCTGTTGGGGGAGCCAGTGACACTCAACTTTCAATCCTGCAGCTAGCCCAGCTGCCGTGCAATTGGGCATGTGGCAGTTTGAGCTGGACTTAGTAGTGTGCATGTTCCCATCTGTCCTAGGTTGTCCCACTGAGACATAATGAAGCTGTATTGTAAAGCAGAAGGTTTCCATCTGCAGCCAAGGTTTGTCTATGAACCTGCAAACTGCTCCTCAGAAGATCTGTCAAAGCAGACTAAGCCAGCCTACTGTCAGTATGCTTATATTCAATTTACAAGACTCTGAAACTTCCCACCTGAAAACATATAAGTGTCCAGCAATCAAACTTGAAAACTTTCATTATTAAGAAATTACAGTCTTTATGCCCTTGTACTCCCTCAGTCATCCTTAGTAGCCCCCTCAGCAAGTCCACCTGCTCCTTATTTTCTTTAACTAGAATGGCATGAACTCAAACTCAGAGTGTTGTGCAGACATTACACATCAGGACCACAGCAAGAAGCAGAAATGGACAAAAAAAAATCTGTTTGTCAGTGCAAAAATAAATGACATCTACATGGAGGCAGAGAATCTAGGCAGATCAAATCAATCTCTTCACCACTCTAGAAATCTGTCAAAATAGGATGCATACAATAAAGATAAAATCAAATGCTTTCTTACTTCCTGGGGTGGCTGCCTGTGTTTCTGCAATTCAAAGTCAATATCCAAACTACAGGAAGTTGCTTTTGGTTCTCCAGAAGTGTAATTGCTGGCCGTCTCCATGTTCCCTTACAGCAACTAGTTGAAAACCGTGTAGCTGGAGCCTTTTAACAAAGCCTCTAGGCATTATATTGCAACCTACAATGCTTTTATGAAAAAACATCCTTTCAAACTGATTTCCACAGATGGATTTCTCCCTTGCAGAGTGTAGATTTGCTTGTTTTTCTGGGAGAGGATATTTCCATCTACTGATGATAATTGCCAACCTGGACTAGGCAGCTGCAGTATCTGGCTTCAGAGGGCACTGATTCCTGGGGTGGAGATGCCTCCTGTTTTATATATGTGTACATACATATGTATGCATATGTGCATAGCTCAACAGTGTGAGGATGTGGTTTGATGATGTGTTAAGACTCAAACACCTCTAGTACTTGCTGAAAAATGCCCTTAACCTACAATATGAAATGCCAGTTGTGTACAAACTTCTGCCAGTTTCAGATGTGTTCAAAGCATTTTGATGGATTAACTTTCTGTCAGTAGACTTTATATTGGATCAGTATTGCCTGTTCACAGTTATTGCAAAGCTTTTGCTGTTCTTTCTTGTTCCTGCTCATTGCCACCCAGCATCATGCCCTCCAGTTGCTGCAGGTTTTGAGCCCTGTGCTTCCACTTTCTTTTTGTTGTTTTCCTCCACCGGGCTTCCGTTAGACACATCTGTCTGCACTGAAACTTGCTCTGCAGCTGCCATCTGCAATGCACTTTGCCTTGGTTGCCTTTATTTGAATGAGACTTCATGTCTTGTGTTGGACCACTGAAAGACTTTGGATTATCCAAAGTACCTAGTGCAATAGCACCTTAATGACAGTGCAAGCCATCCCGTGCTATATTTATAACATTCTTATCTTCCTGATCCAGTCTTGCCCAGTGGAGTCCAGAATGGTTAGAGATAGAGGTATTAGTATTAGTCCTGCCAGGGCTCTGGGTAGGAAGGCTGTTTTCAGCAAGATGCCACTTTCTGAACCCTTGTTTCAGAAATGCTTCAACAGGGACAGTGAGGGAATGGCACAGAGGCAAGGCCAGCTGTCCTTAGAGCACCTACAAGAGGGCTGAGGTTATCAGTGGCCAAGTCTGGCATCGGGGCAGGGAGAGCTTGCCTGTACTGCAGCAAGCCTGACTGCAGCATGAAAGGTGAGGAGGGACCATTTCCTGAGCACACTGGTGGTTCAGGAACACAGCCAGTCCACCTGATCCCCCAAAAAGGTGAAATCCAAGGATAAGGACCACAGGGAAAGAAGGCCCTTGAGGAGAATGGTCGGGTGTCTCAGTTCCCAGGTGTCCACAGGAAGGTCCTAAAACTGAGGATGGAGCTACCAGCCCAGGTAAGAGGCTCATTTCCCGTGTTTTCTCCATGATCTTTTAATAATTTTGTTTCAAGGACAGCAAAGCACTGATACCTCTGCTACTTCTTCACCTGCTCCTGTCTACACAGCTTCTGATCTCTGACCACAGCCAAGAAGTTCACAACAATGTCTTCTGCTCCAAAGCATATATAACTGTGCCTCCTTACCTGTCTGGAGAGTTTCCCTGGGCCCATTCCAGCTGCTGATCTCAACTTCTTGTGGGAAAGTCTGCCTGGCTTTCTAGTCTCAGGTTCTGGGGAAATCTAGCTTCTCACTGGTCCCAGAAGCGTTCCTTTGGCTGGTGTTGCGAAAGTCACATATCAGCAATTAAAACACCTGAAAGTAGGGGGTGGGGGGGGGTGGTGTGTGTGTGTGTGCGTGCATGCGTGTGTACACACATACAGGCACAGAAGCAACGATGGTTTGACCAGAAGAAGGCTTTGATGAAGTGAAACTAACCTGGGCTTCTACTTAACACTTCCTGATCCTCACCAATCCACCTCAGTTCTTGTATCACAGGTCACACAGCTGCACTGCAGCCCAGCATGGTGCTGTATTGCTCTCATACCAGCTCTGAGATAGACAGGCTTCCCTGCGAAGGTCTCCTCATGCCCAGCTGTCCAGAATCTTGTTCCTAGGAGAGGCAGTCTGGAGACCAGGTCTGCCTGTGCTGGGAAAGATGCCAAAGCATCCAGAGGCAGCTGGTGTGCGCCATCCCTGTCTGCCTCTCACACATGCTCAGGTGGTGAATCACAGGCATAGTTTGGTGATACCTTTGCAAAAAGGCAGCTGCCCACAGAGCTAGCCCAGGCAGCCGAGAAATGCTAGTGGCAATTGCCCCAAAATAGCCCAGGCGAGGAACACAGATAGGGAGAGGGTGGTGACTGGTTTCATTTTCCTTGTTTGAGGAGAATAGAAACCTGTGGCTGAAACCAGACAGAAAGGTCCAGGTGTGCACCTCACCCTGGAGGCTGGCTGCTCTGTGGTGGCCCAGCCGTATGTCTGCTGGGGAAAGCAAGAGCTGCCTGGGTGGCCACGGGGAGTGTGTTCTGGGTGAATGCTATTCACAGCCTGAAGCAGAGGTTTCTGCCCTTGCTGTTGTATGCTATATTTGTGAAGCGGGATGGGCGCTGGGAGATGCTTCAGGTGGTGGAGGCATAACACTCTGTACAGGAAAGTCAGCCTGTCTCTTCAGCACCTGTTATCCTTTACACCTCTAATCATCCCCTTCAGCCACATTTTCTAGAGCAAGTCTGTAATACAGCACCAAGTCTGCTGCAGACTCTATCTAGGAGTAGCAGAGCTGAGGTGATTCGAGAAGCACTGTAAGGTAACCAGAAGGACTTCTAGTCCTAGCTGCTAAGCTGTCTCCCTCCCTTCTCCCCCACTGCTCTCTCCCATGTTTTCCAGGTGCAAAGTTCTTCCTTTTTTTCCCCACGGTTTGCACTTTCTTTTAATTAAATCCTTGTAATCTCTGCTTGTACTTAAACAGTGTTGATTATTTCTAAGGATGGGATATCAAGGATTGCAGAAAGCCTGGAACAAAAGAAGGTGCATCTGAACATAGCAAGAAATGCAGAATACGCAGAAAGACTGTTACTGCTTCCTTCTCATTTCTGCACAGTTCAGTTATAACCAGCAGCCCCAATGAGTGTCCCATTAAGTAATTAGCCAGGATATTCCTAAACCTCAGTGGTGCACAGTGGTACAAAGGCAGCTGGTCCCATCTGTCCAAGTCTCACCAGCTGTCTTTTTTCCTGGTGTCACAGATATTGTTTAGGACTACTGTTCAGGTGAAGGGGATCCAAGTAAGACAGTAAGGATTAAATTCCTCTCTGACTCTCCATTTTGTCTGATGATCAAGTACGCACTCAGAACCACATAGATGCTGCAAAAGTCATTGTAACGGATGAGCTGTGGCAGTGTATGAGGTTGCAGGGGAGCCAGATAGATGCAGTGTGGGACAGCAAGTGGCACAGCTCTGCCTCATGCTGGTGTAAAATGACAAGGTTCTGCGGTCTTACTGCTTTGGCAGTGACCTTTTGCAAACCAGCCACACTGCTGCAGCTTGAGCCAGGTCCGCTGAAGGATCCAGTAACACACAGCTCTGGCACTAGGGCTGCTGTGGCCTGAGTCACAGAACCTGCAGAATTAGATCTACAGTTTACTGGAGTTTTGTGTGTGTGAAACGCCTGAATTATAATACGAACATTGCTTTTTTTCCTTTCAACTATAGAAGATTTTCCCCCCAATTTCATTCCTTACCATTCTGCTGTCTCATTAGTGTTAAATGTGCTTCTAATTCATTATTGAATGGGATTATGCTGCTGTAATTTATCCCTAATCCACACAAGTTTTCCGGAGTAGAAATACACCCTTCCTACGTATTTATTACCTAATTGCACAGAGAATTGTGAACAACTGCATACCTGAACATGACACAGTTCACCTGTTTCCTCAGAGGGGCTCATTATCATCCCTAACTCTTCCCTGATCCTGAGTTTTAACTTTCAGGCAAGCTCAAAGAAAATATCATGCAAAATCCTAGTTTTGCAGGATTGCTTGCGCCAGCATCAGGTACTACACCAGGAATGTTTGTCGGTTCTTCGTTTCTTGAGGATCACCACCGAGACAGGTCTGTCACCTAAAGGGGCAGCAGGACCCTGTTTGTGCTTTTCCAAAGAGGGAACTGCCATTACAGGCACAGTAACCACCTGTGGCTGTTACAGTCCTACAGAAAGGTTAGGCAAGTAGTTTCTTCCTGGTCATCTCCATGTTCCCTTCCCATGCTTGTTGCCAGCTGATTCATCTACTTCTTTGTTGTTGTTGGTTTTGCCACTGTTATCTAAATTTGAAGTAAATTTTTCTCCTTTCCCTACTGGGTGTAGATTAGGTAGCATTTGGAGAAGATTTCTTTGGAGTTGTACAGGTGATCTATCATTTATTCCACATCATTCAACGCTCCATTGATCAGGGCATAAGGGTTTGTCTTTCCTGTGAGTATTGAAGTTACAAATATTGGAATAAATACACAAATGGACTGGGATATGTTAGAGTCAGTGTCCTCTTCTTTCTGCATTAATGGCCCCCTCCGTCTTCCTCAGGTCCTGAATAAACCCCCATTTCTACAATTATAGGAATGAAAGGGGGGAAAGTTTCTAAGACCCATTTTTTCCTTATTGCAAACTATTTTCATCTTGTCTGCATCACTAAAAGATACAAATAAAACTGGAGCTTTGCTCTCCATCACTTGCCTTCCTTTCTCTGGATGGCACTTTTCATTTCTTGAGATCTGCTTGTCCTCTGTAGCAGTTTTTCCTTCAAATGAGGTTCTAATACTAAATGGATGGTTGGGGCAATGGCTTACAGCTCGATCATAAGTCAAGGATGTTTAATGGATCATGCCCAGTATCTGAGTAAGAAGGAAATAGAAGGCTCAACTAAAAATGAGATCACCTAGTAACAAAGTATGGCCATATACGGTGTAGCCTGTTTGCAGCGTACATAATCTTGTCGGTGTACAAATCCTGCTCTGTAATTCACTGAACAGTCCTAAGAAGTTTAATGAAGACAAAAGTAATAGAATTATAGAAGTCTTCAAAACACACAAAATGTGATCAAGGGGATTTTCCTGCACAGAAGTTAAGCTAATGAGTTTGAATTTGGACAATTTGTAACACCCTGTCCTTTCTACTCATTTTTATCCTGGCTACGACTAATAGTCATTTGTCTAGAGATCTCTTGTGATGTAGTCACATTATTATTTTGCTATAAAATATTGATTGGGTATTCAAGAACTGCTTAGGTTGTGGGAAGATTTCTTCAAACAGTTCTTTGTGAATTGAGGAACATCCCATCTAACTGTAGCTATGAAAGACTTTTAACCATGATAGCAAAGTTGTAACTACTCATGTAAGAAATCAACTAGTTTAAGGAAACTTCAAGGAACACAAGGAATTGGTATTGGTCATAAGAATTTTTGAAGCTCTCTACACTCTGTCACTCAATGCAGAGGGAATCCGGAAGCTAGCTGATCATATTTCCATTCCTAAAATTATCTGGAGAAAGATCTCTTTGGACACTGTGTGGCTGATCCAATGCTAAATCAGTTTTTCTGGACTTTATTTGTTTTCCTCCTCCAGGACCAAGCCCACTGTTACTACCTTTGCCCTTTCCCCCTCTGTGTACCGTGCAGGGGGATAGGTGCGTATGTTGTATTTATATCCTGGTGTTATCTTTCTGCCCGTACCATTCCTCTCTTTTGTTTTTTCCTCCTACCCTCAAGTCAGTGTACAATATCAAGTACGTCTGTTGTTTATTGATTTATGCAGTGCTCTGAGTCTGCCCTACAGAAGCCGTTTACAAGCAGGGAACGCTTCATTTGTAACTAAATACTGGGACTTCTCAGCTGGAACACAACAGCCATGTAACAGCGCCGGTAACGCAACTCAACAGCTCTCAGAGAGAAACCAAAGAATACCATATCTAATTGAAGCAACAAGGGATTGTTAACTACTGTGGGAAGAATGTAATTGCTTATGCTGGAAACCAGCCAAGTCACTAGGGTTAACGTTTCTACTCTTACAAAATGCACGCTGGGACCTTTAAATGGCTACTGCTAATTATAGTCGCACCAAATGATGCTGCTTAAACCACCTTTTACTATCACATCACACCATCAACTTTATTATTATTAATGAATCCTTCAGACTGCTCTTCTTGCAGTCTGCGACACAACAAAATAATTCACAGAATGGTAATAAAACTATACCCAAAGTGCTTTAAATCAGTGGATTGTGCATGAAAAAAGTTCAAAATAAATACAACTCCCAGTTTCAGGTGAGGTTTATTTGTAGCAAAATTTAAAACTGTCAGAAAATATAACCGGAAAAGAAAAATAGTGCAAATGAGTAGGTGGATTTGGCTTGTGAATTTAGCTCTACTGTCCTGAGTCTGTAAAGAAAGAAAGCAGAAATCTCTCCTCTATTACGCTGTACAGTGACTGAAAAATTCCTGTAAACTTTGGGGAATAAGGCAGCACAGCTTGTGTCCATCTGAATTTTATCCATCAATTCCTTCCCACTCACATATGAAGAAATGTGTCTCTGTGTGCCCCAGGGAAGCTTATAGCCAGAGAAGGCTTTGCACCTTAACATTTTATCTTCATGAATGCATTTAGACCTACATGACCAAAATGGTTGCATTTTCATTAACTACCGGTCAGCTTCAGTGAGAAAAATGTGACTTATAATGCCTATGTTTGAAAGATAATCACTAGTGGTACACAGCAGATGCCTTTAAATGTGTTTTCCTTTCCTACTTCCCCATTAACCACCATTTAATGGTGTATTGCATAGTTTTAGATTTAAGTAAAAAAATACAGCTCTTTTGAACTCTATCAGTTATTTTAAATAACAGCTTGTGCAGGAAATAGTTGCCTAGAAGCACAAGGAATGCAGACAGAGATGTGATCAAGCATATACTGTCACCATACTCAAATCCACAGCTCCCACAACTTTCACTCAAAGCTTCAGTGGCCAATACCTTTGGCAGCAAGCTCCAGAGCTGGCGAGGTGGGGCTTCTGCCAGACCCAGGGATGGAAGGGCAAATTCCACCATCCTGTTGTTCTGTGGAGCCCTCGCTGCCCCTTGCATAACAGCAATTCCAGGTTTTAAAGCTTTTCAAAGAGCCAGGAGGGGGGCACCCTCGGGAAACGTTATTTTGGCTAAAGGCAGTGCTTCTGAGCCTGTCAGCGGATCACGTGGCAGCTGGCACAGGGCAGAGGGACAGCAATAGATGTCCACAGTTCGTGACACTGCTCTGGGTATAGTCTCTTAAACTTGGATTTGGTGTCTGGGCTGGTTTGGGGCTTCTGCAAAAAAGTTGTTCAACATGATGCGTGCAAGTATGTGTATTGGCTCTAATGGGACCGCTGCAGTGCCTGAAGTTTAGTGTGTCTGTAACTGCTTGAAGGAATGGGGCTGTAAGGTTTAATTTTACAAGGATGTCACTAAAGGCTTCTGCTAAAGCAGCAGGCAGGAGGGAGATCTGGGTGCTGACAGCCCTTCCAGTGACTCACTGCAGCATCTTTAACAAGTCACTTCCCCCACAGCCCAGTCCCTGTCTGTAGAAGGAGCATAACAGAGATTCACACTCTCACACTTCGAAAGCAACACCCAGAGTTACTGGCTTGCTTTCCTGAGGACACTGTCACAGCAAATCGGGTGATCTAATAGCAAGCGTTCTAACAGATCAGATTATCTCTCCCTACAAGTGTTGCCTCTCTTGTATCTTTAACTGATCATGTCTACGACAATACTAGTAATACTAAAAAGAGATTAACCTGAGATCTGGGGAAAATTTGGTCTCCATCCCACTCTTTTGCTCTGTTATTTTCAAGGTACCAGCCAGAAACATTAGTGTGTGCAAGTAGCATCTTCCCCTTCAATGGGTCTAAGTCTATGATATTATCTCATGTACTCACAGACTTTCTGAAGCATGGGTTTGTTTTATATGTGTGTTTTTATAAATTATTTTCTTTTTTCCTGCAGAGCTAAGAGAGCTCTGTGATGAACAATAGTTCTGTATTTGCAGAATTTATATTACTAGTAGTTAGAAGGATGAATGTTCCAGTCTGCTGAAGATTTTGAAATCTGATTTGTTTCTGAAGAGGAATAAACGTGAATGTTTTAAGGCTTCACAAAGAAGGACTTTGGAAAAAATGCTTTAAATAAATTCAGAGAGTTCAACAGAGTGCAATATTTTATGTCAGTGGTGACTTGTTTTTCTATATTAAAATCTATAATAAAAGATAAACATAATTGGAGAGGAAATTCATTTGTGTAGTTAATGAGGCATTTTTATTTATGAGTACAATACACAAATAAAATAAAATGTTGCATAGCCCAAGAACGTATGGCCCCATCAAAGTTTCTTTATCCAGTTCTCCTGGGAAGGATGCTTAAGCCAATAAATATTGTCAGCCTCAAACACACAGATATTCACAAGCCTGCCTCAGCTTGCAGAGACGAGAGGTTGTTAAACCCCTGTTCTTTTAGCTGTTAAGCTGAGCTCGACTTGGAATTCCCTGAGGTGCCATAAACATGCAAACCCCATCTTTTCAGGCTCAGTTTCAGGCTGTGTAGATAGGCAGTAGCTTTCCCAGCACTGGCACACTGCTGGGGGATGCTGCAGGCTGGTGGGGACACTGGGGCAGCAGCAGTGCCTGGCTGAGTGTGACAGCAGGAGGGTGTTCTTGGTGTCTGTGGACTTATTGTCATGCCTGCTGCGAAACATCCAACTTTTGTGATACATGGCTGTGGGAAAGATGTGTCGGAGAAGCCACGTGGCTGACACCTGGAAATGAATATGACATATCCTGGAAAAAGATGAGGTTTTGGAGGAGTACAGATGTTTGGCCACAAATTTGTGCTACGGCATGTAGATAAAATACTTTTGGAAGGAGCCGTGAAGTTTGGTGTTCTGCGCCAATGTGGAGCTCCCCAAGGAAGAGCTAAAGTTCCTCCGGTGCTGACTCATGCTGCCCAGGCTGATGGAGCTTGTTGCTCGACTGACACGCTAGTAACTTAATATTGTTTTTCAGTTGGATTTGTCGGTTATTAGGAACTTAGGCTAAAAATATGCTACAAAACTTCTATTATTTTTACTGCATGACTTTGCATTAGGGTGCTTTAATGGCTGCTTATGGACAAAAGTAGATTAGGAAACCTCATCTGAGTGCATAAAGTCCCTAGAACCAGGTTCTGGTTTTGGTAAATATCAGCCATTTCACACTAAGTTAATGCTGAGGCGTTAATTCCTTATTGTTCAGTATATGTTTTATTTTATCTAAATAACTATCTAGAAAATATCAGAGATCATTTGCCTCATAATGCAACATCCTGAGACACCTACTGCAACAAGAAAAAGGAATAAGAAACAAAACTGACAACCTATACAGTATAAGTCACACAATACAAAGTGTACAATGTCCCTGTGCATAAACTAAGATATTTAATTACCAACTGAGTAGATTACACTGAACTACAGAAAGCATAAATACTTGTGGAGATAAATCCTGGACTAGTTCCATGCAATAACAGCTACAGAGATAAGAAGATGAAAATTTGTCACCTGAGGTGGCTTTTTGTTATTCCAAATGAATCATTAACTTGACAACTTCTACCAATAGAAGATGCAAATGTTCAGAGGAATCTCATTTTAAAAATGCTATTTACAGCATTAAAGTCCTTTCAGTCTCCAGGGAGGGAGGTGTGGTGTTATCATTATGAAGTGCCAGACAAAGGGTACATGCTCAAGAAGCAGACAGAGCCAGGAGGCGGTATCACAGGTACCTTTCCTCCCAGAGGGATGCTGCTTCAAGCTGAGGAACCCCAATAACCAAATTAATATTATCCAACCATTCCAAACCCACCAGATTTGCAGGGATTTCTCCACTCTTCACCACCCCATTTTTATGTTTGAAGTTTTGCAGGCAGGATCTTTACGTATCCAGCTAATTCCTAGTGTGGACGTAATCTAGGAAGCAGGGTAAATGATTAGTCTGTGTAAAGAGACGTGTGTCTTGCGATGAGCTAACTATCTTCTCAGTAAAGTCTCACACAGAGGCAATTTCTTTTCTGTGAGGAAAAGTACCTTTTGACTAGATAGCTTTATTGCTGCATAACTGAAAGGGGGACAAGGCACCGCAGGTGTATTTAACATGTGTAGTGGAAATCAGCCCCACGGGTGAGGGCAGAAGGAACGACACTTTGACTGACTGCATCTGGGTACATACTCCCTGTGCCTCAATGTCACTGTCAATGATTTCCCTGCAGGAGTTCTGGCAATTCTCCCTGTATATGCGGTCACCTTTTCTTGCAATGGAACCCAGCTGAAGTTGTGCTCCATTAAGCAACTGACTGCAGTATAGTGTAAATCTCTCACCCATATCTTGTCCAGAGGCTTTCTTCTCTTGGTTTTCCTTGGTGGAAGAGTGATCTCCATACTTGTGCTGCTGCCTCCTGCACTCCATACCTGAGCTTAGATCTTAAGGGTTTTGAATATGAATTGTATTTCTTCCAGGTTTTCATCTGGAAATCCCTCAGCAAACTTTTTGCTAACCTCTTTTCAGCTGTTTTTCATCCATGTTTCCATTTTGCTGCTCCAGATAACTTTGGCCATTGATACCTGGTTTGTAACATTACCTCAGTGTCTGCTATTAAAGAACTGAAAAGCAACATTACAGACCTCTTTAAAATGATAGGTCCCTGGAGCACTCAGCCACCGTCCCAGCATGGCAAAATTGGCTGCAAATGCCTCTTGCTTGCAACCCCACTGTTTGCAAATTGTGCTGGCAGCTCAGTGACCCAAGAGAGCCTGGAGATCTCCCGCCCCACAAAGCCAAGGCTCAAGACACTGTGTGGGGAGCTAGTAAGAAAAATTATGCTTTGCAAAGAGTCTGGATGGGACCCTGTTGTGCCTCTGACAGATACTTCTGCTTGGTGATGTCCCTGAAGGGGAGCAGAAGTTACCTGGGCAGTGCAGCATATACCCACATCTCACTGCCTGACAGGAGACATGGGAGAGGTGAGGGTGTGGGCTTTTCCCTTTGCCATCACCATGGATTGTCTTGTGAGTCAGGCGTGAAGATCTGGGAAAGGACAACACTGGGTACCTGTAGCTTTATTCCCACAACTATTCAAAAAAAATGGGAGGTGGTCATTGGGCCCAAAGGCTCTCCAGTTGTTTCCCTTCATTTTGGGGCATGTAAAGCACTGGATAGGAGCTTTGCTCCTCTGATTCCCTCCAGTCAATTGTCCTCTGTACCTTTGCCTCATGAATAAGTTGACGTTGTAAGGAAACCCATCTGTCTGTGTCATCAGTTTCTTATTCAAGCAGAAAACTTATTCCAAATTCAGCTATTGTTGTGTTTATACAGCAATCATATGGATCATGGTTATATTTCTATATCTGAGTGTAAGGTAGAGCACGCCAATTAGCTTGTGCTATGTTTGGGTTGGGTTGGGATGTGCGATCAAGTCTTGGGCAAAAGATCTGCAGAATTCTTTGGCACAGAAATTCCAGTGCTCTCAGTGAAACGTAGGTGCAGGTAGAGTGGATCTTGCTTTTTTCAGACAGTTAGAAAGGGCAGATGCAACACGCTCATATTGATACAACCAGGTAGTTTCTGCACAGTTATATCAAGAATGACTTCTATTTTTCACAGCAGTTTTATTCCAGATAGTGGCTGGCACTGATAAGCCACAGTAATTTTTGCCTAAATTGCTCCTGTTTAATTACATAGCTTGGATTACAACTACACATGTATTTATTTTTTTTTTAACAGATTTAGCAGGAGGTCTTCCCACTTATACTTTAGAGGTATTGACAGTATATTTTTTGTCAAATCCTAGATTCCAGATCAAAAGGTACCAGTACAATAATCTAGACTTTTTTTTATAACAAGTCAAAGAAACTCAGATAGTTTTTCCTTATGAGCCCCCAAGCATCTGTTGTATTCTCAAGATATTTCTTAGAAACAAATTAAATTAAGGATCACATATGATGAAGAATCTATCACAGCACTTGTTAATTTGTTCCATAGTTAATTCTCCTAATGCTTAAAAATGTGCCTTATTTACAGCTTGAGAGCTGTAAAGCTGTATCTGGCTTCTGGATATCAGCATGGTTTTTAACTCCTGGAGTATAGGGCAGCTGTCTACAGGAAATCTTTTTTCTATATGGGTTCTTGTAGATCATGATCAACACCTTTTGGTCCCTTAAATGAAGTTAATAAATAGGGCTCTTTAAGCATTGCACTAACTTTTACAGACAACAAATTGCTTTTGTGGCCCTCTTCTGAGCCTTTTCCCATTTCTCAACATCATCCTCCCAATGCATCTATCAAGCCTAGACACACTGGCTACATCTAGAATAGCAAATTAATCGGGAAACATTTCTGGGCACTTGAACTTGATTGTCCCTGGTGTTAAATTGTTAGCACAGGCTCTGGTGTGGTTTTGGCCTGGATCAATGGGACACATCGGCTCAGGCCAGACAATGTCTGAGCACTGTTTGGGGTTAGCACAAGCCAGTAGCCATTCCCAACGGGCAGCTCATCTGCAGCCATTGTGGTTTAGAAATTAAGATAGTTTACGGGCATGGGTATGGACCATTTCATACCAACCAGCCTCAGTGCTAGTGGGTAGCACAGGGCACTTGTAATTTACTGGCAGAGACGTAGGTGGTTGGTAGTCTGGGGTGGCTTTTCCATGCTGTATTTTGAGAGGGGAACACCATCTTGTTCCTTTTTGTCATGCTTCACACCTCCAGATCTACACCCCTTGCTGCTCTGCTGCCCTTGAGGCTTGTAGTGATGTTACTATCTACCATGTTCCCCCAAATATTACCATTGTCAAGGATCCCAGGATATTGGATTATTCTTCTTCTTTTTTTTTTTTTTTTTTTTTTTTCAATAGGAGGGTAACAGGGATAAAATTTGTATTTCTAAAGGCATATTTTTGAATTTGACTGTGTATGATATTTGTCAGAGCACCTGTTAAAAGTTTAGGTGAGCTTTCCCAGATAAGCATTCTGATTTCATCACAGTGTATCACTTCACCATTTTTACTAGAAATTATTTTAGAATTTCTTCCAGAAAATAGTGCTAATAAAAAAGGCAAATGAATAGCATTGTGCCAAAAAAAGATCTTTCTGGGAACTCCTAAAAATCCTAAAAATTCAGTTGGGGAATGTTTTGCCTTGTGCCATTAATTTTTGTGCTGTTTCAGATACCTTACTGGTAAACCTTCCTTTGGCTACACTGATTTCACACATCTGTGTTGTTTTAAAATGGAGTGCTGTACACTTACTCAATAAAAACCTCAAGAAAGTCTTTTTGGTCAGTCTGGCAGTGGGAAGGAGAAAATAAAACCTTTCAAGAGGACAGTAAGTAAGGGTGATGGAGATAAACAGAATTCAGCCAGCTCTGGATCTCAGCCCTCTGGAGACTTTCTCTGTCACTGGGAGAAAAGTATGTGAATTGAAAACCCTCCTACATTTGTAGAGAGGCATTTTTAGTGATAATGCAAACATGTTGGGCTCTCCCTCAGTTGCAGAAAAATTGAATTCCCAGCCTGAAGTAGTACTATTTTTTTCTCTGGCAGTTTCAAGATCCCAGCTACATTTTCATCATTCGTCATCACGCGGAAGGTGCTTGTGTGTCAGCTTCAACACTATAAGTCAATGCCTATTTCACATCATCTCCTGATAGTTTTAAGTGAGGAGTTAGGATCTTCTGAGGATCTTAATGGCTGAACAAATGAAAAACTGTTCACCTCAACAATAAATTAACTCAGCAATGGGTTTCTGTGTCTCTGCTAATGCTGGACCACAGAACGATCTGTGGGACCAAGATCAAGAGGAGTATGTTTGGAGACAAAGTTCATAGCTTAAATTAAACTATTTTTACTTTACAGTTGACTTACAATAAGCTAATGATTTTGGTCACATGACAGGTGGCAAGTTTTAAAGACACACTAATTTATTGATTACAAACTTATCACCATACCATAAGGTATCTTGGCGCAATGTCTCAGTCCATATCTAATCTGGATTGTTGTCTGCTTCAAAGAATAGTGATGTGTTAATCTCGGGTTTTAATATATATATATATGTCTGCATTAATAGCATTAATGCTATGGTTGTGGTACTCGGTTGTTTCTCAGGTGTTGGATCATGACCACTTGGGGTGCATATAGAGGGGAAGGTTCAAAGTGTTAAAGAGAGGATGGTTAAAGTGACAGAGGTGCAGCACCTCCAGTACAGGGGATCAGAGAACCTTGAATTAATTTTGCTGCCAGAAAAAGCCCCGTTCCTCCAGGGTGGGGAGGGATTACACCTGTGACCAGTGAGGAGGAATGGTCTGCTGAGCAGCAGCAGATACAGGGACATTGTAGGAAATGTCAAGACCTCCAAAGCAGGGTGACTGTGGTGCTAGTCTGAGAGATCCTGAGCTCACCTGGATTTGAGAAGCCTTGTCATCGATACCAAATATGTCTTTCTGCTTAACAAATTATTTCTTCCACAATCCTGAAAAGCAAGAATGAAACCATATCTGCAAATAAGTTTACAAATGCCAGAAAGCCCCTGAAATTCTGACACAGCTTCATCAGAGCTCACCTCCTGGTCTCCTTATCTTAGCCTGCAAGACTTCTCTGTCCTCTTCCTCATTCCACTTCTTTCTTTTCTCTCCCCACCTCAGCTTGTCAGGCTTTTGATACCAAAGGTTGCAGGGGTTTTTGCTTTCCTTTTCCTTCCCCACCTATCCTGCCTGCTCTCTCCTCCTTTTCCCCTCTCCCTAAAGACTGCAGAAAAGCACTGCAGCGGAGGTGGTGTGGCTTAAAGGTACAGAGCCCCAGTGAAAGAAAGTGGAAATTCACGCTCTGAAATTTGTGAGAATCCTTTGCATGTCCTGCCCTTTGCACCTTCGGTAAGCGAAGTGTGTTTTATATTGGCTGCACGGCTTGGCTGTGTCCCAAGGACAGAACAAAGAGCCAAGTTAGAGTTCTTCAAGAGATCATTTTCAGGCTGGTGGAATGTTCCCACAGAAGGGATTGAACTAGAACAGGTTTTAAAGTTACTTTTGGGTGATGAGGAGTCAGGCAGACTCTTGGAAATTTGCAGAAGAAATGGGCATTGCTAGTTGTGCTGAGTTTTTACAGCTCTGGAAGTTTTACCTAAACTAATTTATCTCTTCTGCTTTTGTAGCCAACTCTGTCTACGGTCTACTGGTACTTCTTGCCAAGAGGAATACTTAAGGATTTAGTGTGCATATTACAGCCAGGATGGCACACAAAACCCCATCTGAGAGCTTCTGAAATATGACTGTCTCTCACAGTCTGCAAAGGTGCAACCCCCTCCAGCTGAATCAGGGGAAGCTGTGCTCACACCATGTCAGCAGGTGTTGGCCCTTTGTTGATACTACTGTTTGTTTTCCTATTCGGGGAGCCAGAAGAGGAAACTGCATTGTTACAGCAAAGGGTGATTTACCACCCCTGCTGCCCAAGCAGTGATCCACCCCTGTGGATCGCTCGGATTGCACCCCTGAGCGGCTGCAGCATGGCAGTGACCACGCTGCTCCTGCAAAAAACAAGCGATGCCAAGCGGGCAGTTGTGATGGGGAGGTGGAGGCATTTTAACAATTAAATAGCACCATCTGCAGGCCCTGCGTGTCTCACGCCCCCACACCAGCATGGCAAGTGTGCAAACACCTCAGTCCGCCGTGCCAGTGGACCCTGCCGTTGGCTGCTGCCCATGATGGCACCTGCAGCGTGTCCATGGATCCGCTGGCTCTCCTGATGGCAGTCCGGGTGGCTGTGCTGCCATGTGTGGCTGCAGGCACAGACATGGTGCCTTTTGGACAGGACTGGCAGAGACTGGTCTGTGCAGGCGGTGAACGTGGCCTTGGAGTGGTCACCTCGAGGTAGGCTGAGCCAGGAGGGTGTTTGGCTAAGA
Source organism: Falco naumanni (assembly GCF_017639655.2). Classification (NCBI taxonomy): domain Eukaryota; kingdom Metazoa; phylum Chordata; class Aves; order Falconiformes; family Falconidae; genus Falco; species Falco naumanni. The sequence goes on from NC_054055.1 coordinate 72,238,872, forward strand.
CCTGACAGGCAAAGCACAGTTCAAGGTGTTGTTTTCACAGGAGAAATCTTCATCTTTGGTTATAGCTGCTCACTGGCAAACATCAGCGAGGGCTTTTTCAGCTTCCTTTGCCCACTGGTCCAGGGCCAACAGGAGCACCCACTTGTGCTGTCGCAACGTGGAGGCTGTCTGACCTGCCCTTTCCAGGAAAACCACCACCAGGAAACATGTGTCTAGTGGGAAGAAGGATTCACCCCGTGACTGTGAACATGCTTGCTTTTAGGCTTACTTTTCCATTAAAAGGAAAAAAAATACCAAACCAAAAAAACTAAACCCCCCCACACTCCTCCTGCAGTTCACGGGTGAGAGACAAACCCATCAGGAGAGAGAAAGTGAATGAGACACAAACTGATGTTGTAACATTGATAACTTTCCCTTTAAATCACAAACTTTTTTTATTTTTAAGCCTTCTGCTGCTGGCACATTAAAATGTCTGCTGAATCCCTGACTACTCTTAAATCATCAGCACTAGGTTGTGAACATTTTTCTGCTGATACTTTTCTTTTACTAATAGTATCTCTGCTGTCTTATAGGAATCCTGCTAAAAGAACCATGACTGATTTTTTTCCCCCCTCCTTTTTTTAATGCTGAAGGTCTACCTCTTTATTTTCAATAAAGCATTTGCCTGAAATCCACCTGGGGAATCTTATCTGCTGCCCAGCTGCATCTTTCCAACAAACACGCAGAATGAAGGCGAGTTTAGTATATTCTCCGGGTATAATACCAATAGCTCCCTAAAAAAAAACCCCACAAAAACAAACCCGACAAAACCAAACACTTTAAAGAAGTTGAGTACTTTAGTAAAAACTGGATAAAATGAGCCTCTGTGGAAGAAGAGAAACACCTGCGGCTCAAGGTGAAAGACGCTTTGCACTTGGCCACCACTGTGCTGTGCCCCCTCCCACCAGCTTGGCTTGCACCCAGAGCAGCGCCCACCTTCCCCCGTGTCTGGGGGAGTGGGTGTGTGTTTTGGCCTGATCTGTGCTGGAGTTCACCACTGATGCTGGCAGCCTTCTCACGTTCACAGCAGTCCTGCAGCAGAGCTGGCAGTGGGATCTTTGTCCCTTGAAGGCTGGTCCAGTGGCCACCATCACCCAGCCTGCCCTCCTGCCCGCTCTGGCCACCCAGGAGTCCCACAAGGGACACAGGCACACAATAGTGCTGCTGCCTGCAGTGAGGGCAGCTCTGATGCTCTCTGCACCCAGCTCTCTACACCATCATTGTCCCAGTGACACCACCTTGTGATCAAGGTTACAACAGTCTGGGTCTTCCCTGTGACGACCTTTAACAGTCCCTGCTTCAAGGGGTGTATAGGTGGTGCATTGCATAGTGGGTATCTTGCTGCCGGGAGAGACAACAGAACATTAGCTGCTGTCTTGGGAGCGCCCTATGGCTTCAGGCACTCCCAGGATTTCTCAGCTCGGCTATGTGCGACTGCAATCCTTTTGTTCAGATCAATACCTAAGCCACAAAATCATCCTTCTCTAGTATGCTGGGAGTCGTATGCTCTGAGGATGCATTACCATCCAAGCCTGTGACTTTGTACAGTCAGGCAAATCAGAATTATTAATGTAAGTAATGAAACTATCTCAGAGCAAGCTCTGTCCCTGATGACCTTCTTGCATGAAAACTAAATGAAGGATTTGTAACAAAAGCAGAAAAATACTTTGAACACAATATTGGCTTCCCAGTTTGGCTGAAGAGCAAAGGAAGTATTAATGTATTGTAAAGGGCTCTGGTGTGACATCATGGGGTACAGGATGCAGACCTGGCCACCAAGGTTGAAGTAAGAGGAACTCCAAGAGAAGGAGGCATGCCGCGTTGGTGCTGGAAATGCTGCCATGCTGGCAAGTAGAGGCTTCAAAGAGCAGAGCAGCCTGTGTGCCTTCGCCATACAAAAAGGAAGCGAGAGGAACAAACCCCCTAATCACTCCTAAGACGGGTTGTGGAAGAAGTTGCATGACAGGTACCTGAGAGAGCAGGGGTGACACTTGGTGCTTGGTCTTTTCCAGCAGTGTTCAGCCACCGCGCTGGTCAACGTGTAATGCAGCCAATGCTTTTCAGTAAGGGTTGGACTAACTGCTCTGTAAGTAAGGAGCTGGTGCCCTTGTGTGCATGCCACTGCCTCCTTCTTGCCAGGTGAACGCTGGCCAACAAGCGTACAAATGATGAAGAGTGGTGAAGCTTGCCCGTGACACAGAAGCCTTGCCCTCATCCAGCGATGGCTGTTTGCTTGACTGCCTGGTGGGAGTGCAACTCTGGTTCTGAGCCTGGCAGAGCTGCGGGCAGCCCACACCTCCAGCTGCCTGCCATTTCTGATCGTGAGTGTGACAGCAGCTGTAGAACAGCATGCTGTGTGCAGTCACCTGGCGGCAATCTCTTCCACAGGTTTTTACAGCCTAAATGAGCTAGGCAAGAGGGAATAACCTGGATTTTACTCTGCTGGATGTGGTGCGATTACACCAGGGATTCAAACGCTTCTTAGTTACTACCCAGCAGTTCCTGCAGAAACTGCAGTTCCTCCCTGGGCAGCTGTCTGCCCTTACTGGCAGGCAGGGATTCCTCCAGCCTCATGTTCCCCAACACATCGAGCTCTCCAGCCTTTATTGTTTGAAGCCTGGATGGATTAATCGGGGACTGTCCTGGAGACCATCACCAGCTTTGCAGAGCTGGAGGGGGAGCACTGCAGCAAGCTCTGAGGTGGCAAGGCCGTTTCCCTGGGGAAATAGCTGTGGCTCCTGCTGCCCTCCTGCTGGGCGCTGCTACTCAGGGAAAGCACGGCATTATCTGCCAGCACCCTGTCCGTGCATTCGTATTGTTAACGGGAAGCCTGCAAGCAGTGGCTCAGCATAGCCAGAGCATGGTGACCTATTCCCTCCTTATCCTGCCAGGAATACCTGGCCTTCTCTTGCTGGGCTGAAAACTTCCAAGTCATTTTCCAGGGCAGTGCACACCTGCAAAGGTTGCACCGGGAGTTAAGAGATGTGTTTCCGCTGCGCAGTCTGGGTACAAACCCAAGCCATTTGTGTTTCCTTATTTGTTCATCAGTGATGAGGATTTTCCCTCTACACACAGCACCAATCATCGCTTGAACTCAGCAGCAGATTCTTTTGGCCCATAATGGTTTGGTTTTTTTCTGGAGGGATAGAGACATCCAAGACTTGGACACTTCTGCTCATGCATCAAGCTAGGCAGACACAAGAGAACTCAGGTCCAGAAGGTGGTGGCCCTGGCAGAGTACAGCTCCTGTCAGGTCTTACTAGCTTGGACATAGCTCCACTTTAACCTGGCTTTCCATCTTCTGAGCAGACCTGGCTCAGGCTCAGACAGTTTGCAGACCACACAGATGGCCTCGGTCCCTCTGCATCCATACACAGAATACAAACCTACGTGAATGGAGAGTCTAGTGCTTGGGTCACCACCCTCCCTGTAATGACATGTTTTGTGGAAAGGTGTCACACTGGAAACAAACCTTGCTAATGAATCTGATCTACATTTCTAATCCAAGTCAACAAAGTATGCTTTGTTTACCAAAAATGTGCATAACACTTGATCTGTTTTTCAGTTTGGATCCTCCACTGTGTTCCCTAAATAGCTGAAGAAGAAAACATTTACTACTCAAAAAGGAATGTTTCATTGCTTGAAACTTCATTAATAGTTGCTGGAAAACATTCTTGCCCATTTTGAAGTAAAAATATCAAGACCAGAATGTGATAGATATTGAAACAGCACTGGGTTGCAGGAGGGTTAAACCGAGATGAGAGGATTGTGCAATATGCTGTTGTGGAAAAGCAGCAAACTTTACTTTTAGTTCCAGCTCGCCAAATGATTAGAAGGGCAATAGAGCAGAGATTTTTTTCTAAGATGGACCTCATTTTATGCTGAATATTCAAAAGGCAGAGCTGTGAAATTCAGGCATTTCCAAAATGTATGGTTGGGTTCTGCCTTCAGAAATGCCTAATAGCAGATTCCTTTTCCTTTGTAGTTTATGGGCTGTGATAGTGCTTTAGACCTTGCCAAATACAATATCACGGGAGGGCAGAATTACATGTTCTATGACTTGAAAGACAGAGAATGCTGAAAATATTAGCATTTATTTCCTATTGCACCTGAAGGAATACAAACTTCTTCATTCATGGAGCTGGAACAGGAACAAGGAGGGACTCAATCCCCTAAACCCAATATGAGTTTTGGAAAAAGAAAAAAAGAAAAATTAAGAGGAAGCACCATTTCAGTGCTCTGTTTGTTTTTACTACTCTCCAGAATTTCTTATTAACTGTGAGTTAGATAGAAAAGAGAGGATTGAGGTACATAAACTAGGGTCAGTTTGCTCTAGGTCAATCTCCCCTCCCTTAGCAGCTGCCCAGCTGTGGAAAGGTCTAAAGCTGATTCTAACTCTGGGTCTGCACACACAGTGGGCTTTTTGAGTTGCTGGTTTGAAGTGCTTGCCAGCCCAGAAATGAGGTACCGAGAAGTCAGAAATAACAGCCCTTGCTTAGTGGATGCAGGAGTCTTAACTGGGTCTGGCCTTCAACTCCTCTTCTGAGCTGTGAAAGGCCAGGACAACTAAAATGACAACAAAACAAATGATACTTAAAGAGGAATTCAGCAGGTGTAGGAGGCAGGTACTGGAAAATTCAGGCATGTGAGCTGAATGGTCTGAGTAAATGTCATCCATATTCTTCACTATATTCGGCATATTTAGATGGTGTCAGAATATCAGGTGGTTTTTTCTTGCAGAATTAGGACAAATAGACCTGAATATCCACTGGGAACTAGCTGAAGTTAGTCATGTTGCCCACTGCACAACAGGAAAGTTCAGTAGGATATTAATGACAGGGTAATAGAAAAACCCATTTAGAAGAAAGAAAGAGACTTAAGTTACAGACAGATAGCAAAGAAGTCAGACAGCAGCAGCAGCAGAAGGCAGGGCACCAGGGCAAACTGCAGTGGCAGATATTAAGGTTACAAAAGGCAATAGTGATAAATTCGTTGTTGTAAGACATGTATGTATTGGAGAAGGGACCACGTAAGTTGCTGTCCTGCCACCTGTAAGTCACAAAAAGGATGCAATACTTAAGGTCTAGATTCACTAAGGTGTTTAAATTTGTAAGTGCTATTTGGGCAATGTTGATTTTAACAGGTTTAGGGCCCTTTTTGCAGAAGGCTGAAACCTGTCTACTTCTGAGGACACAGCCACGGACTACATAATCCACATCCATTGAGCAATACAAAGGCTGGGCACCATATGTAAGTGTGAAGAAAGAATAGACACTTCGCACATGAGAGTGTATGAGTTTGAAACCCCACTGAAAGCATGCAGTTTAAAGCACTCTATGAGAGAGATGAAGTTCAGGTATCACAATCTGAGGTGCAGTTTGCAAAGAGGTCATGGAGCCACCATTCCCTGTATGATAGCTTTGCTCAGACACCTCACTGGTGCCCACGTTGCTGTATGCTACCCCCTTTGACTGCAGAGCAAGACCAAAGCAATGGAAAGGGAGATGCATTTTTGCTGCCAACATGGACAAAACAGTGGCTCTGATGTGATTAAGGACAGCTTTTCCTTGCCTGCAAAAACTCAGGTATAAATATTCACATCTTCATTAGAAGAGCATAATGGAGGTATTTGACTTGAAAGGTTCTTGCATGAAAAGGCTTGAGATATGAGCATGGCCCGTACAGAGAGATACACCATTTTGGAAAAGGACAGATGCTGCTGTGTGTTTCTAGCTGCTCCCTGAAGAAACACTGGAGATGAGGATGATGGACAGCAAGTGGGTAATGGTACCAGTGTCTGAGAGACACTGTCTGGAAGCCAGCAAAACAGCGGCTGCTTCTGCAAGGCGACTCCAAATTAGGCAAGACTGCCTGTATGACAAACAAACAAAAAAAGACATTACAAATAAAAAGATATGGCTATCAGGATGGACGGTTTGAGTCCTGCCGAGGGAAGGCTGCTTTTCATTAGCTGCTACTGGTGACACAAGTAGCAGCCTCATGGGAAGAATTAGACTGGAGGAGAGGGCTGCAGCAGACTTTCTTATGAGTCCTGTGAATAATAAATGTGAAGAAAGAACAATCTGGATTTTGAAAACAAACTTTTGGCAGAAGAAATGTTAGATTCATGTGATGTGAGGCTTCTCTGAAAGAGGAGCTGGTATGGTTTGGATACACTCCAATTTATCCAGAGGGGAAATAACCTTCTGCTAGCAGGATTAGAGGGGAAGGCTTTAAAGTGAAGAAAGGGGAGGAGGATACATCCTCCAAAGACAAATGAGAAGTCCATAATAAAACACCAGAGCCAGTGTCACATACAGAAGGAAAGGAAATTTGGTCTTGAAAGCAGAGTCTGTTTTGGATCTCAGCTGTCCTCCTTCCGAGATGCTGAATGGGATGCAGAGAGTCAGATAAGCGGAGTACTGCACAAAGCCAAGCCTTTTAGGTCCAAGCAAATGATATCAGGTTGGTACTGATAAAAAGCTTTTTCATCAGGTCAGTGTGGTTTAGAAATCATTCCTGTAAACATCTTCTAACATTATAACACAGATTCGTTAGCTTACTTGCTTCTTCTTCTCAGCAAGGAATTCAGGGACTGGGAGTTACAGATGGACGTTTTATGCCAACAGTAAGACACTTGCCGGTCAGACCTCTGGCACACTCTTAGTTTCACCTTCAGAGCTTGGATTTCTGCAACACGTACCTTAGACAGGAGATTTCAGTATCTTGGAAAAATTTGGTTTCAGGAGATTTACTGAAAATCTGCATTTCTCAAACACAACGTTCTTTTCTACCAACATTTTCTTAAGGTGCAGACATCTGCCTTAAACAAGGCAGACTGCAAAACGTCTCACAGAACAGCTGAATGACAGAAATTAAAACCGGATTGAAACAAATTCCAGCTAGATCTCAAGCTCCCCTTCATTTCTTGGAGGGTTCCACCTGCATTGCTGCACCTACTGCTTGTAGATGGTCCTGGGAAAACAAGCACCTACCCACTTAGTGTGAGGCATTTCCTGGCCCCGTTTCATGAGTCAGGAGACAATCCTGATACCCTCCAAGACTGCAAGTATGCTTGAGATGTTATTTAAAGCACAGATCGTTCTCACTTACCCTGCCAGATGAGGTCCATTTATTTGGTGTGGGGTCTTTCATGGTTAGCTATGTTTCACTGAGGTAGCCGTATGGGATGACAGATGCTAGGGCAGGTATATGAAGCTGGGCTTGTTCTGGCAGTGCTGTTGACATTGGCAAGCAGAGGAGGAACCATTAAAATATTTGGGCAGTGTAGGCATGCTGCTCTGAGGCTGTTTCTGTAACGCTCTTGGTACATTTAGCACAATTTGGGAAGCAGTACACTAAAGGAATGTGAAACAAAATTCTGTGTGCAGTGAAGTCATGAATAGTTAATGCAGCTGGATGGAGAATGGTAATTCTATTTCATGGAGGAGTTTGATATTTGCTTTCTTTCACATTTGGAATCAAAACTAAACATCCTGCAATTCTCCATGCAGTGCCAGAAGGAGATCAGGGTCCTGGCTGGGCCATGTGGTGAACCGTTTGGGAAACATCGACCCTGATGATGCTGCTGCCAGGAGATGCAAGAGTGCATGTTCTGAGGACTGTCAACTCTTTTTGCTTGGCTGCTTAAACATTAAAAACACCTACAAGAATAGTCCATCTAGCCCAATATCCTGCCCTTTTTGTGGTCCACAGCAGATGCCTAGGAAGATAAGAACCAAGCAAATGTCTCCTCAGTACTCTCCCAGGCCCCAATAATCTAAGAATTAGGAACATTGTGAGCCAGAACTGACATTTTTATTCCAAGTAGTCCTCGGTGCATTTGTCCTGATGCATTTAGCATCTGCAGCATCCTGTGGCAAGGATTTCTGTAGCCAAACAGCAGCTGGTGTGACCAGCTATTTGCCTCTGCTTGTCTTGAACCTGGTTTTGCCTGCAGTGCTGGGATAACAGCTGTGCTGATAGGACAGGAGATCTTCTGGTGTCTGACATGCACGCTGCAGAAGCCACCTCAGAGCTGGGTGTGTGTCTTCTCCTGTTTACATAGTTCAGACAGACTATGGTTTGTTTCTGAATACAGAAAGGAGAATATTGTAATTCTGCAAGGCATCATTCAGGGAAAATTCTGAACATGTATTGTTTCTACTGCTTTTACATTCTTGAGGTTCAGACAACAAAAGTACAACCATAATAAGGTGAAAGAGAGGAAAGGAAGAGAGAAGGAAAGGAGAGTAAAGGAAGGAAAAGAAAAGAGGAGAGAAAAGGAAGGGAAAGGGAAAAACCAGCCTACAGCAATCTACGTTGAAAGTATTGCAACAACAATTTACATAAACATATCCTGTTGACAGTCTACATGGAGTATTGAAGAGTTATCTGAATCTTTCAACTGATTTTTCGTTATTTTTTTATCACATCACTAATCAGTTCCTGTGCCACTAGTAGCTACACTGAAGATTTCCCGCAATATAAACTGGTGCCCTTGGCACAGACAAGACTGTGCAGGGAAACGCTGGTAGAGACTGGGTGAAATCCTGGCTCTGCTGGAAGCATGGGGAATGGTCCAGGCTGGGCTGGTGCAGAGGGGGGAGGAAGGTCAAGAGACAATCTCTTCCCTGTCATGGTTAACAAGAGGTCACTGTCGTTCCCTTGAGGCATTCCAAAATCATGATCCGCCTCTTCCAAAGTAATAGGACTGACTCAATGCATTTTTAAAAATGGGTTTTGGTCTTTTGTTTTTTTTTTTTTTCATGAGCCAAGTGCTTTCTGGACTTTGGGGGTTTGCTTGCTTCACGTTTCTGAGCTTTAGTCTGCGGTTCCAAGGCATAGAAAAGGACACCCTGTCCAAATATCACCCAAAAGCCTCGACCTCTCTCAGGCAGATCAGACCTTAAGATAAGCAGAGAACATTATAATGTTTATGATAAAGCTGAGTTTTATCTCCACTGTGTGCTCTGCATGGACTCAGAAGGAGTAGATATGCATTCCCTGGAGCACACGGTCCAGGAGTGATGCTGGTTATCCTCTGGTTCACTGAGCCCAGTGTCCTGCAGCCAGGACACCACTGAGCCGTGGGCAAGTGGGAGGGGGAGGCTCCACTTGTGCATGGACGTCAGACATATGGATGCTTCTTCAATGCAACATGCAAAATCTGGCTCTTGGGCAGAGGCGTGCCTGACTCCAGAACAATAACACTTAACCAGCAGATCTCCAGAAATGAGATGTTCTAATCCCTATTGAGCTCTTTTGAGAAATATCAGGAAGCAATTTTAACCACATAGAAAACGAACCAGTAACTTACTGCAAAGTCCCATTATGAATCAGTAATCTACATCAGAAACAGCAGCGACGTGCCAAAACCTTTCCCGAGAATGCAAACAGAAAATTAGAACCGATGCTTTACCACGTTTTGTCTTACCTCTGCACAGCTGGTCCCTTTTTCTACAATGGCTGGGTATACAAAAATAAAAAGGTTGATTGCAGGAACAGCTTGGTGGAGTGCGGAGAGAGATTTTTGAACTGCTTGTTAGTTTTTATTTTTTTGGCTGAAGTGGATGTAAAAGTTAATCTGCGGCAAAAGGTCTCACAGCAGGAGCATGTTTGCGAAAATCACTCATACCAATTAATTACTGAAATTCTTGTAGCAGCATAATTTTTCTGCTCTAAATGAAAGAAGAAAACCAATTCCTACATTCACCACAGACTCGTACGTATTTGGGAACGTGTTGGCTTTTGTTGTTGTTTTTTAATAAAACTATAACTAGCTTACTGCTGCAAAATAAAACAAATGTAATAAAAAAAGAGAGTAGTACAAGGAAGTGCATTGTGGACAATGAAACGGAGAGCTTGATAATAACTATTACAAGGAAAAACATGTCAATAAAGTAGTTCATTACCTCTGAGCTGACAGGGAAATCTTGATTAAATGATATTTTCCTATTTAAGCAAGGAAAGGAATAAATCAATACCATTGACTAAAATACACTTTATTTATCAGAAAAGAAAAAATGTGTCAGATATTGTCTTTAAATACATTGCACACAATGCCCATGCAGCCAGAGCGATAACCACAGCTGTAAAAAGAGACATCTCTTGCAATGAATTATTTTTCTGGCTGCAGATTGCTGTCTTCTTGAAGAGGCTAGATGGTTACACACTCTGATTTAGGAGAGTTCATTAATGTACTGCCCTCATCCTTTTCTCTTGCCAGCTTCTCCCTCATCATCATTCTCTTTAAATTGAATGATACTCCAATGAACATACCCTGTGCGTGCTATAGTATGCATCTGTAATTTGAGCACGTAGACAGGGGGAATATCCTGGTGGGCTGAAAATGTTACCGAAATCGATAAGTTCTTCATTCCGAGATTTCGGTAACAAAAAGGCCTGCCTTACTTGGCTTTTGGTGAATGTTTCAGTAGTGTTGGCTTAGGATATAGATGTGAAAGCATAACTCATTATTACTTGTGAAGCTGGAGAAACCGTATTTTCAAGGACAGTTTCAGAGCTCCAAAACATGGGGCTTTCCTTCTGCTTTGTCTTGGTTTTAGCTGATGATGCTACTGCTTTTGTGTGAAACAGAAAGCGATACAAAATACAGCTTAGCTACAATAGCTCTGCCACATAGGCTGAAGGGGAGCTGGAAACTGGGGAGGTCCTCATGGGCAAGCGCCCGGGCAGGTGACCCAACTGGGGACCTCCAGTTCCTTGTCTTGGCAAGGTGGACAGGAGACAGAGGGACAAACAAATAAAGCTGGCAGGACTCATCACTGTGCCTTTCTGCCTGGCAAGGAATGTGTCAGCAGAGTCCTTGCTGGACTGTCTTGGACTTCAGCCATCTTGAAATGCCTCTGGGTATTTTAGGAGCCTCAGTTATGCCCTGCTCACTGGAAGGAGTCTAGGTTTCCTTCAGCTAAGTGAGGTCAGCCCTGAGCTGCTCTTCAGACGAAGGTGGAATAATGCAGCTGAGGAGGCATATATTAGAGACACATTAATGACATCATATAAAATAAATCTGTGGTGGAAAGGATGGTTTGCTGTATGTATTAGAAAAATTATACAGAGTGCATGTAAGATTTCAAAGAAAAATAATCTGAAAAGAAAGCATTCAGTATATGATTTAGCGGTGTCCTCTTACCTAAAAAACTATAAATAGAAATATTGAAAAGGGAATGGCAACAGGAGCTGGTGGAACTAGCAGAAACTCAAGGATCAGCAGTGCTGTGGAAGGACAAAACCTCTTCAGCAAAACCCTCAGGTAATACCTGTGGGTTCCATGGGAGACAACAGGGTTTAGAAAAAGTCGGTAAGATTAAAAGGAAATGCTCAGCCGCTTTCCTGAAGGGAAGAGGGTGCTGAAAGTTAAGCATATACCTGCAAGGTTTTGCTTGTCTAAGGCTTTAAATATCTCCCCTGTGCTGTTCCCTCTCCAAAGCCTGTAAACATTACTGATCAAGAGAGTATTCACCAGTTCCTTTAGATAGATTAACTCAGACTAAACTTCAAGGCTGATCCTTCATGATGACACAGGGATCTCTAGAGACCCTTGAATGCTTACACTGTAGTAAACCAGCAATGATTACACTTTTTTTTTTGTCATCCCCTTATAATTTATTAAAACAAAGCCCTGCTTCTTCTCCCCAAGTCTTATTCTCAAAACTCTGGCCTTTCTAAAGAGGGCAGGTAATTATCTGTGGTCATTTAACCTCCCGCTGAGTTCTTAGATTAGCTTTTGTGTCTGTGTGTTGTCTTCTGTACCTCAGTACTTTCACAAAATAATCAAAATAAATCATTACTAACATCAGCAACAGCAAAATCACTGCAGTGTAATCTTCATTAGTACTATATCTCTAATAACCTCCAAGCTGAGGTACTTTAGGCAGAGAACGATCCTGCTTTCATGGAAATCAGAGGCAAGCCCACAGACAGTTGCTGGTCTTGTTTATGGAAACGGGACCCTATTTCTTCTAGGAATGAGTGGAGCACTGTTACCAGGGTATTTCCTGAAGCCAGGAAAGCCTGTTTCAAAGCACATATCTGCTGGCAGATCTCCATCAAGAAAGCAGGTAAATTTCCATGTTTAGTGGTATTTTTTTTTTAAATGTTTGTTGGGAGAAGGACTGAATGGGGAAAATATTTGTCCCACCTCCTTGTGTTATGCATCCTTGGTGGTTTCACTGCTCAGCTACAATGTGGGCAAAACCAGCTTGCTGCACCTCATCCGTCTGTTGAGGTGAGGCTGCAGAAAGTTCCTGTTTTTGATAGGAAAGGCTGCCAAAGCAGGAACAAGACCCAGAGATTCATACACAGCACAGCACTGCAAATGTACCCTTGTTGGGAAGCCCATGTTACTTCATGCTCCTTCCTCCTCTTCTGCTGTGTGTGGCAATTCTGCTGAAAGTCCTTGCAGGGAGGATCAGCGGAGTGGCCAGGATTAAGTGGCATTTCAATTGAATTTATGCAAACTGAATGAGCAAAGGCGAGGAGAATCAAGATCACACGCTCTCTGGCTCTAAAATCTGCACTCCATGTGGTGGCTTCATTTGGAAATGCATTTTTCATATGTCTAATTGAAAGAAATGTTCTATTAATTTGTTATTAGATGGAAAGGTTTGCATTATGCCATGATTACTAGGGAAAAAGACAGCTATAGTAGCTCAGAAAGGTATGCATCGTACTCATCAGAAATGTGGATTACAGAAATAATTAATCTCTTGTTTTCCCTTGCATTATGATTTCTATTTTTAATTTCTTGTCAGTACATATATTTTTTAGACTGGAAATTATGTCTTGGTGGAAGAATACATCTACACTTTTAGTAAAATCAACCTCTGTTGCTGGGGAAAAGACCAGCAATTTTCCCTTCTTCATAATAACATTAAGAAAAAAAACCCAACTCTGAAAGCAGCACACTGTGTCAACCTACGAGTTTACTTAAAGGTTATTTTTGTTTAAAAAGCAAATAAGTTGTAAAGTAACTTTGACAGAGCCCCTTTTCCCAAAAATCTTGTTTTTCCAGAAGAGTTATCAATCCAAGTCCTCTGTATGAGCCTTTTCAGGCTTTTGAGATTCGTTAGACACAGTTACCTAATAGCAGTACTGACGTGTTACGAGCCAGTGCTGAAGCAGATAGGGTATGCTACTTGATAAGGGAAAACTGAAAATTCTGCACCTCCATAGGCAGAATCAACTGAGTGCCAAAACAGGAGACAAAGCACAGCTGGCTACAGGAAAGGAAATGAGATTTCAATGAAATGCTGCTACCTGGGTGTGCTTCTCACCAGCATCACACTGCTGTGGAAAATGCAAATCTGGGCATATAAGCAGGTGATGCTGTATGTAAAATGAGTGAGGTGATTTTTCCTTTTTTCCCCATCAAAAGAGTTTTTTCAGAAAGACTTTCCCTATGGCTTTTCAAGAAAAATGAGGGTAAAAATTAAAAATAATTTAAAGGAAGACAAGAGTGATCAGGTCAAAGAAATGATGTATGTGGTGTGTGAAGAAAGACTGAAGAAAGCTGAGTGTTTGTCAAAGGAAGCCTGAATGGGGATGTTGAAACCGCCTCCAATCATCTGAATGTCACTGAAAAAAACCCCAAAACAAAAACAAACAAACAAACAAACAAACAAACCCAAAAAGCAAGCAAACAAACAAAAACCAAAACCCCAAAAAACCACCTGTAGACTGGGCAAAAGATAATTAGGTGAAATATCAGCAGAGGAGATTGATCTAAAAAAAAAAAAGTATTGTAATAGTCGTGCTAAAGAGTATGCTTTTTAGGGACATAGAGATTGTCCATCAAAGGATGCCTTAAACACCGGATTATATAAAAGTCTGTCAGGAATGATATGGGGTCTCAGCATGAGATTAGGACAATGTTAATGTTAACACATTAGATGTGAGCAACTAGGTCATCAAATTCCATTTGTATGGTCTGCAGGAAGATATAGGTTAGTCAGGACATCTAATTTGTACCTATAGCCCTGTATCAACTATATAATGAACTAGGTGAGACTGGTCTCCTTTCTCAGTCACTTCTATTATGTGCTTAAATTTAGGTACCAGAGTGCCCCCAACAATAGCATAAAAGCAAGTGAAATCTTCAGGCACTTTTTGTATGCTCCAGACTCAGAACTGTTTGTGCCTTGGCTGGAGTGACTGCATCAGGAAAGCCTGCAGCATTAGCCTGTTTCTTTAATCTGGTGTAATAAGCAGAAGAAATGTGAGAGAGTAATGTGCAGGAAAGGGAATGCAAATCAGAGTTCCCAAGCTGGAAAGGAATCTGGGGCTGGGAAGCCACCTGCACATGGAGCCAGGCTGACCTGCCACTTCCTCCGAAAGAGGGAATCCAAGATAATCCCAAGGAATTTAGTAGATGAATCAGATCAAATTTAACTGAACCCACCAAGAAATATTTCCTCTGCAGCATGTCTGCCGCCTCAGAGAACCCAGTCACCTGTAAACCCTGATGCTCAATCCTTTTCTCGCAGATTGAATTAAATTCAGTTTAACTGAATTTTCTGCCAAATGGAGACATGATTTTTGGTTCTAGACAAGCCTTTTACTGATATTTAGTCATCAAAGCATTTTCTTCCAAAGCGATCCCCCTCAACTCCAGCAGCTTTGGGCTGCTAGTGGAGCCTCATCAACAGAAACCTGGTAGTAGATGAATAAATCAGCATTTTGCCTTGATGGGGCTCCTTCCTCCTTGCCTGGCAGGAAGAAAATGCAGCAGTGTAGATCAGGTTTTCCCAAACTCTTCTCTGATAAAACCATTGTGAGGACAGAGCATGATCCCCTGGTTCAAAGACCACATTTGTTTTTATGAACTTGTCTCATGACCAAGTCAGGACATGGCCAAAGTAGGTTGTGGTGGGAATGCATTTCAAATATAATGCGGGATGGACTGTGGATGGAGCTCCAGGTGTGTTCAGCTCAGCTTGCCCCTGTGCATGGCTGTCTCTCGTCTGCCTCAGCAGTTTCTCTCCACTCTATAAGATGTAGCTGCTAACTTCAGCAATGCCCACCTCAGCCCTGTCAGCATGCACCATAAGAACAAGCATTTTAATTTAAAAGTTTCCTTCCTGGAAAGTGTTTCTTCAGGTGCTTTCACTATTGATCCAGTCAAACAGAAGAGATAAAACAGAGTGAAAGGACATGCAGTGCTTCTGTTTTTAAGATGCTTTAAGTCTATTTTTGTAACTTTCAAAATTAATGTTATGAATCACCTGCTGAATTTGGTGTATAAACTTGTTCTCCTTTCTTTGACCTATGCTTGCCTGAAAATTCAGTTTAACATGAGAAGAGAAGAGAAAATGTACTGATTTTTCTTGGGGCATTTTATAAGACCCTTTGAAAAAAGTTCCTGTCACAGGGGACCGGCCGCGATGGCACCATGAAGTGTGCACAGCAGCATGGTTTACGTGGGCGATTCGGGGTGGCTGGCTGGTTTACCTTTGGTCTGTGATGATCCTGACTTGGGACCTGGCACACCCAAACCAGCGCACCAGGATGATGGGGTGTCATGGGCACTGTGGTGAGCCACAAGGCAACATGCATGGGATGGCAGCTGCCTGCCTTCCTCACCTCCACTTGAACATAGTGGAGTGCTTGTCTCCTGGTTTGGCCAAGGGGGCTTGGGGCTTAACTCATGTTACGGAGCCAGCCCTTCCCTTGTGACATTATTTCTGTTGCAAAATACTATCAGACCATTTACAGCCTAGATGATGTATTACCAAGAGCCACTTGCTCTTGACAAAGGTTTGATATGACCAGTGTTTCCTTAAAAACCTGGCATGATGGCACCAACAGATGACCACAGGATAGATAACCAAGGAAAACAGGATCCCAGAGGTGGTCACTAACTTAAGACGTGCTACAGATTATGTCAGCGTTAACATTCATCATAGTATATTTTATTCCCTGCTTTTTGTGGGGGCAAAGGTAAGGTTGGGTGACAAATATTTATCAAATGGTCATCAGTTCCTACAGAAGACATCTTACAGTGTAGGCTGTTCCTGTTAATTGTTGGTTTTAAGTGATCAGAAAATGTTCAGTAATCTTAGATTTGTTATAAGAACTTCTATTTCTTCCATTTTAATCTACTATTCTTTTTTATTTAATTCTGCTCCTACTAGTCAGATTGGTCTAACAATGTGTAGTGCATCAGTAGCTCACTAATTTGCAGTAATGATTACAAACTCTTTTGAAAATAATTACATTTGCAAATTAACAAGTAGATAAGCAAATGGAAATGTGCAATCAGTCAAAAGGTGTGATCATCTTATTTATGTTGTCATCCCTGATTTGCTATTTACGACAATGCTATCTTTCTATCTGTTGTACTAAGACAATTCTTCATGGTATGCTAGCTAG
Organism: Falco naumanni; assembly: GCF_017639655.2. NCBI lineage: Eukaryota > Metazoa > Chordata > Aves > Falconiformes > Falconidae > Falco > Falco naumanni. Next base: position 72,255,303 of record NC_054055.1, read on the forward strand.
CCCATGCGCTGTAGCTAGGAGAAATGATGCTATTAATAGAAGACTGCAGTATCTTCCATTAAATCTTAGCTGAGAGGTGGGGAGAGCCTGCCAGCTTCTGTTGCAGATTATAAAGTGTGCAGTCTAGCAAGTGCATATTAGCTAGATGCAAGTGCAAATATATTGCTATCTATGCCAAGCCCATTAAAATGTACAGACATTCCCTTTTTTTGCCGTTGCCATAACAGAGAAATAAACATGAACCATTTGGTAGAAGCCATAGCAATGGTAAGGACTTCTATCCACACTATCACCATGATCTATGGTAATAATTGTTATTAAACAAACTTAATTGCAGATTTCCATCTTTGAGCAACCATGGCATCTTAAACACGTTCCAGCTAACATGATAAATGGTGGCGGAGCATGACCAAAATGGACCGCCCATACAGAGGGACATCTCCTTTCACGCAGCAAGATGGGCAGCACTGACAAGTCCCTCTGTGGCAGCAAGGCCTGCCAGACACAGCTGCCCAGGGGGCTACAAGGTGGTGGTGCTGGACCACTGCAGCAGTGGTCTCCACCACCTCTCTGCCACCAGCCATGAGTGCCCTCCCACCACAGCAGCTGCACAAGCTGCCTTCAGCCAGTGGCATTGGCATTCCTGGAGTCGGTTTCTCCAGCACTGGATTTGTACACCTCTGGGGGCATTGCACCAAGCAGGACCTGAACAGCAGGAGCCACAGGGCTGGTCTCATTTATTGCAGCTGCTTTCTGGAAGTGCTCAGGGACTCAGCAGTGCCCTGGCAGCTCAACGCACCATCTCCCTAAGGGTCTGAGCTGGCTTCAAAGGCAGTTAAATGGTTCCAAAGCAGCCTACGGTAGCTATTTTTTACTGAAACACAAAGGTGAGAGAATACATGGGGCAAAAGTTCTGCAAAACCTCCAGTTTCTTTATTTCTAGCTTTTGATTTTGGGAGTAGCTCTGTTGTGCTAGGTGCTGCACAAACTCATAGAAGTCATAAGGCCTCTTTTGCAAACAGCCTCTATTTTCATACCATAAAAGTTGATTCAGGTAATCTGTAAAGCACAGGTACATATTTTCTAATATTTTTTTCTTTCCTGGCTAAAATATTAGATCCATTATTCAGAAAAAAACCCCGCGGTATTGGTTTACAGGTTAATCCATTAACAGGGTTAAAATTATTAGTAATTTTTAAATTCATCCTTTAGCAGCTGTTGTCACTGTTTTTACCTGGGATGCTCTGCTCCTGAAATAAAGAAGATGACCTCCTAGGGCAACACGCCAAAAAGGTTTGTTTGTATTTAAGAAAACACAAAGAGGTTAGTGCTAGGTTCTTTCTAGGGTTTGAAGATGGAGACAGACTGCCAGACCATGTAGGGTATAGAAATGTAGCACTATCCTTCATAGCCATCATCCACTATAATTCTCAGTGTCACAACCCTGCTGTCACACTGCTCACCCCTATGTACTATTCCCTGCCATGGAAAGCTATCACAGAAGCATCAGGTACTGGGCAACCTGCTCTGACTTTGAACTTCTCCCTGATTCAAGCAGGGGTTGGATCAGATGACCTCTAGAAGCCCCTTCTAACCTAAATTATTCTATGGTCTTGTGTTTAATGGCCTCCCCTCTGTCGGGAGACAGTAAGTCTGCAATTGCACGTGCTGACATCTAAGCTGCTGCACTCAGCCCTGAAGTTGGGTTTTGCAGCTGCACCCGTTGACTGCATTTATTTTTTCACTGAGATCTTGCAGAGTTAAAAAGCTTGCAACAATGCAACTATCCAGGGTCCATCCACTGGAAAGCAGATAGGTCTCGGTAACGAGAAGACATGAGTATTAGAAACTTCCAGCTATTAACATAGTAAAACCTGGCATGACAGGAACAGGCTTAGGAACAGCAAAGGGTGGATCTTTCTCATGACTGCACTGCTTGGAGGTTCAGTTCTTGACTGTGAGATGAGTCCCACAGAAGTTCTTGGTGAAAGGGTGTGCTGAAGAGCCCACTGAGAGGAACCTCCAACCTCTTCACTCTTGCAGTTAGGATAGGATTCAAACCAAGTCAACAGAGATGAAAGCTTTCCTTTTTTTATTATTATTTTATTTTATTAAGTTTACTTCATAGAACTGCTGATTGCAACATTGTTTTAATACATTAATAGACCTGTGAGACTTTGGGCTTGATCACTTTGCAGAGGAAGTGGAGGAAGCCTTTAAACCTCTGCCCCTACATGGAAGACTAAAAAAAATGTTGGGTACTTGCAGCTCTGCTATTTTAAATAAGGTTAGTATTTTTCTAGCTGCTTATTCCTAATCTTTGCATATGAAAAAGGTTAATGGGATCATTGCAAGATCAAATGTTTATACTGCAATGGATTAACCTTTACTACTAACTCTGTTTCTTGCAAATGTAAACTGTATTCGGTATGGATACCTGCTAACTACACCATGGCAATATAGACAACAGTTCAAGCCTTCATTAACTAAGCACTAAATTACAGTGATAATTTAGTAATTTTCAATCATTTCAATCCTTCTATATTGCTCATTATGACACAAGAATAAATGACACATTCAAACTTCAAAAAACTTGAGTGAGAAGTAGGAATTACCATTTAAACCCACTCTGTGAAGTTGACCTTGATATAATTTTATTCTGCTTTCTGGTAAGAGTATTATAACTATCTGGGGAGGAAGAGATTTTCAGCTTAAAAACATTATTTAGTTGTGGCATCTTTATTTCTTATCTAGACCAACCTCTTTCTTCAGTCTCCAAAATGTATGCTACAAGGACAATGAGTGGTGGAGACTTTTCTCCCTTTTTCGTGCTTCTGCCTGATTCTGAAGGATAAAGTGGTGGGTTTGTGCTTTTTTACTGCTAAAATGTAGCTCTAGAATGGGATCAGCCACCAAGAGAAGGATCATCTGACATCAACGTGGATGGGAAGCCTCCCATGATGGTCTGGCCTTTGCAGGGACACACAACCAGAGAACTCAGATGCAGTCAGCCTCCCTCCATGTTTCAATAAATTCCAACTGCTGCACTTGTACCCTGCAATTACTGGGAACCAAGAAGCCTGCATGTTCTGATCAAGGCTGGAGGCTGCTCTTAGCTATGCCAAGTTTGTGACATTGCAATCTTTTAATTCTTTGTGTATTATGGATTGCTCTTTCGGGCTCTCAGAGTCAATGGTTTTCTGTAGAGGAGTTATAGGGGACTGTATGAAAAAAATATTTGTAAAAAGGTTGTAATGATTGTTAAAAACAAAACAAAACAAACAAAAAAAAAAACCCAACCAAAAAAAAAAAGAGGGAAGTGTAGTGGAATGAAGCTGGGTTAATTAGCATTGATAATATACAGCTGTGAGCTGGCTTCAGGGACGGTGGGTTGGCCGATGTAGAAAAGGTGCAGCTGTGGCTGGTTCTGTTAAATGGTTGAGAGCCAATGAAGAGAGAGGAGGAAGAAGAAGCAGAGAGAAGAGAGAGTGTGCTCTAGATGGGGTGAGGAGAAGGCAGCAGAGGGACTGGCATACAAGAGTATGTTGGTATGAGATAGTAAAAGACCTTGTTGTAGCTTGATAGTTTGGAGAGTGCTGTGACAGTTTTCTATAGGTTTGTCTTCTGGAACTTCAGCCTGTTGCTTTTCTTTATATTTTCATTAAATGTATACTTGCTGTAAAGTTGGGGAGGAGAAAAAGAACAGGGCAGGTTTACATACATGAGAAATTCTTAAAGAATGACCATTCCAAGGGCTTTGTTTCACAGTGTCTCCACCCAGGCTCCATTTCAGGCAGCCCTGTGCAAAGTATGACCCCAACACATAATCCTGGAGACCAGATGTTGCTGAAGATGTGATAGAACTAGACAGGAAGAATCTGTTTCCTTGTCTGTTTGAGATGAATTTCTGGTGAGGCTAAACTGAAATGTAGAAGCCACAAATCAGCTCACAAACATTACACTTCATTGCTAAACAGCATTATCCTGGGGTGAAGGTGGACTTATTGGTTAGTGTCAGTTTACGGATTCTCAGTTATCAGTGTGACTCTAATTATTTTATATTGCAGGGGAAAAATATTCCTTCCTTTACATATATAACATGAAAGAGAAAATAAAACCAAAATCAAAAACTAGAATAGGGGTTGGTTCACTTCTGAAAAAAATGACACGAGAAAGAAGACAATGAGGTAACAGTATTGAAAGAAGATGCTTATGAACATCAGAAGTGCCATGTGGATTAACTCTATCAAGCTTTTTGGCTAAAGAATAGACACAGAAAAGGAAGTACAACACATGAAATTTTAAAGCTTTTGTGCATCTTCAGTCAGGTACTACATTCTACAGCTTCCAAAGTTATTCAAGAAGTCATATTTCAGCTATATTTGTTCATTTGCAAGTGTTAGGACATATCTTTAATAGATTAAAGATGCCACAGCATGAAGCACCTAAGGAACATATCCAGGAGGGTAAAGCAAAAAACCTTAATGTTTATTTATATTGTTCATCATTCTTAGCTCTGCATCTGATGCCAGGGCAAACATTTAGCTTTGGGTTGCACTAACTTACAATATTAAAATTTCTCCAGAGGAAAGGTATTTCTTAATGAAGATACTAAAACCAGCTCCTGAGTGAGCTTAAAGAAAACCTTGCCCTTATGCTTCCTTAATGTGCTCAGAAGACCTTGCCTTTGCAAGAGACTTATGACTTAGACTCGTTTTTGGCTGTAGACTAGTGGCAATCTTGAAAAGGATGAGTTTCCGTAGCAGAAAGCCCACTGAGGATTTTTTGTGCTGTTTAAGGGTAACACACGCCTCATTATTCCTTAATAATCAAAGAGATGCTACAAGCAATCTGGAGAACATATTTTCAATCTTTCAGACAGAAGCTGGTAAGAAAGGCCATATTCCCTAGCTCCCCAGACTGTTTGTTTCCACTGTTTTGAGCCCTGCTAAAGTATTATCTTCTGTATGGCCTTCATTGTTATTGTAGAGTTCCACCATAGCACAAAAATAGCTAAGGATGTCATTCTTAGACTTTAACCAGCCTTGAACATAAATTAGGCCTAAGCCAAGGGTTATGTCAAAGGCAGTGCTAGTCATTTTAAATATGATTCCATGCCCTTGGAGAAGTTCTGAGGTACTTAAGGTGGCTGAGGAGACACGTTTGTTGTACGTCAAACTTCCTAATGAATAAGGTTGTAGACCTAAACATGTTGCATTGCTAGGAAAGGGCAGAGCATCACTGCGTGTCTGTCAGTTAACATCTGATGATAGGTAAGGTCACATCATCATGGAGCGGGAATTAGAGGAGTGCTGTAGGCCTTGGCAAGTGACTGAGTGGGCGCTGCTGTGTGAGCATACAGCAATGGGGGACCACGCAGGACACTGAATGAGTACAACCTGACCTGCCTACGTGTGGTGTGCACTTAGGAAGGGGAGTCTACACTGGGCTTGGAAATTCTTAAAAATATGTTCTTCCACTCACCTGACTTACTCAGGTTTGGCTCAGGCAGCTTCCCTTTATCCATCCTTCACATTGTTCAGCTAATAATTAACATAGGACAGTTGTATTTGTACCCTTTGGTAAAGATAAACCACTGAGTCATGATCATATTAGAGGGAGACAAGTCCATAGTATTACTATGGTTGCTTTTAAGTGTTCAAGAATGACCAGAGAGATACCTGGCCAGCCAACAAATATGGCTATTTCTTATAATCTACTGAGACAGGTTTATAATCCTTCATTTACTATGGGTCTGTACTGGGAGGCGACACAGAAGTTTCTTGAATGGTCTCCAAAGGATAGTCATGGGCAGTTAACTTATAGACTTGGTCAGCAAGATATTCCCTCAGCTTGATTTTAAAAACATATCAAATTCTACTTCAGATTGCTTTAACTTCTGTAGATAGTAAATTACTCTGTATATAAGAAGATTTGCAGTGGGAAAGCAGTCTATTTTGGCTGACTTTCTGATGTTGGAACATCTGATTCTGGAGCTCTTTCTTTCCGAACCTGACCACAAAAGTAAGCTGGAAAGCACAGAAGAAACCAATACTGTAGGAAGAAATAGCCCTAGCATATCCCTCTGTTCCTCTCTCCTTACTTACCAGTCCCTCTCACCACTTCTGATGGTGTCCAAAACAGAGATGCACTGGAATTTTCTTGGTCCAGGATGAGTGAAACCTGTTTAAATCTGTCCTCTTTTGTAATTCTTCTCACCCTTCTGATTTGGAAGAAGCAGTTTGCAACAGTTGTTATCATCTTGCAAGAGAAATAAGAGGATTTATAACTATTAAGATACCTGCTGAGAATTCCTCCAGAGAGTTCCTTTCTCTTTTTACTATCTAGATCTTGAGCTTGACCATTTTGCAGGAAAATAGCTGAAGAAGATCTTTGTCTAGAACTTCTTTCAGAAAATTATCTTTTTTATTTTTAACGATTGTTTTATTTTTGCAAAAAAATGTCTTTTCTCCCCAAGATCTGCTACAAACATTTTAAATGGACTTAGGGCCAGATTTAGAAAGCATGAGTGTTTAAGGAGGATATAAAACCCCAGAATAGCTTGCTCCGTGGCCACCTCAGAGCTGCTGAAACTCATTGGACCTCTCCCTCTTTGACTTAAAAGCCAAAGTTCCCCAGGTCTGAGCATTTCAGGTTTGAATATGCTCTCCTAGCTAGAGTGCATATGTTCATCTTTCCTGCCTAAACCCTACTAGGAGCCAGGCACTAGGCAGAGCACAAGTCCTCTGAGGGACTTCTCATGGTGCCACACATGCACACACAAAATGTGGCTCTCCACACAAAGCCTCAGTGGCTACTTTACTTTTAAAAAGTCATCAGAGGAAGAGGAGTCATTGCTTATCTTGTATATAAGATAAATCCATTTCTCATAAAACCCCTTTCCCAGCTTAAAGGAGTCCAATTCCTGACATGGTGCCCTAACCAGGCTGGCTGTAAGGTTTCAAAACCTTGTTTCTAGTTAGACCCTTGCAGAGATGCTCATGTCTGCAGACAGTTTGGATATCTAAGGGACTCTAAGGTGGGATTTTCTTAGAATTATAACGGAACTCTGTGTTTAGCCCACAGGAACGAGACTGTGATACATAAATTCCTTAGATAACTGAAAATAGCCTGTGTTTGGGCAGCCTGTGTAAGGGGGACCACACAAAATGCAAAGAAAAGGGATTCCTGAATCATATATCCCGATCTCCTTCACTCTCTACAAATGTGCTGGTGCATTTTCTGGCCAAATTAGTCATCAATACAGAAGTATTATATTAGAAGTCACACACATAGAGCTTCACATGGTGATGTGTATAATCCTTTTATCACGGTATTTTACTGGGAAAATTACAAAAGTGAGATGGCTGATGAAGCATAATAGATTCTTAGACTGAATAATATGTTGATTTAGTTTACGTTGTTCCGCAGTTGATGCGATATGCCAGGATAGCAGCATCCTTGACTTAAAAAGTAATAGCAGTAACTCATGGTAAGTGCTTATTGTTATGGAAGATCAAGACAAGGCTGTCTGGTAGTCAGTACATTTGGGGAACTTCATTAGGAGGATAGAACATAACAATTTATGGTGAAAGATAGGAAAAAAGGAACCATTTCTTCACTAGTAACAGCCAAGCATAAAAAATGAGGGAATTCTACATCACATGATTTCAGTAGCAGTAGGTAATTTGTGGGATTGTAGGTTGAAAATGAGCTAGGGGAGGTGACCTGGTCCAACCTCCTGCTCAAAGCAGGGTATGCTATGGGATCAGACCAGGCTGCTCAGGGATTTGTCCAGCTGGATCTTGAAAACCCCCTGGGAGGGAGACTGCACAACCTCTTTGGGCAACCTGGTCCACTGTATGACTGTCCTCATGGGGAAAAAGCTTTTCCTTACACCCAGTCTGAAACTTTCTCATTTCACTTGTGCACATTTGTATCTCATTCTCCCACCCTGCACCACTGTGAGGACTCCATCTCCTCAATGACCCCTTGTAGGCACAGGGGGACTGCTAGGTACCCCTGAAACCACCTCTTCTCCAGGATGAACCAACCCAGCTGCCCTTACCTCTTTTCAGTCTCCAAGAATTCCAAGCCTACACTGCCTTGGAGGCTTCTGAAAGCTCCCTCCAGTTTGTCCATGTATTTCCTGCACTGCAAAGCCCAAAACTCAATGCAGTATCTAGATATGGCTTGGTGAGTGCCATATCCTTTTCCTTAGTCTGTGTGCCATGCCTCTGTTCATAAACACAGGTGCTGTCAGCCACCTTTGCTGCCAGGGCACAGCATGGGCTCATGTTCAGCTTGCTGCCTGCCACCATCCCAGGGCCTTTCCCAACAGACCTGATCCCCAGACCCTCCACCTTTTTCTGGAGAAAAAGCCTAATGATGACCTGATATCAGGCTCCTGCCTTGCAGATGTTTGTCTTTTCCACTGTCTTGGGTGGAATAGAAACTGTCATCCTAACATGTGTTCCTCACAAAAGGTTAATTTAGTACCCTTGACTGTACTGGGATGACTCATGTGTCACGAGTTAGTCATGTGCATAAATGTTTTAAAGATCACGCCTGGAGCATGTACTTGGGTTTGGAGGGCTTTTGATTGACAAATTTATTCTGTTCTCTTTCTTTAAATATTCATTTGTTAACTTAAAAATCTACTTATTCATACATTACTCATTAAAATATGAATAAAGTTAGTTATAAAAGGTCTAACCTAAAAAAAAAAAACACCCGCTTTTTTTTTCAATTCTTTTGCAAGCTCTTAGGAAAAGTGTTATTCCCATTTTATCTGAGGGATGCTAATGATTAACAAGGTTCATTATTAGTGGTGTATGCTGATATTTTAGCGCTTTGAAAATGAAAAATCTTGGCTTTTCATCAAAATGATTAAACTGTTATCTTTGTCCACTTCAAAATCCTTTATAAAAGATCATTTATTAGTAATAAAGGATTAAGATACTTAGGAATGATGCAAGGACATCTTAATTTTCATTGCCTAATAAAGCAAAGTGTTAATTCTCAGTTTCTATTTTTCACCTTGTTTTTTATTCTTGAATTTCTATCAAGGTCTCTCTATAATTCACTTCAGCTGGTAGCTAATTCACCTCGTTATTGCATCTTCACAAGTGCATCCTCCCACCAAACACTGCAAAAACTTAATATGCTGGGTCATCTTTGCAAAAACCTTTCTGAGTCTGATGATTTCTTGATTTATTGAAGCAAAATTTGCTGACAGAAAACGATTCCAGCTTTAAGATTAATTTACCCAGGGAATCTTTTGCATTAGTAAAGAAATTGATAGGACCTGTTTGGTTTTTTTTTTGCCAGATAGCTGCCGTTGACTGGAGATATATTTTACCTCTGAGAATGAAGTCCAGGTACAAGATGAGCTTCATTCTTTTTGATGGCAGAAAAAGGTCCATTTCCTTCCTTTTCTCCCCTCTTCCACTTCTCAAGGAGTTTAACTGAAAATGGTCAGACTGAGGAAGGAAAGGGACTTCTACTGAGTCACTGAGTTCCTTCCTTCCTCCCTTCCTCCTTTCCTCCCTTCCTTCCTCTTTTTGTCTTTCTATTCCATTTTCTGAGCAATGCAAGTTGCTCCTCAGTTGTGCACTGAAGTGCAACCATTTTCAGAGCTGGAACGGATAGTTATTATGGTGCAGCTTGTTTCAGAGAGCATAAGGGGAAGGAAAATATTTGGAAGAGAAAGAGGAAAAGTAAAGAATGTTCAAGGCTACAGAAAAGCTTCTGAAAGCAGAGAGAACTTAAATAAATTCTAAGATTTTTCTGGCTTATGGAAGAGGTAAAGAAAGTGACTTGTATGATTCTATGACAATTAAATATAGGCATATCTTAGCCAGGATTGGACAGTGAATGATAACTAATAATCTATATTAGAATTAAAATCTAAATATTTAGGCCTTTTCTTATAGAAAAAGTGAAGTGCATTGTAAAGAGTAGTAGTGGTATGACTGTGAAGCCTATTTGCAGACCATGACTGCCCAGTTGGCTCTATAAGCACACCTGCCTGCCAGCGACACTTTGACAGTGAGAACATAAATTAATAGTTACAATTTCCTACACTGGGTACAATGTAGTTCACCAACACACTTTGGAGCACCATGTCTGACATTTCTGTGTGTGGCAAAAAAAAAAAAAAAATCAATTGTGGCAAAAAAAAAAAATATATCAATTGTTGCCCTTCTTAATGTGCCCCTTTTTTTTTTTTTTGAGAAGGAGGAGGAGGGTTAGCATGTTGTCAGGGCATGAGCAGATGAGCAGAGATCTTCCCACTTGTAATCTTGACTATGAGTCTGAGACATAAATATCTCATTATACAGGCATGTTTCTTTTCCAGCTTTGCTTGAGCTGGAGGCAGTGCAATGGGGCATCCATGGCAATGGCAGCACCAGAAAATAGGCTTTGCCTCCCTGTATGGAAAATAAAGCCTTGGAATTTATGACTAGAGGAGAATAACAGTGCATCGTATAACTTTGGGGCTCCCACTTCTACTTAGTTCTGTGGAAGGAAAGCTGAAACTTAGGTGGAATTTCACATAGGCTTTGCTGTTATTTGAAGCTTTTCGGTTGGAATTAAAAGCATGGTCATTAAAATTTCATGATGCTCTTCCAAGAAAAATGTTCTCTGTTTAGTAAAATAATTAAAAGCCTGCATGATCTCTGCAGTAAGTAGCTATGGAGGAAAGAATGGGCGTGCTGTATAGGAAATGTGCTTGCTTTAATCAGCATTACATCAACCAAGTGGGATCCATGCAGGACAACTGCTAAAAAACTATCATTTAATAGAGCCGCACCGTTTCCAGACCCTTGGGGAGAGCTCAGTGCTACTTTACATTTCAGACACACTGTGTTTGGGTCAGACCAGAGTAAATCTAAACCATATCCCTCCCCAGGGTGCTTATATCGTTCTAAATAAATAAAAAACTTCCCACAACAGAGTATAATATATCAGAAAACCGCTCCTCTGTCAGCCTTCAAGGTATTTCTGTCAGCCTCTGTGCTATTTTAAGCTCCTATATAGGTGGCAAATGCTCAGCTTGGCACTGAATCTCAGTGACATAAATGCAGCATTTCAGCAGCAAACGCTGGTGAAAGGGAGGGCAAGGGAGCTACGGCACTCACTCCTCTGTATAGAGAAAGGGTTTATTTTTAGATTCTTCATCCATCAACCGCTACAGCCCTCTCTACTCCTTTGAATGCAGGCAGGCTACTCTGGGTATGAGATTGTATGTGGTGGGCACTAAAATTATACTGGTGGCTTCTAGAAAAACTCAAGAGAGCAACAGGTTCCACCATAAGGAACAACTTAGAAATGTCTAAAAATGCAAGAAAGTGGAAGAAGAGGTTTGTCATCCAACCCAAAGGCTCCCAGTAGCTCCTGGATATAGTGCTGAGGCTATCTAGATTATACCCTGGCGAGCTGCAATATTCAGCAGCCTGATTTCTAGCTTTGCCTATTGCTATACTCAAATTAATGACAGACAGTATGTTCCAGAGCTTATGCATCTAACTGTAGTGATTCGCAACAAAAGCTGCTTCCCCACAAAAGCTGCTTCTAAGTGTCCTATGGACAGCATACGGCACAAGTAATTTCTTGTGCAAAAGCCTCAAATCATGGGTGTGTAGAAGAGAAATAAAGGAGCCAAGTTCCCAACACACCTTGTTGGAAAAAACAATTGCTTCTGAAAGCTGATCATAAGCTGTTGTAAGAGGCATTTAACTTGCTTAACTTACAGAAAATCCGTACTTCCTTTCTGCAGGATGGAAAACATTCTGCTCTTTTTGTAAGCATGCCCTGCTTGGTCCACAAATTGGAGATGAACCTGCAGAGGTCTTTGATCCAGCAATTTCTCTTAAGCAATCTAATGCTTTAATTTTGGTTCCACACATGAGCAGTCCCATTAAAGTCTCCATAAAGTAAAATGAAATCTTAAGTGCAGCAGTACTCAACATTGTCATAACTAGGGAATGTGGTGTTTCAGATTGCAGGTAACAGGCTGGGAAATGTTTCGCTGTATGTTTTCTTGTGTGGTGGCACCTTTCTATTTATTGTTTTGGGTACCAAGGCATGCATGCCCTCTTCTGCACTTTCCTCAGTACACTTCACAAAGTTTACATTTCCTGAGGGTTTTTTTCCTAGCCACGTTCTCCTGTCACAGCCTACAATTTTTGTTTTGAACTTAGTAGCAAAATGCACAGTAATTGGACTGCAGCAGCATATGATGAAGATTTTAGGTCTGCTTTACCTCTCTGTCACCAAGACCTCTGCATGACCCGGCTTCCACAATCTCTGCCTTCCACACTGCTACCGACTCTTGTGGGACGTTAATCACATATTGTATCCCTTGCTCTAATCAGGAGGGTCTAAAAAGAATTACCTATTCCTGTCATTGCTGGAAACTCTGGGTATCATATGGCCTATACAATGACACAAGTCTCACTCCTGAAGAAAGCTCCATGGACAGACTCGGGGAGGGGATTTTCCTTAGAGCCCATGATATTTGTTGCATGGGTCTTTGTGTGCAGTTTGACTGAAATGGGTGGACATTTTCCAGAAAGTGTATTGGTATAATATATGGAGCACTTATTTATTATTAGCTATTGGGAACTTTAAATTAGGCAACTGTTTTTCATGCTGCCCCTGGCTATGTTCCCACTACTGGCACAAGATGCTATAGCAAAATGCCACCTCTCTTAGCTAGAGAGGAGAGTTAGTTGCTTGCATGCAGAGGAGAGGAATTCAGCAGCTTTGGATAGAAAGTTCCTTTTTTTTCTAATAATGCCACTTCTAATGTCTTTGCAAGTCTTCAAATAGATGAAGTTGTAAGGCTCATTTCTAATCTTAAGGACATATATGCATTTCACAAATCTTAGTTCTTAAGCAGGAATTTTATGATTTTGCAGAAATACCACATTCATCTTGATAGTCTAGTGTGACTACTGACCCAGGGAAACTGCTTTTCTGCCTCCTCGGAGGCATCTCAAGACCAGGAAGTATGCCTTTATTGTACCTGGGATATTCACATGACGTTACTCTGAGCTGCAAAGCTGTATGTACATTACCATGCTTGCCCAGAAGGCAAGCAACAAGAAAGAGAAGGATTTTAGATGGTTACTAGGTATATGATTTTGTGTATATGATTCTAGGGAACTGATAACTATCCAGAGATTTTACAAATATCAACTTATTTTCTGAAGCACAAGCAGGTATCTTCTTTCACCTAGTTTCTCTGAACAAGTTCCTTTACTGGTTATAGTGATTAAAGTATATATATATATATATATTTCCCTTGCAGTGAATTCACAAAATTTGGTCTTTCTAGACAAATTGTTAGTGTAGGCTGCGTGTTGAGGAAGTAAAAATTTTTTACAAGTCCACAAACATTTGCTAGAGTTATGCCTTACTTCTAGCCATTCTCTGTATCTCACTGCCTGATTGTCCTGACAACCTTGTGTACTCTTGCACTGAAGGCTCTCTTATGTAGATCAAAATATAGTATTCGTAAATTACTCCAGAAAAGCTCCATTTCTGTATGTGGGTTTTTTTTCCTGCCTGATGCAGCCAAAGATGTAAGAAATACTCAAGACTCTGTTGTTCATGGCAGGAGCCTGGCTTATTATTCAGCCAGCACATTCTAGCCACAAGGTATTATTTCAGTCAGTGTTCCTAATCAGTGCAAAGTCTGAAATAAATTAACCAATCTAAACTCATTAAAGACACCAGTACAAACGTTAAGAATATTTATGAAATCTTAAAACCTTCTTTCCTCCAGGTTAAATATTTGTTATTCGCACATGCATTCTAAAATCATCTTTGGCACAGGTATTTGGTTTGTTTTCAGTATGAAACTCATTTTCACTTACCATCATGGATAATCATAGAATTATAGGATCATTTAGGTTGGAAAAGACCTTTAAGATCATCATGTCCAACTGTTAACCAAGGACTGCCCCTAATCATAATTTTTTATTCCCTTTTATTGCTAGTCATACTTTTTTAGCTTTTTAAGAAGCATCCCAAAGTAGAGTCAAAGAGGTGTTTATATCATGTAGTGCCCATCTCAAGGTATGAGTAATGAATAAAGTGAACAGTGAAAAAATGCTATGGGTTGATTGTTTTTACAAAAATATTCAGTAAATATTTGTGGAGGTGGAGTTGATTAACAAAACTCAGCCTAATTTGCTAGGTTCTATCACTGCAAAATAGGGCTACATTTACTAGGGGAAATTTTTCTCAAAATTTCTTATTGTCTAAGTTCTATTTCTCACCCTCTAAGTGAAAATAGGTTTACATTTGAAAATGACAGTGCTGGAAACCAAGTTGCCTCAGGTTCTTTGCAGAAAACACAAAAGGCTCATGTAATATTTGTGTCAAATTCATCACCTTTTGGCTTTCCTGTCCAACCAGTATGACACATCAAAAATGCTTATCACTGAGGGGTTTTAGCAGCAAAACATTTCATAACTCCTAGTGACTCCAAAATAAAAAGTGATTGGAAGCTGCTAATTCTTTCTTGCTCTGACCTTTCAGATTTCCATATTTATCTTAATTTCTTATCAGAAAACCGGTAAACATCCGGACTGTTTTCAAAACATGATTTGTGCTGAAATGTCTTTTGGTTTAGATCAAAGAAGTCAGATTCATAGATTTGAAACAATGTTGTCTTTTCTTTCTTTCTTTTCCCAGTTTGACCTCAGAATCTTCCTACTGAAAACTTTTCAATTTAAGATCTCTCTACAGAAGTTTTAGTTTACCTGAAACAGCAAAAAGTACTTTGTCAGAAACATCCTAGGTGTTCACTGAAACACCGGTGTACAAGGGGTAATATCCTATAGTTTGTAGATGAGATAGACACAATGATGTATCTATGTTTAGGAGATGAAAATGAAAATTCAGAAGTCTGTGATATTTTTTTCTATAACCTACCATGGGATATGCATTAATGGCATTTTTAAAATACAATAAATTTCTTCACAGGAAGGATTACAGGAAGCTAAGAAAATCTCTCTTCTGTCTTTGTGTTAGCCATATCTCCCTCTTTGTGTCCATCGTTAATATGCATGATCAATTACAACCTTCTCTTTCCCCCACCTCCACCCCATAAAAATTCCCCCTATTTCAGAAATCCATTCTCACTTCAAAAGGAAGAGTAGTTTAAAGCACAGAAGAAAACCAATCAGGTGATCTGAAACTTTCAGAGTATAAAGGTATTTCCAGAATATATATATATATATATTTAAAAGTTTGCTAAGGCATTATGGAGAATAATAAAAATTTTCATTCATTTTCCTTTGGAATATAGATCATATTGAATGTTGCCATTCTCGAAAGCCACAAACAAAAAGCAATTATGTGAAAGTAAAGTAAGTGTATGGTCAGAGTCAAGTAGCTCACTGATCTGGACATTAAAAATATCTATGTGCACATAAGCTTGACAACTGATCGGGCAATATTGGCACACAACTCCCTGCATTTCAAGTACTATATAACAATAGCTTCATCTCACTGACTCCAACAGCATGAATATATCACTACCACTCAAGTGACGGAACATTACTGATCCACATAATTTCTGTCCTTCATTACTCATTCTTAACCTAGGTCATTGAGGTGGCATGATTACAGAATATTATGGTTCTAGACTGATCTGTGGTAGCTCTTATAAATAACTGGTCTGATTTTCTTAAGGTGCTAGTTTGGCTTTTTTTTTTTTTTTTTTTTTTTTCTTTTTTTTTTTTGTGAATTCTCTTTCCAACCTTCTTTTATTTCAAATGATTGGTTTTATCTAATTTTGTCATCATGGCAAACATTGTAGGTGATTACAGAGACATACCGTATCTAAAAGACCAAGAAAAAAACAAACACTATTAAAAAAGAACCACTTTCCCTTTGATCAGCAACCCATAGAAACCTGCTGACTTCTTTCAGACATTATAGCTCTTTTAATTAACTTAGCACTGGCTTTGCTATTATACAGAACTAAACCACTGCAAGAATGTTAAGGCGATAATAAACATCTCATTTAAATCCACTAAAGAGAGAAAAAAGTAATTTACAGCAAGATCTCTGTCCTTAGTTTACCCTTTTGTGTCAAACATTTGGAGAACATTTGGGAACTGACACAGTTTTTCTTAGGACAGAAAGAGGTCCCTCTGGAGGAAGCAGACTTGCTATTGAGTGAGATGAAAAATATCAGTTCTTTGCTGCCTAAAATCTGTTGCAGAAGCTGGAATCAGCATTAGCTTGCAAGATTTCCTGCTTTTTCATTTTCTTCTTTTAGTAAATGTAAACCCCAGTTTTAGAATTACAGCAACCTTCTATTTTTTATTATTATTATTTATTAAATTCTCACATTTTTCAGCATTTAAACCTTGATATACTGCTGACTTTTAATCTATGGAATTTCAAAAAGAAGGAAAACTTGACTCAACTGGATTTCTTCTCACTGAAAAGATGGTGTTGTCTCTATAGTACTGAGGAAAAATGGTCTCATTTAAACAAGTTTGGTGTTTATCTTTTAGCAAAGAAGAAAGGAGGAGTTTAGAGAGGGTTTAGGAAAAAGCACTAAAAATAATCCAGAAATCTAGAAAGCCTGCTTTCCACAGCAAGGGAATTAAGAAGTTCAATTTGTTTATTTGTTAAAGAGTAGTTTGAGAGATTATTTGATCGAGTGTGCTAAGTACCTCCATGAGGAAGCAATTGCTGGTACTGTATAGATCATTCATCCTCTGAACTAACAGCAAGAGGCTGAAACTAATCAAGTTCCAAATGGAAAGAAATGGGAATTTCTGGCCATGGTTGTGCCAAAACACAAATGGACGTGATAGAATCCAGGTTGTCTAATAACTGTGAAATGCAAATAGATATAGTTCTCAACATTATGCTCTAACTTTGTCAGATTTTGTGGCCATGATGAAGGCAAGTAGACAACTAAATGAGCCACTCATGCTCAGACAATACCTCCTACCATAGGACTGTAACTCCATTTCATTTTTTCATCTCACATGATAATAATTACATTTAAACTGCACACTCAAAAGGAACTTGATAATCAAACATGACCTTTAAAATGTATTAGATGCTTTTCCCTTTCCTAACTTTCTTTTTTTTATTATTTTTCAGTGGAATTTCTATGCCTTGACAGGCTACATTAAGCTTAATATTCTATCCTTAAATACTGATTTGTAATGAAAAAGCTCTACAGATTGCACCTAGACTTAGCTGTAGGTGCTTACAGCAGCATCCCTCCCAAATCCTATCTTCCATTCATCCCAATCAAAGTCCATTTCATTTCACACCACTTCACTTTAGCTGGCTGGCAAGGACCTAGGAGCTTGGAAACACTCTGATGCTCTAGGTAGGGTGCAGCCATTGCAATTAGAGGATGGAAAACTGCTCTGCAAGTGCACAAGCATACTTACATGGTGTCTGCTGTGTAAAAGAAGCTGGGGACTTCCTGAAAAAGAGTTTTTTTCCAGTGAGGGACGAAGATCCTTTTGGGACTGATGCTATTAGATGTGGGCTACAGAGATATGTCTGTTTGACAGGCACTAGGCAGTGCCCCTCTGGGGAAGCAGGTAAAAAGGCAGCTTAGGACACAGCATTTGTTACACAGCTCTTTGAAAGCTTGAACTCCTTCAAGATTTTCAGTAAAGCCTTCTCTTGATTATGCGTCATGCTAATCTACTCAGGGGACAACAGCAATTCTATATGATTTGGGACTATCTAGTTAGTCTCAGCTAACCAAAGCGGTTTCAATTCCAGATTGAATCAATCCAAAGAGGTCTGAAAAGGCTTGCAACAAGATGTGCCATGTAAATTCCAACAATGAATAAATCAGAGGTAATTGTGCGCTGTTGCTGGATATTCTGTGAACAGGAAAAAGAGCTAAATTAATCAAGTGCACTATTCATTGCAAAATTACTTTTTCAGTCTTTGTCATGAAGTATTGTGCAGTAGGAACTGTCTGCTCTCATACCTTCTGGTCGCTAATGCAAACAGTTTTCCAGGAATGGGATAGGGTATTGCTTTACCCTCCCTTATTTGCCATCCCCCCACTCCCCCGGAGTGTCATTGCAGAACCATTGTGCTTTCCGATGCTGTGTTAATGGCCTTCACTGTTGCTGACCTAAAACTACTGTTGCACTTGGTGCTTTCATTTCTTCCATCTCGCTTGCCATAGCTCTAAACCGCTTGCTTGAGGTGGAGGACAAACTGAGCTAATCCAGGCTCCATGGTGAGACACATACTCGGACTCTACTAATGAATTTATTTGAAGTTCTTTCTCTTGCTGCTTGCTGTGGTTTAAAAAAAAAAAAAAAAAAGTGACATTGTGATGTTGGTGGTGATTATGGGCTCTTGTGGGAACATGTTTTCCTGTTCAAAACTTAAAGGGAAGATAGATGTTTTCAAAATGTGATGAGGGTACCATGATTATTTCACTCCAGCAGCTTCATTCCATTGAAATGATGAAATTGTCAAAACATTGGCTCGGCATACTTCTTGCTTGTTGTATACATTCACTCACAAGGTGTAAGAGTTCAATGCAGAACAGAGTAAAGGAATGTGGTTAACTGAGTGTCTTTGTGAGTCTGTAAGCATTTGCAATCACAAGAAAAATGGAGGGGGAAAAGAAAGATTCAATCCTCTGTGCTTTGTAGGTATTTGGTAACATACTGGACATCTGTTAATGTCTTCAGTTATGTGACTCTGGATTAATACACCAGCTTTCAAACCCAAGTATGAACCTGTGCTTCCAAACTATTATTGAGTAAACTGGCTATCTTCCACCTTTTCACTTCAGTGCATCATTGGCTCCACACAAACAAGTTACAAACCCAAAAGTTTTTGGCTTATAAATTTGTTAGGAGGAGAAACTTGTGTGTGTTCTACTTCTGCATAGGCAGCTTGATTTGTACAATACACCGGCATGCTTCATTGAATCCAATTCAGTTCATAGTCCATTTGGTATGAAATAAAACCAGAAGAAAATTGGCATTTACTGTCACCTTTTCTCTTCAGGTGCCAATGGGGTATCCTAAATATCTCAGAAGACCCAGTAAAGCATTACAAGGCCATTCATCACAGGCACGAAATCACTGAAGGCTTTACACAAAGACTCTAGTGCCATAGAGGTTGTCTCTGCAGTATGTACTTCTTGCTCTTGATGATAAAAAAGAGCATGGGAAAGACTGGATTTTTATGTGAGAAAAGCAAGAACAGGAAGGAAGAGCAGTAGGTTGTCTCTTCTGCAGCACTTAATGTTTTAGTCTTGGGGGCCCAGCCATGTAGGATTATGGGAGAGGATTCCAGAGTTGGGACTATTTTGGCATCCTGAGAATGCCAGGAATACTCACTGGCTGTTAACACAGATTAAAAAGGGAGAGGAAGAAAAAGAACCTTTACTGAGAAGATGCAGCCAACAACAGGGAAGCTATTTCTATTCTACACACCTTGGTATTTAGAGCTTTGCATCCAACTTGCTTCTGGCAACTAAAAAATACATAATAAAATTAATAACAGTTCATTGACACCAGCTGCTCACAAAAAATAGATGCATTTGTCGAGCCATTTAGTCAGCATTTATTCCTTCCCAGTTATACCTCCACTTGAGCGGGGGATATTTGAATAATGAATTGCGTATTTGACTATGAAGTAGGACAGATATAAATCAAATTATTCTCTTTAACTACTGCATTTTACTAAGAAGTAGTTGCACAGTTAGGCACAGGAGATTTAGGAGAAGCACATCCATGAGGAAAATTCAGGTTTGGCTTCATTCATTTGGGGCATTTCCTCTCGGTAACATCCAGCGTGAGAGACATGCCTGTGTGCGCAGGGAGGACAGTCCCTTGCCCTGCCATGAAACAACTGGATTGGAACTCTGTCTTAGGGATACCCCTGGATTTTGTCACCTTCCTAAATCTTTCCTTTCCTCTTTACAGCAGAGAGACAATAACACATCCATACCTGTGAGCCCTCTGCCAAGGCTTCTCTACAAATTCTCATCTGAAATGTTGTGGGTCCCCTCGCCTGAAACGTGATGCATACTTCCACTGCAGAAACATTTTCATGTTCCTAAAGGAAAATTGCATGAGTTTCTAAGCCTATTAAAAACATGATTTACATGTGCCATAACATTCAGGGTAAAAAAAATCCCCTTGCCCAAAAGCATAAAATTCTGTCTGAATATAGAGGCCAGCAAACAAGGAATTTTTCCTTTGACCTTTGTATAAGAATAGCCAAAACTGCTTGGTATACAAAGCCTTGGATACTCTTTGCAAGACTTTAGAATTCCCGTATAACACAACTGGCAGAAAATTGATAGGTTATTCAGATAGTAAATTACATCTTAAATGAAAAACAAGCTGTAAACATTCATAACTTATAAGAAATTCACAAGTCCCAAGAGAAACTATTTTAGGTACATTTTTACTTCAAACTAAGCAGTCATATAGTGACTAGAGATATGCCTGCAACTTACATCACATTAAAAAAATTAAGTAATACTAGCAAAAATGACAGTAATACATTTTGACAGCTTTATTTAAAGATCCAGGGGGTTGGAAACAAACGGTTACAGCTGGAGATAAATATAGTCCAGGTAAAAGATTATGGCAATAAGGAAATATGAAACATCAGGATAGGAAAGAGTTGTAAGGGGCAACACCAAAGGCTGGCTGCTTTTCTGCAGCCCCCTGTCCCCTGGCTGGTCAAGGAGATGCCTGAGAAGCGTGAGCTGCAGCAGGTCCACAGCATGGTGCTCCCATGAAGGAATCCCCTGAAGCTGAGCCAGGGTGGCTTGTCCCCCACCTTGCCACCTGCTGCTATTTTTCAGGAAGAACCACAGGGCATCCCCCTTGGCCACCTGCTTCCATGGAGTTTCTGTGAATTTTTAATCAATTTTGATCTGTTTGAAATCGACCAAAAGGTTCAGACAATGTTTGGGAGGCAGGAGAGAGACAGGCATACAGGCAGTGATCAAATATATATAATTACCTTAGGAATGCAGCTGAAAAATTAATGCCCCAAGGAAGAATTTCATTAAAAAGCTGGTTTTCTTTTGTGCTCTGTGGTTCTTTGAGCTTCTCAGTCTTGGTTAAGTTTTAAGGGGAAAGGACGAGCAGAGTTTCTCTTCTCCAAAGCCTGGAGAATTGAATGGATCCTGTCCCCAGTTTGCTGATGAAGGTGTTGAATGTGGCTGTCTTCCAATACATTTCAGGAACGGCTACACATTTATGCAAAAATAAGGCACTACTTTGCTGCTTTTTTTTTTTGTTTGTTTCTCCCCTCCTCTGTTTTACATTGCAGTTTCCTCAGGAAATAAAAGTTATGCAGATCTGCGTGCCCGTGCACATTTTCCTCATTTGAGGGAGGGATCTGGGTCTCAAATATAGTTGTTTCTATGAGGTTTATAAAAAATCCATAGTTAGGAAAGTAATAGTTGTGAGGGTCCAGACTTTAACAGGTGCATCTCACTGTGACTCAGATACCTCCTACTTTCATTATCTTGCTGCTTGCTTAAGAGACTCAAGCTGATTCCTGCTGAGAAAGACACTTTTTCAAAATTTTCTGGCATCTGCATTTCAGAGGTTGGTGATGCCAGACATTATTGAGAATCTCAGAGTTTAGTGGGACAGAGATACCCTTCTCTGCTTTGGAATAGTGATTTCAACAACTAGGAGAAAGTGTTGTGTCAAGCACGTGCTATAAAAGTCACGGTCAGATTTAGCATTAAGCAAGACTGAGTGATAAAATGGTGTGTTTATTTGAAAACACGAGTTTGCCACTACGGAGTAAAGTTACAAAAGATATAGCAAAGTTATTGAGTTTATGCTTAATATAAGAAACTTCCTGTGCAGCTCCAACATTGCTGTGGCTTTCCAGATCAGCCCATGCCAGCCTCTGCAACCTGCCCTGGGCTCGGCATGTGCTGGGGAGCTCCCGGAGCTGGGTCTGTCCTGCTCCTGGCCGAGGCTCAGAGATTAGGCTAGAATATCCTGTCCCTGCAGGGCTTTTTATCTTTTCTTATGACCAGGCATAATACTGAGTTCGTGTTCTCCCCCTTTCTTAGGACTGCAGTTCTGATTCACATTTCTATTGTAAACTTTAAGCAGCAGAGATCCGTCTTTAGGTATCAGGCTGTTTTCTTCTCTTCACTGAGTCCTTGAAATATGACAGATAGATACAGCAATCAATAGACAGATACACAGATCGATCCATTTTGTCATGAGATATGAAATGTACAAAATTTATAATTAGAAATGTACAAAATTTATAAATAGAAATAAATTAGAAAAAAAAATTCTTGTTATAGTCATGACTCTACATATGGCAATAAACATAAAGGATGACAGATATGAGCATGGGCTATTTGGATGGCACAGCTTTTCCATATACTTTGTGTAATAGTATAACAGAGGTTAACCACGTTGCAGTTGAAGTAGTTTTAGGTCTTTAGGTAGAATGTAAACACACAACACTTCTGACTACTATGAACACTTCTATACTTGTGGGCTTTAACAGGTACAGACCCTGATCCTCTACATAATAGTATGGTATCTGGTTGAGCATTAATTCTGCTCCTCACTGTGGTTTGAACAAGACAGTACGGCCAGGCTGATATTTAATGGGATTTTAAAAATGTCATTCAGCCACAGTAGATGGCATTTTCTCTGAAAACTGGCTAGAGAGGTTTAAACTGTAAAACTTTTGAAAAGCATAGACTTTGCAAGTTATAGTTGTATACAACCATATAAGGGATATCTGTACATGCAACACACCACTAAATCCCTATAGGAAATAGAAGCAATGGGCACTGAGTGTGTTTGCACTTCAGATGAAATGGCTTTCTGGGGTGGGGTATGCCATGACATGCTGTTGTCTCCCCTAGTTGATTATGACAGTTTTCATATCATTGCTGAACTCCTCTGAAGGAGATTTTAAGTGCCTAAATAAATATTAGGATATTATAGTATAATTCATTTAAACAATCAGTCAGCTAGCTGATAGCTGATGGTAAATTTGAATTATAAAGAAACAGATTCAGAGGAACTCCTGACTTGTTAGCTGGGGTGCTCACTGGTTAGTGCAAGTGACTGAATAGTCACACTATTAGAATGGTGGGACATACTTTATGTGCCTGCTGGAGTGGGTCTCTTGGGACATACGGACACTAGGAGGCCAAGGCATGTATCCCACGTAGGCTTTGGTTTCAAGCAGGTGTTGAGACTGATGCTCAGCACAACCACAATAATGATGTCTCAAGCTGTGCAAAACTTTGACATCCCTGGCCTTTCAAGTACCTAAGCACTTAAGTAGGATTTTTGTGAATGCCACTCTTAAATGTAGGAGCTTATCTTTAGATCATTATTGATGCTAAAAACTTTGTTGCTGACCTTTAGCAACTCTATCACAAAGTATAAGGATATAAAGGTGTGGAGTATGAATTCAAGCATTTCATTGAAATCATGTGTATCAAGTAATGGAATTTCAAGAAGTGTACAATTAATTACTGAGCTATCTGAATGATGAATAATTATACCATTACAAATACCCATTGCCCAACGCATTGGCTTGAAGTGTTGCTGCATGATGAAATATGCAATGGGACTGAAACCCTGATGCTTTCAGGGAGATCTTGCTTAGATAGTAGATAGATGGGGACACAGAATACAGTTTTCTTTGTCATGATGGAGCAGTTTCAAGCCCTCCAGCAGACTGTTGTTAGACTGGTGGAAACAAAAGCCTGAAAGACAACGTGGTTGTCACCTATGCTGTGCTGTAAAAGGGGCAGCACTGAATGGATGCTCAGCTCCTTTGTTACCACCTCACAGTACCTATCCTCCACATGACACCTGTCCCCAAGTATCTCTGAAGCAGCACTGCAGGGCAGAGCAACTGTTGGTCTGGCTAAGAGATCCAAATCAGCTGTTACTGGCTAAAAATGACAATTGCAGCACTCTTTCGAAGGCAGTCAGTCAGCTAAACTTACTGTGAAATGTGCTATATCTGCGCTTCGCACGCTGCACCACAGTGACTATTTTGATTGAGCTTTCCCAGTCCTGAAAACACAGGCAGCACCTGGTGGTGCACAGCCATGCAAATTTCATGAGTAGGGAAACAGCATATTTTGGCACTTCACACTGACACTGGCTTAGTGCATGCTCTCACTTGAAAAAAAAAGCCTGAGAGAGAAAGGTAGGAAACCCAAATGCAGCACAACAAGGAAACAGCAAGCCTAAGTACACTGGAAGCTGGCATTTTCTGAATGATATGAAACAAAAAGATCCTATCATACCTTTTCCAATGACATATGACACATAATTACAGACAGTCCATAGGGTTCCTCTGTGTAGCATATCTCCCCTAGTACTGTGTTTGGGGGTGCTCCAGGGGGTGCCTGTGCCTGCAGGTCCTTGAGGTCAGCCATTTGGGTCCACACACATAAGCCTCCATATTTTCTCTAGACCTGACCCTACACAGTAGCAGATCTGGCTTTCTCCAGTTGATTTTGTGGTTAATGATGGTATGGCAGAGTGATTTACTTAGCCAAACACATTAAAAACCAAAACAGCCTATGAGAACATGCTACTACATAATATAGCATACCTGTGAATATGCACCATGAATGGGGAGTATCTGTGGGAAGTTTACGAGGACCTTAAGTGCTTATACTACTCTTCCTAAAAGCTTCAGATGACAAAAGAAAAGAGAAACCAGCTATTGTCAGGGCAGAATTGTTCCCTCTATTTTACAGCTGAGCAGAGGGTTGGTTGGGCAGCTTGGTCGAGGCCAGACATCAATGCTGTGACTGTGAGGTGTAACAGAGGTCTTACGAATTCCTGTCCAATGCAGCCATATCCTACACAGTCAGCAATAGCACACAAATGTGTATGGCAATTCCAAATATCATCCAGGGCAGCATGTGTGTACAGGAATAGCAACACTGTGAGGCCTGTGGACATACTGATGAGAAAACCAGATTTAGAAAAAAGAAAACCCTTTGCTTTTTGTATTCTTCATTTTTATAAGTCAGAGTTTATTTGTTTCCTTTTTTTCTTAGTTTGTGTTTTCCCTGGAGTACTTTCTTTTCATCTTTTCTCTCTGCAACAGAACATTTAGTTCTCAGTAGTCTCCGTTACATGATTCCATCAATAGATGTTTCTACTCTTGATGACTGAAAAGTGTCCAACAGCAACCCATCGATCATGTTTGTGCATGAGCAACTTCAGAATACTGATTTTTCAGGGCACAAGTAGTTATTATGAAAAGTAAATACTGCTCCTAATTGAGCCTTAACTTTTTGTAGCATCTGTGCCCAGTTACAATTTCTGGAAAAATGTTGGCATCTGTAGATTAAAACATAATGATCTTGGGGAAATTTAGAAAGGAGGCTGACGAGATTCTTACCGGCTTTATTCTGGCACTCAGACAGCAGAAACACTGTAAAGAATCATCAGCTTTTAGCTCTGCTTTCCACCGTTGTGTTTAGTATTCCTGTCAGAGAAATACCATTTAGTATTTCTCTTCTCTTACATGTCCCATTTATTTGCCAACGCTTTTAGCGATGCAAGTCTTGTTGATACCTGCGAGAGGAGAACAATCGGACGACTGGTGCAGAAAGTACAGTTGTAAATGATGTTCATGCTTTCCATTAGGCTGCCTTTAGTTCTGTCAATAAACATCAGTTATGGAGATGTTTAGAAAGCATGCTTTCCAAAATATACAAAAAGAGCTGCATCGAGGTTACACCCTACTGTGCTGTTCAAGCAGCGAATAGTATTGTCAGTAGGGGCTGCTACCTATGGAAATGGATTGTGCTCCTCAGAAGGAGAAATTACATGCTGCAAAACCGTAGGAATGCGTGCTTCCTTCTATTTTTGCTGTCTCTGGGGCCTCTGTGCACACTCCAAAACAGTTATAATAAGTAACTTGAGTCCCAGTACGCCTCATAGAGAAGCATAATGAAGCTGGCTGTTTAAAAGCTTGTCTGGCCTTTAATTAGCTCTGCTGCAGAGCCAAGCATACCCTGCCGCAGGAAGGAACAGCCCTGTACATGTTTGGAGAACGTGACTTCCCACCCCTCTGGCTGCAGATCTGGGGTCCACTTGCTTACATGTGCCACCCCCCCCCACCCCCCCCGACATGTTGCTGATGCGGCTGGGGTCCCCAGGGCACCACCAGTCTGCCCAAGGGGGACTGCACCGTAGGTGGCACTGAGGAGGGTAGCACGGCTGCTCTCGGGAGCATGGTCAGGGTCTGCTCCCATCTCCTCTGACTCGGCAGCTGAACACTTAGGAACATATTTTGCTTAAGAGTTTCAGGGAACAACTTTCAAAGGTCTTTGGACTGAAAAAACAAACACCTGTAGAGGTCTCTCTTCACTTTGGTGAGAGATTTATCTCTGCTCCTCCAAGGCACTTGCCTGGAGAGTGGGCTCTGTGCTTCTCTCCAGCAAAAGCAAGCACAGTGATAAAGCTTTCTGAAATACTGTTTTGCAGGTTGAGTTAATTCATACAGAATCTTTACTATTCAATTTCTTCTGCCATTTTTGGAGTGATAAATTCACAACATACAGCATTAATCGTCAGGCAGCTACATCTAAATCATGTAATAGCTAGATGCTCCAACAGGAATTGACAGCTGACATGTACCTAAAGTGTTACTTACCATGGCCTGAAATTGAGGGAATTATGTGACAAAATTAAATGCTTGCATGCTTCCAGGCAGCAGCTCCAATTTTCATAAGGAGCAAAGGAATACAATTGCTGCACAAAGATTTACTGCATGTAAGTGTGATCAGGATGTTATACCTACAACATACTACTTCAAACTATGTCACCAGGTATGTGTGTAAACACATTCATCTTGATGGATGTCACAACTTGATTAACACAACCAATAACACAATGCCTTACAGCAGCAGTATCTCTGGGGAAAGAATCCCCAGCCACCCAGTTTTCTTATTCATTTAACAGACAGCCATTTAAAAATACTTCTTTGTAAAATTAAGCATACACGATTCACTTAACAGGATTTTTTATCCATCATAAAGAGTTTGAAGGCAATTTTATCACCCTAATTCAGTAGATCTGATTATTATTTTTTTTTAATGCTGTAAAGGCATTAATTTATCAGATTCTACCAAACAGAATCTGTAGCAATCCTGTGCTCTGTTGCATGACAAGTATATTTTGTAAGTAAAATTGATCTGTTTCTTTAAAAGGCATTCCTGTAGGTGGACTCCCCAGTAACAGCTGAGAAAGTGGAGGAACTCTATACATATCAGTCTGCTTTGCTTTCCAAACTGCCAGGTTAGCAAGGATCAGGTGATGGTCTAATGCCTTATGCACACTCAAAATATCTTTCCAGCAGGGGGATGTAGAATTCCAGGTTTTTATGGGGTGCAGGACTGGTGGGACAAATATTTTCCTGTGTCACGAACACCAGAGTAGATCTATTTCAAAGAAGAACGAAGTAAGAGCAAAAAACAAGAAGTTGGACTGAAGAATTCCCAAATCTAAGCAACTGTTAAATTGCTTCCCTGTGTGTAATCTGAATAGATGATGACAGTGGATGCTTTTGAATCACTTGCCAGATCATTGCCTGGGAAATGACTGGGGCAAGTATTCCTGAATCAGTTCAGAGTAAATTATGGATAAAAAGTGAGATAGCATATGGATGATTTAGAAACTATTTGGCCATTATGTGGCTGGCTGAAACAATGCAGAGTGGATCTGGCATTGCTCTGGAGCATGTTTTTTCCCTGGTATGAATCAATTTAAAAATAAAGTAACATTAAAAAAAGAATAAATAAATAAAATTGACTAGGCACCCTAGAGCCTTTAGACCAACAATTGTAATTTCTCTTATTAAAGTAGTTCAGTGCCAGGCACAGGGAGGAACCTGAGCCCAGGAGCCCAGTCCAAAGAAAAAAAATGCTTTGGATTTTAAAAGACAAATTGGGCATTAGTGCCTGCCATTGAATCTCACCTGGAAATCCACAGCCTGCCTCTGTGAAGCCAGCCTGCTGGATCCCCTCTTTCCAAGAGGACTATGGTGTCTCTATTCCTCAGGGAGTTGCAGCTGTATTGTGGCAAGGGCGCTCTCCTGCATGCTTCTCTGTTTTGAAGAGAGATGAAAGCTGGCTTGTCTTTTAGGGCAGAGGACCTAAATATGATTAATTCAATGAGGAGATCAGCCAGAGCAGCTCAAGGCATGTGGGAGCTGAGCCAAGGGCTATCCCAGCAAATTGTGAGTAGGAGTTCCTCACCTGCTGCCTATGAAGGACCTGAACTTCAGCTCAGGTAGCAAATACCTTCTCTCCACCAGCCTTTGTCCATTCCTGGCTGGTGTAAAACAGCAGCATTACACTGAGTCACATAGGCTTCCAGATTACACACCTGTGAAGCTGGCATCTGCCCAGGGCAGGGAGCGTAGGTGCAGCCTTTTGAATCCTTTTTGTTTCCTCCTGAGCTACAAAGCTGGAAGAGAAATAGATTGGGATAATTCTTCTTGAACAACTAGTTCTCAGATTGAATTTCTTCTTCCTCACACTTCCCTCCATCCAGTCCCCCACCCACCATGTTTCCTTCCTCACCCAGGGATTCCTGGCACATGAAAAAATGCTTTTGCAACATGCAAGTTGGAATTTGTCCTTCTGCTAAAAAGCTGCTTATCATACTTGATGTATGTCAGTTGAGAAAGGAATCATTTCCTATTTCATTATAGAAAATTGCATTCAGAGATATAGAATAATCATACAAAACAAAGTGGCTGGTTAAGCCAATTAAGAGATTCTAAATTAAAAAAAAAAAAAAAAAGAAACAAGCTGTTATCAATATACCAATGTCAATTCTCACCAGAGCTTTGAGTTATCCAATAATAAGCCTTTTTCATGGGGTCTAGTCTTGCTCTCATTGAAGTCAATGGCAGAACTCCCAATGATACCAGGAGGAGCAGAATCTGGTTAATAATCTGCAAGCTGCTGGTTCAGTAAGAGTCATAGTAATTACGCAGATGGCCATATAAAGAAGTTTAGTTGGAAGTAATTTTGTGTTAAAAATACAAAGGAAAAGATAAATATGGAAGAGAAGTTCTGTTGTAATAGGAAATTACTGAGGGCTTAGATTTCACGGACATAAGGTGAGAAATCATTTGACATTATAAAGCGTGGTGGACAAATTGTAGCAGAATTACATAACGTATCAACATGGGCATGAAGAACAAGTCTGTTGGAAATTATACCTCTATTTTGGTATTAAGATAGAATCTTAGAGGTTTAATTACATGGTGAGTTTTGCACTGTTGGAAGCAACTGATTTCAGTTGGGCTGTGAAGAGTATATATTAGTATATTACTGACTTATTCGGATTTGTGTTCCTTGAAATAGGGAGCTGGGCTCAAAAGAAGGGAAATAAAAAGATAGAAATTTGTGTAGATCTTAGGGTTAGAAGAAACCAATTTAAATTGCTGCAGGGGAATTTCAAGTTAAATTGGGTAATAGTTTGTCTCCAGAGGCTGTGAAATCTTTGTTAGTAGCAGTCTTTAAGAGAAGGTGTTAGGCAAACATTTTTCAGGCCTGTCAAAAGAAGAAGTAGATCCTGACATGGGATGGGAAGACAGACTCAAGAATATCTTGAATTCCCTTCCAGACATCTTTTCTATGAATCTTTCATTTTTATTTTATTTTTTCAGGCAGATGATTTTCTCTCATCTATTGGTCACATAATTTTACTCACTGCTGCTGTACAGAGTGTAATGGCTCTTATTTGGCTTCTGATTTGGTTTTAAAAGCATTATAAAATAAAGATTCTCTTAATCACATTTATTACTGAAGTGCCTAATGACCAACAAAGAATGGTGCCACTGCACTAAGTGTTATACTCAGCAAACATTAGAGGATCAGCACCTCTCAGGCTTTTGGACTAAAAAGCATTTGGTAGTTTGTGCAAGCGGTGAATCACCCTCATGCTGCATAGTTCATGCGATGTCTTTCTGCTCCATTTGGAGAACTCTGTTGCACTTCCTATTTTCTTCCTCTGAAAGTACTTACACTGTAATAAAATCAGTGCTTTTGGTCAGTGGTGCAGGTTTGACTGTTCACTGAGCATATCCCATTGGAGCTGAGATGCCTATGTTGAGAGGTTCCTTACCTATTCTGTAGATGAAAGAAAAGGAGGAGATTCAGGAGATGGTTTAAGTCTTGTGAGGTCTGTGTTGCCTTGCAGAGGCGATTCCCCTACCCCTGCCCCCACAGACTATGTAGGGAAATTCAGATGTCAGACCCCCTGACTCAGGAATTCTAACCTGGTGTTAGGTTTTTAGATGGATTTAGTGTTCAAATCGCCTCTGTAAGAAGTTTTCTCAATTTCTTCAACAGGCTTTGTGGCCTCTTTCTTCACAGGTGAGGTTTCTATTCTCAATCTTTTACCAACAATGTCAAGTGCAGACCTTGTTTTTTCCATGCCTGTCATGAAGACCCTATTGACAAACACTTCTGCAGCAATTGTCTTGCATCATCATCTTTCTACTCATTGCCATTTACATTCACTCTTCGCACAGCCTTTTTGGGTCTGGTGAAATTACCCAGCAGGCAGGAGCATGCATACTCTCCCACCATACAGGTGTAAGGTGCCAAGAAGAGATTTTGTTGCCAGTGGGACCTTATCCCCATGTTAATGTCAGCAATGTGCCATCAATTAGGCATTTTCTTAGACCATAAAAGAATTGTGTTGATCTTCCACTATTGTTTTGAAAATCAGAATTTGCTTTGAAGGACTGGGCTCTCTGTGGGAGACGGTTCACATCTAGCCCAGTACCTCTATCAGATGTGATTCTGTGCTTGGCTGTTTCCTTTTAACATCCCTCCTCTCATGTTTTGAAGGAGGGTTCGCAGGCTAGGTTCACCTTTTCTGAAATTATCCGTTTTCCCTCCTGTGGTACCATATGGTGAAGCTCATTGCACAGACTCACAGAAATTAGTCTGCCATGAAACATGAGAGAACTAGTTCATCTTATTATTTTGCCTACTTCT
The DNA here is from genome assembly GCF_017639655.2 of Falco naumanni. Classification (NCBI taxonomy): domain Eukaryota; kingdom Metazoa; phylum Chordata; class Aves; order Falconiformes; family Falconidae; genus Falco; species Falco naumanni. Next base: position 72,286,363 of record NC_054055.1, read on the forward strand.
TACCAGTACACACACCGTGCAGTACAGCAGTGGTCAGCCACCTACAAGTTGATTCCGAACCAATCTGAAAAAATCTGACGTGCTTGGAAACCACGATGTTCATCATTTGCCACAGCAATTGAGAGAGAGCTGTGAAACATCACAGCCTCACAGAAAATAAAATCAGGCCTCTACTGGAAGAGAGACAGTGGGAACAAAATACTCACGGCAGATCAGTTGCTTTTAATAAATACCAGTAAAGCTGTAGTGGGCTTCTGTTGCTACTAATGGACACCCAGTCAAAGCTTGGCCAATGCAGCCTACATTGATATGGTTTCACTGCTCTTAATGCCTGAGCTTGCAGTAAAGATAATGTGGTAATACCTATCCATGCTGAAATCACACCCTCAAATGCACCATAGAGCCTTCTAATGATAAAGATAATGAGCCATCAAAATTGAGTGGCTGGAAATTGTGAAGCCTCTTTTGTTGAAGGCCTTTAAATGGAAGCTGAATAAAGAGCTATCTGGAATGATGTAGTTACAGATGATCTTGCCTTTGGGCAGATAGATAAAGTAATTGACCTCTTGATGTCCTGGCCAGGCACATTTTTTTGACTTTATAATCTTGCATTTTCATTGGGTAACAAACCTTGCTAATCTGTTTTTCTGAGACTCTTATACTGCCTCAGTGCAATGTTGATGCATCAATCTTCAGACTGACATCTGAGCACTAGTAATGCCTCCTATTAGGTTTGCTTGCAAAATTTATTTCTAAAATGACATTATTCTAAGATCGCTCTGAATGTAGCAAGTCACCTCGTCTTGCTGCCAGATTTTGTAGATCTTTGGCTATCTTTTCATCCAGAGAAAGCCTTAAAATGTAAAGAGCTATTGTCAAGGATGGCAGGTCCATACTTTTTGAATTTAACGGGGTAAATATATCTCTACTGTTGCCGTGGATTAACTCCAGCCAGCAACCAAGGACCAATGCAGCGTCTTGTTCATACCCCCTGCCCCTGGTGGGATGGGCAAGAGAATTGGAAAAAAGGTAAAACCTGTGGGTTTAGATAAGAACAGTTTAATTAATGAAATAAAGTATAATAATAACATTATTATTATTGTTGTTGCTGTTGTTGTTTTGTTGTTGTAATGGAAAGGGAGACAACAAAGAGAGAGAAATAAAACCCAAGAAGGACAAGTGATGCACAATACAATTGCTCACCACCCGCTGGCCAATGCTCAGCTAGTCCCTGAGCAGTGATCAGCTGCTCCTGGCCACCCCCCCCCCCACCCCCCCCCCCCCAGTTTATGTAATGAACATGATATTCTGTGGTATGGAATATCCCTTTGGCTAGTTCAGGTCAGCAGTCCTGGCTCTGCTCCCTCCCAGCTTCTTGTGCCCCTCCTCACTGGCAGACTATGGGAAACTGAAAAGTCCTTGACTTAGGGTAAGCACTACTTAGCAACAACTAAAACATCAGTGTGTCACAAACATTATTCTCATACTAAACTCAAAAACAGCACTGTACCAGCTACTAAGAAGAAAATTAACTCTATCCTAGCCAAAACTAGAACAAATGTATAAAATTTTGCAGGCTGGATGGGTGTGCAGACTTCATGTAAAGAATTCCTTGCCCTTTAAATTCTGTATACCCCTCTCTCCAGCCTACCTACAGAATCTTCCTGGTGACTTCATGTAGTTTTGTTACAGGAAAGAAGGTTAAAACTATCGTTAGAGTATGACTCTACCAGATTTAATTTTACCCATTTCCAAAGCACTTGTTCAACCAGGTTTCTGATTGCTGTTATAATTAATTAAAATGGTAGTTGGTTGGCAGTCTAGAAAATGCTTCTATAGAACAAATCAGATAGAACAGATCTACACTTTCCTCCTGGACTCTGCTTTCTTTGGGTGTAGTGATCCATACATAGACCTTGATGTGGCAGCAAATTCCTGCTGATTTCCTTGGGAAGAGTAGCAAGTCTGAGAATATATTATGATGAAGACATCTTTGAAATAAGTTCTGTGCAAATAGACAGGGTTTGTCTGCATGGGGTCCTGCTCTAGGTAATGAGATGCAGGACCCTCCTCTGCATTTCTTTCTGTGAGAATGTATCTTCTGTTGAGCCAAACAAATCTGGATTTATGCTTCATTGTGTCTTCTTATTAGGCAAGATATTCATTATATTATATGGTTTAGATACAGCCTCTGAATAGAGAGAATGTATTCCTATCTCAGACTTGCTCTTTCCTTGGGCATTTTAAAAAACCGTTAATATACAAATTCAAAATTAAAGATAATATGGTATTTAGGATGTAACACTCCTTTGTGGTTTAACCTGTTATTATGTCTGATTATTCCACTACATTATGAGCTTACCCAGAGTAGAAGAGAAAAACATCTTGTCTTCCTGACAAGGCAAAGGAGAAGAAGAAAATGATTACACAAAGGAGATAGTGGGTCCAATTCTGCCTCTGTTATGCTGTATTTGCACCACTGTTATTCCAGGAATTTCAGCAAAGTTATTCTGAATTTACATCTGTGTTGCCAAGGGCAGGATTTGGCCCACACTGTGTAAAGGCTGCATCCAGTTGTTATGGCAACAGGAGTTCTAAAAATTGTGGAAGAAAAGAACACCAGGTTGTTTTGATAAATGATGCATTAAAAGTGACTGCTTTTTTGTAGTTTCATAGTTTTAATTGATGCCTTTTTGTGTGGAATCCATTTTTGTTGATGGACACATTTAGCCAAGATGCTTCTATTAAGGCTTTAATATTCCAGTGGCCAGATATCACATGAGAGATGACCAGGTTAGATTTTAGAGAAAGATGAGTGATTGCTTAGCTTAAACTTATATGACAAACTTATGTTCTGTGCATTCCAACTGATGTCTGCACCAGCTGTCATGCAGCAGCAGAAATCAACCTAAAGCTGATGTTATCACAGTGACAAGAAGGAAACCAAGTTTTCAACATCTGAAGCATTCTATATTCTGAAACAGGCTTGTGGGGGGAAAAAAAGTTTCTGTGAGTTCCTTTACCTGTTTCTTTTAACATCCTTGCCTGGAGATATAACACATCTGTCTGGTCTGTGCTGGGCTGGGTCTGGAATCTATCTCAGGCAGCCCTCCAAGTTTACAAATCATTGGGTTGGATTTGCTTAATTGGCTGCACTAGCCCCTCCCTGACAGGTTAGCCTGCCAGCAGTCATGTCCATGGGTGGAGAGACCTGAATCACATCCTCCTGGAGGTTTATGGGTGGCACTGATTAAGCAGCAAGTGTGGAAATTAAACACTGGGAGGCTAAAGGCAGCCGCACCTAACATGGCAACAATATTTAGGGAACTGAATCTTCTTCCCGTTACCTAGACTGGACAATTACACAGCTCAGACATTCAGCTGAGACCAATGTTAGTCTTGTTTTGCTTAAGATGTCTTACTCTGTTTTTCATTGAGTAATGAGAGTTTAAACATCAGCTCACAACGTAGATACCTATACTGTAGACGACTTACTGCCCAAGAACTGGTGCTGAATTTTGTACTCAATTACAGTTTTCCAGCTGTAACCCTAACACCAAATGAAACAAGAGAAAGCAAGGGGTTTAGTATTGTGTGTGTGTGTGTGTGTGTGTGTTTGCTTTTAATTAGTGTCATTTCCCATCAGCTCAACTGAAATCAGAATAAAATTTCTACTGATTTCAGGGAGGGGGAAGACAGAATGCATGTGATTTAGATATATAGCTCATTAATGATAACTGTGGTTCCCAGTCTTCTTAAGCTTGTTTTGTTTAAGCTGTTTAAACATAAAGTATCTAAAGTAATATCTACACTCTTTCCATTGTCATTGGAGGGAGGGGGAGACCTGCACAGGGTCTCTTTGCTATTATTAACTAGTGAGCCTGACTCATGAGACTCATGAGACATTGTTTATGTCCAGAACAGCTTCTGGGTGACCAGAGTCAGGTGAGATTAATTGCCCTGAATGATTGCAAAGAACTGGTACAATAGCTATTTGGGTGCCCCATTAACACCAAGTTCATAGGTAAGTGTGAGCAGACAAGAACAGCTCCATGCTTACACCTGGAGAAACAAATCTAAAATATTCACAGGAATTTCTATTGAGAGCTTTTAGAACAGGTAGATAAATCTGCCAATTAATTGATAAACTAAGTTTTCAGATAAGATCACTGTTGTGGTTCTGATAAATATTGATGATTAGAAAAGGGACGTGAACCTTTCCTGAGGCTGGTTTAGCTTCTGTGTTGGTGTCCTGCAGTGAGTGTGATCAGCAAATTTCAGGATACATATCAATCAACAGGAAAAAATAGTCACCAAAACTCAAATTCAGCAAGACACTTGAGCACACAGATTGTTTTTTACTGGAATTTTTCCTGTGCTAAAGATTAGGCATTTGCTAATCAGAGCCTAGGTTGCTACAAACTATAATCTGCAGCATTACCCACAATGTTGTTCTGTTTTTCAATTGTTCTACTTACTTGGAGGTCATAGCAAAGCATTGCTGAGAAAAAAAGGAAAGTTAACTCTTACAAGAGTTATGCTCAGTGCAGCTCAAGCACTGTCTTGGAGAAAGTTTCTTCTCAGAAGCCAGGGTTTGAACATCCCTCAAAAGGGTGTCATGCCTGTGGCCAGGCTCTGGGGGTTCATGGGTGAAGCTGCCACGTTGCTTGTGCACTTGCTCATTGCCAGAAATTACTGCCCTGCTGGAGGAGCTACAGAAACCAGCATGTCCCAACTCCTCAGCTCATGCAGTTCCTCAGTACGCTCATGGGAAAGTAGCCTGCACACCACCTGCTTCCATCCTACCATGGTCTGTACAGTCAGCCCAGCTGGGGCAAAACGGCCAGGAAAACCACAGCAGCGCAGGCAGGCATGTGAGCATGAGCAGCACGTGGGAACGGAGCACCAGAAACATGTTAATAAATCAGCCAACACTTTTGAGTTAAACTGTTTGATCTGAGCAAGTGTTTGGTTTCTTTTCCTTGAGATGTGTGCATGCACACGTATTCAGAGGAATAACTCATGTTTTAGAAGGCAACGAAGTTGAAAACTACATTCCAGTGAAAGTAATAATGGCTGGGGGCTGCCATAGGATTATCATTTTTAGCTCTTAAACAGTGACAGTACATTCTGTGCTGTAAAATAGTGAAGGTAACATGTAAGTGCTGCTCAGATTAAATAGCTTGGAAGAAAATACATAAATCTGCAGCTTTAATGAAAAGAAAATGTGGAGTTGGTTGCAGTCAGAAAAACACTTACAGTGTCTTTTTTGTTTAGTCTGGTCAAAATATAGGATGCAGATTTAAAAAGTTGTATCTCACAGGAAGCTAGCACTGGCCTTGACTACACTAAAGCTGCTTTCAGATTTGCAGAACAGGTGACGGCTTAGCTTATTTTTAACCCATGAAACTTCAAAATAGGATGATATTAAACAAAACTCAGAGAGTGTACATAAAGCAACAGAACCAGCTCCTGCACATTCCTCCTGTTCTCACACTCAATTGCACACCTTCTGATAAAATCAGAGGTAGCTTATTTACCATCTGATGTGTTACTGGGAAGCTGCAGTTTTAGCTCAAGAGAGGAGAGAGAAAAATGAGCAAGACTGGACTGAGCTAAAATAGCAACATGTGAGCCTCTCAGCAGCAGCTGTTTAGCTGAAGTTTTGTTTTTCAAGGATCTTTTCTCTGAAGGCAACATCGATTCCAGGTAGTCTGGAGTAGTTAGAAAAGTCATAATGTTTCCTTCTTCACTGGAGAACAGTCGGAGGGGAAAAATGCACCTGGAATGGGGAGCAGACATCAGCATTTCTTCTGTTCTCCCCATAATGGGAGATGTTGATTGAGGCAGCAGCATGAAATACTGCCTTGGCACGCAGAGCAAGCACCTGAGCTGGTGAAGGTCCCTCTGTTGGGAGCACAGGGACAACTTCATCCATCAAATTGTGTATAAAAGAATAAAAAGAATATACATTCTTTGCTTTTATGTTTGCAGAGTTGTTAAAAATTCATGGCCCCATTCTCCAAAAAAATTAATCAGGCATGAACTGAATGAACTGAAAAGCGTGTTTTACATTGCACGTGTATATTGAAGGGGAATTGAAAAGTGGTCATAACTCATGAACTAAAACTGACTTTGGTGTGACCAGCACGCTATAATGCTGCATCCATTTCCTTGGAAATATATGTGAAGATTAAGCAAACAGAAGAGTCTTTTTAAAAACCCTTGCTGTCCCCTAAGAGATCTTGTCAACAAAGATCAGGTTATAGCTGACCTGTGGCATCACAGGTTGGGTTGGAGCCACAGACCAGACTGGGGGGTTGAGGATGAGAGATGGGGTACACATACTTGTTGTTCTTTCTCTGTCGTCTGCAGAGACACGCAAATAGGAAATAGAGCTAGGTGATTACTGAGACCCTCAAAGGATGTCCACTTAAACCTACTGATGGATTTTGTGTCTCTGGAATGAAAATAGGTGAGTAAGAACAAAGCAGCATGATGGCAGAAGCTGATGTAACTTTCTCTTTCTTGCTGAGAACATGTATTGTGATACAGAGATCAGGGAATTAAGAGCACATGAAAAAGAAGTATATTATGGCCATTTAGCAAAGTTAATAATTGCAAGTATTAAAATACATAAAAGCAAACAATGAAATATATTTAATTTGTGTCATTTCAAATTAGATTTAAATTTCAAAAGGACATAATGTGACCAAGTATTTTTCTGCCAAAAATAAAGAGGATATCAAGTGTTACTAAAATAGTTGGAAATTTGTATATCTTACTAAGTTATGTCGACTCCAGTAAATTGTGGTCTGTGGTCAATGGAAATACTATAAGCATTAAATATTACAAATGTCAAACTACATAAAAGCCTGAGATTGATACTTCTTAAAATAAAGATAGATGCACAAATTGGTTTGGAAATTAGGAAGTAGTAAGATGATACTTTCAATTATTTCAATGAAAACATTTAATCTAAAAATTCAATGAATTTTGCTGTTTGTTGGTTCTCAATGACATAATAATCACAAACTTGTCAGGAATTTGATTACTCCATTGTTGACTGTTGACTTTACTTTTTAGTCTCATTTTATTCATGGATTCTTTAGATTTGTTCTGATGGTGTTCTCTTAATTTATAGTAAAGGGTTTCTTGCATCTGAAGCTACTTCAGAATAGATATTTTGTGTAAATTTCCCTTAGCTATCTTTTTATTCCACACTAACTGCCTCCTTCTATTAATTTTCTTATTCCACCTAATGGCTGATTTACTAATCTGAAAGGATATCCTATTCCAATCTTCTTCAATTCTTATGACAAATAGTCTTAAGATTTGGCTTCACCTGGACAGAAGTGGAGTTTTGGAGCAATCATGACTGACTCTTCTTCATTCAGAACTCATGTTTCTGAAAGATTTCAACCACAAGCTGTTTGGCCCCAGGTATCAGGATGAGAAAGTTATCCACCTGATAGCTGGCATACATCCTCTCTTCCTGAAAGAAAGAGCACAGCATCTCTGCGAACAGTTGTGTAGACACTAGTAGTCCTGAAAGGGAGTACTCTGTATTAAAAGTATCTGTGGCCACAGGAAAAGTTAAAAGAATCTCTGAATAATGTGCTGATTACCAGGTAATAGTTAAGGCTTCTTCCTTGGAGTTTTCATTTTAAAGATTTACTTGTACATTTAAGAGAACAATCTTGTAGTACCAGATTCCAACACTTGCACCAGGAAGGTCCATCTCCCTGTACCATAGCAGCAGTCTGAAATCTGCATCACCTTGTTTCTTCCTGCACCACAAAGCATCTCTTCATTTTCTTCCACAGAACTGATTTTATGGTCCACATATGCCAGAGACTGACCATTGGATCCATCATCTCCTGCCATTCAGGATTCAACATGTTTGTTTAATTTAATTTATTCTGAGACATAGTTAGAAAGTACTATCCCAGATTTACAGGTTTGTGCTATTTCCTTCAGGACCTGATGGGAAACATTATCCTCCCCCAGGCTCTGGATCAGACCGAAAGCGTGAAATATCCAGGGAGGAAATGTTGTTAGGTGGACTGGCAGAAGAGGCTGCAGGCACATATCCTCATGGCTTCACAGGAAAAATAATAGTTGCTTTATGTCTTGCAGTAGGACTTGAGGAAAGGTGGAAGGAAAGTTATGGAAAGAGTGGCAATAAGACTTTGTGTCTGGAAGTAACGGGACAAAAAAAGAGTAAAAAAAAAGTGTAAAGAAGCTTTGCAATACATGCCCCAGCACTGATTCAGCCGATTGCCACCGCTAGGAGCTTCCTTGCAGTCAGCCCAGCTGTCCCAGCACGTATTTCGCCCACGCACCTGCTGTAAGCCAGGCTCCCCCTGCCCTACCCTCTCCATCTGTCACTGCTGCCTTGGGAGGAGGGACGGGCTCCTTCAAATGTGCCGCCAAAATGCTTTTTATTACTTTTAGTAATTTTGAGAAAAAGTGGGGTGCTGGCAAGGAAAACTGCTGTGGGGTGCTAGTTCCCAAGGGGAGACATGGTGCTGCTGCCTGGGTTGTGGGAAGCTAAAACCTCTGGGCAGCTTTATAGGGAGGGTCCTCTGCTGAGAGCCAAATTGTGTCCTCCTGTTGCCATGGGGATGAGAAATGCTGCTCTGCAGAGACAGCAGCACACTGGGGACCAGGGGGAAGAAAGATTGGAGCCTGCTCCTCTTTCCCAGACACAGCACATGCTTGTCTAAAAGGAAATTAAAAGTTTGGTTTCCACCTATCCCTTAAACCTGAGATGAAAACATCCTGAGAGCTGTATGTTTCTCCTCCCAGACATTCATCCTGCTAATTGATAATTCTGCAGTTGGTGACAGGAGGATGATTTACAGCCTAGTGCAGTATCAGGCTTACACTGCTTTGTTGATGTATTGATGCAATATATTATGGAGGCAATATCCTGCAGTGAAATATTGATTCAAAACATGGTTGTAACCAGCAGCAGCATTACAGAATAGCCCTGTCTACCTTTTTTCTTTCTTTTTAATGTCTGGCAGATGAAAACATTCAGGGCGATACCATTATGGCATTGCTGGTCTCCTCAAAAAGAAAAGATCCTCATTTCTTTGAGAGTCACGCTTGCACCAGCTGCCCCCTCCAGCTGGTGCACCAAAGGTGTTTGATGCTGTCGCCATTGAGGGCAACCGAATGGTGAAGGCAGGCTCTGGCCACCACCTACTTGACAGCTGGGTGGACCAGGTAGCATTTGCAGCCTGGTTAGTGGGGGGCTGCCAATGCCTTTGAAACAGAATAGGCTGCCTGACCCGTCCTGTTGTATCACCAGCACGGTCTGTGTTTACTTGCTCCTTCCTCTCTCCCTGTCAATGATGAGCAGTGTTTGTTTTCAAGTGGGTTTGCTTTTCCACATTCTCAGCAAGCTAAGTGCATTGCAGCCACCCAAGTATATCAAGCAATAAGACTACATTAAGAAAGCCTCTTAGGGAAGGCAGCGTACCACAGTGTTGAAATTAGACAACATATTGTACAACACAGCCTCAGATATTCAGATGAACATTTTTGCTTGAGGTCCCGCAGGTATATCCAAGTCTGAGCAGTGAGGAGTACAAACAGCTGCAATCCTCAGAGGCCAGTGGGCACACTGCTGTCACCAGCTACTGATGTGTAAGTCAGTGACTTTGGTGCACCTTGAGGAAAAAAGTCTGCTACCCAAACAAAATAAGTTTTCTCATCAGGGAGTAGCGCAGTGGCTTGGAGGAGGAGCAGGATCTGACTGCAGACTGCCACAAGGAGATTTGCAGAGGGGAATTAAGTGTTCAGGTATTTTTCTTTGGTTTTTTTTTGTCTGACTATCGGCACAGATGTGCTGGCATGCTCTGATGCAGAGTACTGCCTGCTCAAAAATTATAACAACTTATTTTCTGGGAGAAAATAGCAATGAGTTATATGCAATAACTGTTCAAAGCTTGTTATAAATCCAAAGAGCTAGCAAATAACTAGACTACCCATGCATCTAAGTCCTCTGTGTGCCTCTCAGATACAACAGTTGTTTTTGGAGCAGATGGAGAACTGAGAAGACACCCAAAGCTAAAGGGAGCACCTGGCATCCTTTCTAGGGACTGCATAACCATGCATCTTTGGGCTGTGTACATATAGCTTGTCAGGGAGCTTTACAGGATGCAGCTAATGGCATTAATGAATTCCCCTAGCTCTATGATAAGGCCTATCATACAAAAGAAGCATCCAAGAAAGAAGGATCTGTTGGAAACCTTATTTCTTGGGTAAGACACAAAAACAAAAATCAAAACTGTGGTCTAGAAAAGACCACATTCAGGCTGCTCACTGTGTGTGCCTGGCAAGTATGGCATCTACTTGCTCCCAGTTTTGAGAGGGTGACAGGAAATTCGTGTGGTTCTAAGTTGAGGGATCACCACACCAAAAAAAAAAAAAAAAGCAAACAAAACAAAACCAGAGAAAGAGCACGTGTTCCCTTTTTTCCATATACTGAAAATATACTGAAATTAGATCAAGAAACTGAATGCTCCTGTGGAGGGTGATAAAAGTGTCCTTAGTAGCCTGGATTGCTAAGGAAACACAGAAAGTACAATGAAGGAGATGAATTAGATCTATTAAGCACTTGAAATTATTTTCAATCAAAAGCGGTCTAGTATCCAGTTACCAAGCAGGGTACCACTTACAGTACTATGCACTTGTTGGAAATTTTCAGACTAGCTGAGAAATACTGGTGCATATATTACTTTTGTGTCTATTTCTGGCTATGTTGCTGTGCAATTAAACTAGAACTCATTTTTGCTCACCTGAAGGATAGGGTAGCAATAAGTGAAGTTAACTGTACAGTACTTCTATGAGGATGTTAGCATTTGCAAAACATTTCCTTGCTGGACTCTCAAAATATAATTTGATGTTAGTTACCATCTTCTGAAATAAGGCAAATCTTAACAGCAAGAAACTAATTTGTGGCTGAAATTTCACCTTATCACCTTAAAAATAATGACAGAATCTGGCACATAACAGTGTATATCCTTTGCAGTATGTCTTGATAAAAGTTTCATGTTGATAAGTTGCTTGGGCAACTGGCCAGTGCTCTCTGCTAATTGTAGAAGACAGAACATCTATTTTGTAATAGACTTTGAAAAAAAACACCCTCCAACATAAATTAAAAGATGCTAAATAAAAGTGGGTTTGACTTGTGTTCTGAAAGAAGAGAAAGAAAAGAGGAAGCAGCACTGACGCTTGAACTTCAGAAGACATACATCTTCCATTACATTTTACTTTGGTTTCTTCAGATTTCCAAACTGGAGATCAGGGCAAGAATTTATCACTTTTCTGAATGCTTCCATTCTGGAGAATAGCCTTAGCGGTAGAGCACAGAAAAGAAACATTGTTGCCAATATGTGCTGAAAATGATTTTTAACCAGACAAGAAATTATTGAAAGGTTTCTTTTTATGCAGAAAAACCACTGAAGGTACTGCTTGTCCTGCCGCATTTGTGTGAAGTAGGTTTTTGCCTGTACATTTTTGGTTTTGAATTATAGCTCTCTGGAGCACTATGTAATGTTAATTCTTTTTTTTTCACAGTAAATCCTGCTTAAAGTGGAGCAAACTTAGATCTTTAGCTGTTAGAATGAAACGTTCTTCTTTGTTCACTGGAGACTTTTCCTGGAGTCTTTGCTTCCTTCAACCACAAAAATCAAAGATCAGACTCTAGATAGGGCTACCTAGTTAAACATTGGTACAGAGAAATCTGCGTCCTTCAGTAAGTGTTTTGGAGTGTGGTGGTAAAAAGCAGCATTTTCTTTTTGGTAGGCAGAAGGCTGCTCACTGAGGAGGATTTTTCTTTGCTATGTCTGCTTCTACAGAGCTAATCAGCTAAAAGAGGCCATAAGACAACCTGGGTTACGTTGCAGTCACTGACAGCCATAACAGCTTGTATATACTATTAATCAGTTTGTCACACATCTCAGTATGCACTGAAAGTATTTTGATAGATGCAGCTACTACTGTATTCGGAGCTGTCAGAAAATGGGAGATGCAGGGACTGTGCCTTCAAAAATACAGAAGTTCCCAGGCCTATTTCATCTAACATGTTACTTTTCAGTTGAGAAGCAGTGTAATTCTTATGAAATTGTCCAGTACTCTTCCCGTCCTGGATATTTTTACCTTGCTTTTCCCCTATCTTAAGAAGGTCAGAGTAATCTAGCTCAATAAATTCATGTCAGGTGTAACTGAAAGAGTAAAAGATCGCTTGTACACAAGTGGTCTTCAGAAAGTCAGGGTTTCAGTAAGGAACAACTGGTGAGGAGCAGAACCATGTAAAAGAAACTTGTTGAGGGGTGGGATGTTGCAGAAGAGGAGCACTGAGCTTGGACTACAAGAGATGACTGGGATTTGGAACAACGACCTCAGTGATAGGACTGAAGGTTTTTACATCTGAGGATGGACCTTGGAGAACAACATAATCCATCTCCATCCCAAAGCAAGACCAAATTATGTGTACATTGTTTCTGATGAGCGTTTGTCTAAGCTACAGAAATGGGAACTTGACCGTCTCCTCAGGCCACTTTTTCTACTCCATTGCTCTCGTTATCACTAGATACCTTTTTAGTAAGTCTAAATTGTATTTTTCTTATTGCTACTAAGGTCTCTTGCTTCTTATCCTATCTATCACATGTATATGTGGAATATTCTCTCCTGTTTCCACAGTCCTTTAAACATACTTAGACTGCTCCTCCGACTCTCCTCATCCTCAGGCTAAACAACTCTTTTTTCTTCCAATTCTTCCTGCCAGCATTGTTCTCTTGACCTAAGATCATTTTGTAACACCTTTCTAGATTCTTTCCATTTGATCTGTCTTATTCTTTAAGAATGCCTATAGAAACTGGATACTTTACTGTTAAAGTATTTCCAACAGAAAATACAGCAGATAGACATCAGCTGTTCAAAGCCAGGGAGCAGTAAGAACAGCTGCTCCTCAGGAGAAGGGGAGGCAGGAGCTAGACAGCCTCTGTCACAAGCAGGGGGAGCAGAGCAGGTCTGACAACACTAATAAAGGTCAGGTTGCCAAACAAATCATAGTGATGAGGCAGGTCCCAGTTCAAGCTGGGAATTTAAGCCTGCATGTCAGGATCATGAGGGAACTTGGCAAGGCATAGGCATGGATGCCACAGAGCTTATTGCAATATGCAATATGTCTACTGATTCTGCTTTTTCTGTTATCCTTTTGTAGAAGGTGTTATCACCAGAATAGAACACACATTCATGCAAAAATAGCATACTTTGTTCCAATGGCTGATTTTTAGAGAGCGCCATTAGAGAAAGAAATGTTCTCATTTAACCTTAGAATAGGAAAACTATTTGACTTAAACTGAAAATCTTCAAGTCCATTTCTCAAATGCAATGATTATACATATGCTTCCATACAATCATTCAAGACCTCATCTCCTCACTCCAGCTTCCCTCCAGAAGAAAATGCTCATATCTCGTAGAATCACAGAATCTAAATGATTTGTTGGAAAGAACCCTTAAGATCATTGAGTCCAACTGTTAAACTAGAACTGCCAAGTCCATTACTACACCGTGTCCCTAAGGGCCACATCTAAATGTCTTTTAAATACCTCCAGGAATGGTGACTCAACCACTTCCCAGGGCAGCCTCTTCTAATGCTTGACAACCCTTTCAGTGAAGAAATTTGCTCTAATATCCAATCTAAACCTCCCCTAGCACAAGTTGAGGCTGTTTCCTCTTGTCCTGCTGCTTGTTACTTGAGAGAACACATCGACACCCACCTGTCTACAACCCCTTGCCAAGTAGTTGTAGAGAGAAATAAGATCCCTCCTGAACCTCCTTTTCTCCAGACTAAACAACCCCAGTTCCCTCAGCCGCTCCTCATAAGACTTGTGCTCCAGACCCTTCACCAGCTCCATTGCCCTTCCTTGGACACGCTCCAGCACCTCCACGTCTGTTTTGCAGTGAGGGGTCCAACAATGAACACAGCATTCCAGCTGTGGCCTCAGCAGTGCCGAGTACAGGGGGACAATCACTCCCCTAGCCCTGCTGGCCACACCGTTTCAGATACAAGCCAGGACACTGTTGGCCTTGTTGGCCACCTGGGCACACTGCTGGCTCATGTCCAGCCGGCTGCTGACCAGCACCCCCAGGCCCTTTCCCACCAGGCACTTCCCAGCCCCCCTTCCCCAAGCCTGTAGCATTGTGTGGAGTTGTTGTGACCCAAGTGCAGGACCTGGCACTTCTGCTCGTTGAACCTCACACAGCTGGCCTTGGCCCATAAATCCAGCCTGCCCAGATCCCCCTGGAAAGCCTTCCTGCCCTCCAGAAGATCAACACTCTCGCCCAGCCTGGTGTCCCCTGCCAGCTTACTGAGGGTGTACTCGATCTCCTCATCCAGATCATTGATGAAGATATTAAAGAGAACTGGTCCCAGTACTGAGCCCTGGGGAACACCACTTGTGACCAACCACCTGCTGGATGTAAATCCATTCACAATGCTTTGGGCCCAACCAACCAGCCAGGTTTTCATACAGCAAAGAGTATGCCCATCCAAGCTACTAACAGCCAATACCTCCAGGAAAATGCTGTGGGAAATGGTGTCAAAGGCTTTACTGGAGTCTAGGTAGACAACATCCAACAGCATTTCCCTCATCCGCTAGGTGGGTCACCTTGTCACAGAAGTAGACCAGGTTCATCAAGCAGGACCTTCCTTTCATGAACCCCTGATGACTGGGCCTGATTCCCTGGTTGTCCTGTATGTGCTGTGTGATGGAACTCAGGGTGATCTGCTCCATAACCTTCCCCAGCACCTAGGTCAGGGTGACAGGCCTGTATTTGCCTGGATCCTCCTTCTAGCCCTTCTTGTAGATGGGTGTCACATTTGCTAACCTTCAGTCAGCTGGGGCCTCCCTTGTTAACCAGGACTGCTGACAGATGACTAAAATGACATGGAAAGCACATTAAACAGGAGTCAGCCCTTTGAGATTATTATTTAGGAAACACAAATCCATTTAGCCAAATGGTCTGATGTTCCTGTTGGACCAGTCAAGTGAATAGGATTTTGTATCTGACAAGCTACCTCAGATGTGCAATTTTAAAGTTTGTGAGCATCAGCCCTAGAAAGGTATGCACCTTGACAATGCTTGTTCATATTTTTCTTCCCATTCCTAGACTGTCCTGGCCTGCTAAATGCTTACTGCAATGTGGGATGGGTACACTTAACACAGCACTTACCATTCCATTTTAGCAAATAGATAGATTAGTCCTTAAAGCTCTGTCTCAAGGCCTCAGGTATCTCCTCATGCCTTCTAAATGATTCCTCATTTACTTTCCCTTGTGAGTTCTTCCTCCTCAGTCGCACTCCCTGCTGTCTCCTCAAGTAGCAAATTCGTTTGTACGGTGCCAAATCTATGTGCCATAAAATCAATTGGTGATCTTCAGAAACTGCTAAACGGACCTGAGCCTTTACCAGCAGGCTAATGCCTTTGCACCTGAATTTGGAAGGAACACCAATATGCCTTTCTACCACCTTGTATCATAAAGACATTCTCATTGGTCTTGTGCTAAAAATATCCTCCATAAACTGCCTTAGAAAAAACTCTTCAATGATTCACTGCTGTGCTCTGAATTGCTCATAACAACTGGTCCCCAAAAACGTTAATGATGAATTTATTGTCATGACTATCAATTGAAAGTCCCTAAACAAATTCTTTTGTCTTGTCATTCTTTGTGTCCCAAAGTTAACAAAGACACTGAAAAATAGTATCATGTTCAGAGGTAAGTTACAAGAATGAATCAAAATATGGACAAATGATATGCACTTAGACACTGAAAAGGACACTATGAGGCAGCTTAATCACCTGCTATAAATACCTGCACTGGAACATAATACACTAATGGAAAAGACATACTGAGAAACAAAGACTTTTTGCAGCTCACGGAATGCAAATGGATGTGATTAGAAAGGTGGGGTACAATTACCATCAAATGATTTGCCAAGGGATATAGATATATTCTTAGTCTTTTAGAGGTACCTTCTAGTTCCAGCACAAGTTCTCAGAGTCTGCATGAACCATGTGGGATTCTGCCGGCAGAACAACAAAGGATGTCAGGTCTAGTGCCCTGTAACTGTCCTTTTCTGAGGTCCCATTTTAATTCATTGGTCTTTATTTTTTCCTGGCTTTAGTCAGTCAGTACAACTGTAAGCAGTGAAAATAACTAAGTTTTCAAGTCTAGAGTAGTAACATTTCTGAATATTCATTCTTGCAGAGACTGTTGTTCTATCAGTGTCCATTTCACACCAAGATTTATGGGATTTAATAAGGAAGATGATTTATAAGGAGAGCTATTCCCACAGTGAAACCAATTTGTTCTAAAATGCCCTCTAGAGTCAGGAATGATTATGAAAAACAGCAGAAGATGATGTATTTTTGACTTCTAAGTCATAAGCAGAAGATAGACAGGTGGTGTATGACTGCCAGAGGAATCATGGATGCAAATGTAAGCCATTGCACTGTAGCTACTAGCAATAAAATAGCCCTGCATGACACAGAGTAAAAGAAGAAGGAGGAGGAGATCCTCCGAGCACCAGTGCAGACTCCCCTGTAGCTCATGGAGAGCTATGCTGAGACATCCATGCAGCAGCCTGTGGACAACCCCATGCTGCAGCAGGTGGATGTCCCCTTTATCTTGACCTTGTCCTGTCGAGAGAGCAGCCGGGTGCTCATCTGGCAGTCAGGCAAGGTTAACCCAACATATATAGCTAGCACTTTCCAGTTCCACCTATGGACACCTTTCACTGTAGGGCATTGCAACATACATAATTTCCACAGGTATAGTCAAAATAACTGCAATCATCAATTCTTTCCATACCTTTACGTGTTCCTGTCAGTTCTGTGTATTAAGCCAAATCACAGCAAAGAGACCTTTAGGAAGAAGCTTATCAGGATCAATTTGTCCTTGCAGTACATCTCTAAATTTTAGCCAACTCCTCAAGTCCCTCACATTGTGCTACATGTTCACTGTGTTTAATTACAGGCATTAATACATTTCTCAGTATGAAACTTACTTGTGACTTTTACTTTTTTTGACACTAATAAGTTGAGTCTGATAGTAGGAAAAAGGAAAACCCCAAACACTGACACTGTTACGGTTAACAACCCAGTAGTTTACCAAAGAAGCTCTGTACCCTAATTTGAATTGATCACCTAAATAGTTTCATTACAGGATGCTAACGAAATCAAGCCAGTTCTTTCACAGCGGCCCAGAGAAAATACTTTGCTGTTCTGTTTATGAAGGTAAAACATCCGTACATTTTGAAATTTGCTTGTGACTCCTGTCACTTTGTTATGTAAATTATAAATGTACCAAATACTAAACAGAAAGGTGCATGCAGAGAGAGAGTGCAAGAATATAAATTAATCTTTACAATTAAGAGGAACAGAGATCCCAGTTAGCTAATTCCTTCAGATTAGTTCAATTTAGACTTAAGTTTACGCCCCTTTCATTGCACAATTCTTGTAACCCTGAATTCAGTGCAGAATTAATTTTGCAGTGTCATGGGAAAGCAGGTAAATGTAAGGATTTATAAAATGTTGAGATCTTTTTACTGAAAAGTTAAAAAAAATATTTCAAATGTCTTTATGATTTTTTTTTCTTCATTGAAAGACATGTAGACTTCTCCCACACACTGTTTGGTGAAGTCTGTCACAGCGGGAGGCTAAAATGTCTGTCAGGGCAGAGTGCCTGCTTAGCACTCAGTGTGCAACCCTGAGCCCAGGATAAGGCGGTGGGGAAGGGGGAGGGAGGAGGGCAAAAGCCTGGAAGGAGAATGAGACTCCCAGTGCAAGGGGCTTCACCAGCATTTATAAGCTTCTGGATTAGCTCACGGTGGGAAATTACCCACCTGTAGAGATCAGGCAAAAAGTAAATTTACATGGGGGAGAAGTCAGGTGGTGAGAGTTTTTGGGGAAGACAGAGACGGCAAAAGAAGATGGAAACTGCAAGGGCTGAGCAGCAGGGTCATAGCAATCTCTGATAAGTCTTCATGTGAATAAACCACTCCTTTCATTGAGTATTTTTTGTAAAAGTGGGCAAGTCCCATGCAAGGGGAGAAGCTGGAGGGAGGGAGGTGAACAGAGAAGGGGAAGCACTGATGGCAGGCAAGGCAGGGGCATCTCCAGCATGCCGCTGGGGGGGTGCTGGAGGTGATGCAAGGAAACGTCATTCTGTTTTCTTGTTCCAGTGCCTTGTCCTTTCCTCAGAAACCAGTTCTCAAGTGGTCCGTACAGGTGTTACATACTGGCTGGAGCCTTAATGTCTCTTGAACTCAAAAATGTAACATGTGTTAAACTTCTGTGGCTGAGGCTACTGTCAGAAAACACCAGCGCTTAAGCTCACTGCCTCTGAAATAATCAGTATCATAGCCTCCTTAAAACCATCCTTATACAAAATAGGTCTTAATTATGCACTCACTGGGTTTTACAATGGATATCTTCAATAGTCCTTGCACTAGACTGCAACAGCTTCACTCTGTTTACAAAAATGTCGTCTGCTGGGAGGGCATGTGAAAACCAAAGGCATTTAATGAAGGGTCTCTAGCAACCTTGGAACAACAGAGTTTTTGTCTCCTTTAGATCACATTACACAATCTTCTTTATCTTGTTTCCATTTGCATCAGGGATACACCAGCCTGAAGAGTGACCTACTTTCTCTGCAATATTTGCCTTGCTTTTAATTATAGCAATTATAGGGCTCTGATCATTGGCATAGTCCCGAGAATGTTGACTTTTTTTCTTAATGTTATTGTTATATAGATTACACAGACTCTTTGCCAGCATGTTGCCCTTTAATTATCCAGCTGAAGATGTTGCCTGTGCCACAGACAAGCAGAAGAGCTTTGTGTGTGGGATCTTTGAAGATTTCTCAGGAGGCTGCTGCGCAGCAATTGTTATGCATAGACTCCTTCAGGGGACAGGTACGGCTGTATGTTGCTCCTGAACGCCCTCTTCTTTCTTATACTGTTCTTCAGTGCAGTTCTTCTTTCAGTGCAGCCTTTTTAGCAAGGTTTATAACACAGACAGAGCAGCCTGGAAACCATCAAATGGTTGGCACGTCTCTCAGCCTACATTTCACAGAACAATTTTTTACTGTTTTTAGATAGATGCATTAGGAATTTTGTTCTTTATGCAGATATTTTATGTCTTTTTATTAACTAGCTTATTAACTTTTTTCTGTCTATTCTGTCTTTATTAACTCACTTCACCTGACAACTAACCTAAGGTAATTATACTATTAGTCAACAACAGAACAAGTTGCATGCAGTTCAAGAGATTAGGAGGGTGAACCAAGCTAGGCATGGTAAAGCATGGTATGTAACGCCAGAGAAGAAAGGAGTAATGCTTTTCTGCTTCATAAATTGACCCAACATTTCCTGGTTTCAGAGTAATCAATATTTAGGCTTAGAAAAACAGATAGTAGTGAAGATTACTTTTGCCGAAAACACACTAAAGAGGGAAAATAGCCTTACATCACAGATTTCATAGGAATGATTGCATGGCTTGATTAATGGGAAACTGTTTCAAGAACTTCCCTCTGGTAGAAAATGCCATCGTTACTGCATCAGAGTCCTTCTTCCCTAGTCTCAGTCCTTGCAACTGCTCTGTCCTGGTTTGTTATTAAAGAATCTCAATTAAACAATGAACCAGAGACTTTTTGCTGAGAGTTGGATGAGGTCTGTGTTGTGTTCTGGTCTGGACAATCAGAAAGCCACTGGCGAGCCCAGACAGGGAGGGTGCAGCTAGCTGCCATCTGATTTTACAGGGGCTTTTTCTTATTGTCCTTTTCTGAAGGAGACTCTACATAGGTATGTGAAAATCCTTGGTGTCCTACTTCAACAATATTACTGGGCAAGAAACAGTTAACTGAGAATGTTTTAATATTTTCAAATATAATTGAAAGATGTAGTAAATATATTATTGGAGCTACATCAGAATCACTGGTACCTCTACACTGTCTGATAATTTAGTTCCCCAGTTCACCCCTGGGTGAACTGATCCCATAATTGCTCATACTGCAGAGGTGTTAATTTGCTTATGGGAACTTGCATTTGGAATGAGCCAATATGTTCCCATTAATAAAAAGAAATGAAAAAACCCCAAAACTCTGGGTTTGCTTTTGAGGGAAGTCCAGCCCAGGGACTACTCCCAGTGGGCAGCGTGGAAGAGTCAGTCCCAGGTTTGGGTCCCCCTGCCCAATATACTTCAGTGCTATCAGAGCAATTTTTGACCTCCAAATACACACCTGCCTTCATACCATGCCCCAAGGCATAGATTGCATTCCCAATATTCCATGCTATAAAAACATCATCCTGGACGGCTGAAACACAGCCCGCAACGTTTCAGAAATTTGCATCTGCAATAAACTGTATATTTAAAAATACCCTATGCCTGATGGCTATGATGATAGCCCACGCATCCCTGGAATGACCCTGGGCTGTGTGCTTTGCAACACAGACTTGGCTGCTTTTCTTTAGCGGGGACTCAAAGGCACTCTGCTCTAGTCACTCCACACCACTTGGCAGGAGCTGAAGATCATTTCTGAGAGCAAACAATTTTTCTAGTGTAGGTGCATCTGACAAGGGGTCCCAGCTGTAACCCTGCCTCTGTGCCAGCTCTAATTCTTACGCAAGATGAGCAGGCCATGTTCATATAATGCTATTCTTGTTCTGGCAGCCCCTGGGACAGATCTCAGGTGCACCAAAATATCTTGCTTGGGGAAGGCAGGTGGCCTAAAACTGCCAGGTCACATAGAGCTCGGTACCTCCTGACAAGACCCTTCAGGTCCTTCCTTGAAGGATGTCCGTGGCCACTCTCATCCCTTGCCCACCAGTGTTCAGGCTTTCCCAGGGAGATGAAGGGGCAGTTGTGATTAGTACAAGCTGTCCCACTAAACCATCTGATTTTATGACTTGCCAGACTTCTACTGCCCCACCCCACCCTTCCTTGCATCTGAATTTGCTTTTTTTTCTGTAAATGCATGCATGCCATGCAACATGTTTCTACTCATCACTGCACTAGCGCAGCGTCCCTCAGTTTTTAAGTAGCGATGTTATATAATAAACATTAAAATCCTATGAACACGGCAGGAGGCTCCTGACATTTGTAATTATATTCTACAAGGCATGAAATTCTAATTGTGCTCCACTGGTGATTATTTTTTTTTTTTAACTGGAAAAGCATTTTTTTTTTTGGTTGATTTCATGCCTATAAAAGCTGAAGAGGTGTATTCCTTTGGGGTGCTGTGAAAGGTTGACCGCCTATGCAGACATAACAGGGTGTAGACGAGGCTCTTTGTAAATATAGCAGAGCAAACATCAATTTTAAGTAACACTTTTCTTCACAGGTTGCTTAGGTAGTGTTACAACACACACGTAACAATACGGGGATAAATTCTGTTTCTATCACAGCTTTCTTGCCAGAAGGGAAAACAAAACCTTTACAGATACGGACCCCACTGTTAGCTCTACACATTAACTAACTGTAAAAATGCAATGAAGGTAATTGGCATAGCAGAGACTTTTTGTGGTGTTAAGTGTTAAAATGTGTTAGAAATCTAAATTATTAAATTGCTATCTGTACACACAAATTTGGTCTGGTTTAAGTAGTGTGTGTGTATAATCTTTCAATTTAATGGTGATTTCCCTTTCCTTACTTAACCTGTTTATGAGTTATTTAAGCATCACCGAAGTAAATAACTCTCTAGACAGTGCAAATATCTTATTTCAGTTTCATTAAACCAGTCTAAATATAGTTCATATTTGAAATACTGTGGTGTTCATTTTGGACAAACCTTATACTGTTGAGTGAGATAGGCCAATCTCTCCTTTATTTATGGATATGATTTCATTTGTTACTAAAATAAAGCTATTTTAGATAAGCATTTGTAGTCAGAGATACTTGACAATGTTATTTAAGATGGGGACAGGAAAAGTCTGAACTATGGCTCTGACCCTTTAATTCCAGAAACAGTCTTTTGTGGAAGATCTTGTTATTTCTGCCCCTTGATGGGGAACTTTGCCACTGCCAAAGTTCCTGCATCTCGTCTGCCTTAGTCCTGTGGGCTCACCTGGGCTTGACAGATCTAAGATCTCATCACAGGAAGTCAAAGAAACTTATTTCAGAACAGTGCATTACTGATTCCATGGCAGAGGGAGGGTGTTCAGCAGTGTCACTTTTGTTATTTCTTTTGCAATTCAGGGAGTTCTGCTCAGTTCAAATCCAAGTTCCCTAACCCCAGCTATGGTAGGAAAACCCTGGAGCTGTACATCAATGTCTCTCTATCAGTGACATCTCTGAATGCTGCTGCCCACAGACTGGTCTTTTTTACTGGACCAGAAAATGCTGTAGATTAGTGACCCTCTGACTCCAAGCATTACCCTAGAGCGAGAAGAAAACTTTGTTAGCCTCAGCTAGGCTAGCTGACCAGGTCCCATTTAATAGCTATATTGTAAATGATAATTGATAACAGTCTCCCTGCTTGTACTTTATCTCAGTTACTATTTTACTTCTTTCCCCTCCCTCTCTCAAATTCTAAGAGCCTTCTTTTATTTCACTTTATGCTTTCACTTTTAGAAAAGCAGTAAGTTTCTCTCGGTTGGCACAAGAATTCTGGAAGAAACTTGGGGGAAGAAATTACTCCTTCTGGAAGAAATTACTCTGGGGGAAAAAAATACTGGGACAAGAACTGGGAGAGTCCTGAGCACAGCCTGGGAATGCTGGGCAGCTGTAGCTCAGCATGCAACCAGAAAATACAGCCCTTGATCGACATGGCACTCAAAAAAGCGAAACAGTGTAGATTCTGAAGTGTCTTTCAGATGAAAAACAGTATCTACTGAACTTCTTTGGAAAGCCAGCCCTAAGAATTGCTTTCCATACATCTGTCTAACTTAATTTTTACTAAAGAACAGCCCAAAACAATTCAAAGAGGCTTGTAACTTCTTGTTCCTTCCTCACTTTCTCTGAAGTTTTAATGGACTCTCCAAAAAGGAATAAAACTATGGGAAAGGAGACAGGGAAGGTTAGTTCCCAAATTACTTAGCATGTTCTTGCCCACGTATTTCTTAGCTCTGGCCTGGCTTATGTCTGTGCTACAACAAATGCTCTGCAGGCTATTTGACACTCATGGGCTCTGTTAGCTCTGTGGTGAGAACCATCCTCAAGTGTGCTTTCCAACCTCAGTCAAAGATGAACTTTCATTCTGGCAGGTTTCCTTTTGAATGGATCGGTAACTTCCATCTGGCATCTAATGATCCTGCTACTCTTGCTGCATGGTGGAGATGGAGAAGAGAGAAATGGAGAGGTCTGCCAGGAGCGGTGGCGATTTGAGTCAAGCCTCTCAAGTTCCAATGTTTTTTAAGAGAGGAAAGCACATATCCAAAAGGGATGTTTCTGAGCTGCCTTCCCACTGTGGGCAACGATTTATTCCAGTCAGTAGCTGCTGACACAGGATTGCTAAATGGTACCGAATTTCTATAAGCCCACTTTTTCTAAAGCCTCAGTGTTGGCAGACCGTTTGAAGAACTACAGATAATATGTAGCTGAAAAGAACCTATAATGGTATGGGTTGCTGTAAAAAATTTATTACAAGTTTGAGATGGTTGCATTACTCATTAGCGATATTTCTTAGGCTAGAAGCAGGAAAACTTTTACAGCCCTTCACATCATCATATAATGGCTGTCCCAACAGGTTTTCAAAAGAGGCATTAAAATCCAGTAAGGCCAGAATCTTTGTCAGTCTTTTCTCTCATTCATTTCCTAAATATTTTGGAGCCCTTACTAATACCAGGCAAGGGATAGTCACCAATGTAGCGTGAAGTTACTTCTGAAAGTGATGAATACAATGGCCATTTTCTGGGAAATTAAGGTGTTCCCTGTGCTTTTAATGGGAACATACACTATAACATAAGTAAATCTTGACTAAAATAAGAGCTTTTATTTTTCTGGACAGAGTTTGAAATAAGTCACCTTTTTATGTGTGGCTTTCTTTCCATGTTCAAATGAATGGTAAGTTTATTGACATTTGTCAACTTTTACATTCTTCATACACCCCCCATCACCTCCCGTAGTAAAAAAAAGGGACAATATAGCTGTTCAGGGGAAATGTTAACAATTTAAAAGTTTTGTAATGCAGATATTGAGGAGAGGACTTCTCTTTAGCAGAGCAATAAATATTAAGATTAGGCTAGGGAGGCAGAATGATAGTGCTTCAGTTTACACCTGTTGCAGCGCACAACACTTTATCCAATTTGCTTTCATCACCACCCCCCTTTATAAATGAAGAAGCCACATACCTCAGTATTTATAGGTCAGAGCTGCAGGTCTATTTAGTGACATTATGAATACTGTAAATCAAGTCATATCGTAAACTATGAAGGAGGCCAACAGCGTAACAGTAAAAACAGAGATAATTTATTGCCAGGTAGCAAAAAAAATATTTTACCTAAAATGAATGTGTTGAGAGGGTAGAAGTACGATTAACATCCTCAGGTGAAGCAGAGCCTTCTGTGGGCAGCCAGGAGTGATGAGAAGAATCATTGGTGTGATTAATTATGTCCATTTTTCTCTTGTCTGTCTGGAAAAAAAACCCAGACCAACAAACAAAACCTACCCTGGAAATAAACAGTGCAATTCCATACAGATTTGCTAGAGGACATGGAAGGACAAGGGACACAAAAGACCAGAGAGAGCATCAAGCACTTGGGTGCTGTGTTGTAGCCCTTTTAGAACAGTTTTGTGCAAACCCCTTAGCAGCTGACTGTGAGCTCCTGTTTTAGGCTGTTCAGTTTTCCTCCAGCTTCCCAGGTTCATCCATCAGCTGCAGCAAAAGAGGTGGTACGGGTGTTTCCCTGCCTCCGAACTGTGTGTAGCTGCATGCTCTGAGGTACAAAGTCAGTGGCAGTAACATGAACTACCTGATTTGAAGGAAAACTTCACAAGCCAGAATGGTCTGGTTGATGCCTCCCTTTCCAAGCAGGATTTGTAGAGAAAGGGGAACAGCTCGCTTCAGGCAGTCCTGAAAACTCCTTTTCAAAGCTCCTTAGGAGGAAACAACTCTCTGCAAGAGCATGGATGGTGCCAGTAGGAGAAATAAGAACATTTGCTGTAGATTTTTCACTTGCAGCAGCCTTTGTCAAGTTGACATAGATATGTGTGAGGCATGCACCTGGCCGAGGTGGTTTTGTCTGAGATTAAATGCTACAGTAATCATCTTGATTATAATTTTTGCTGCCTGGATTTCTGGGCCATTTTTCTTACTAGGGGTTTGGTCCTTTGAATTCAGTATTGCTCTTGACCTTAATTTCATGTTTGGCTTCCTGTGTTAGCATCTCCTGCTGTTAACAGGAACAGCTATATGATACTTTATCCCAGACATAGCACCATCCCCAAACCTTCCTATCACATTATGAGCCTTCATGGATAGCCATATCGTAGCATATCTCTGTCTTACTGACAACTGTACAAAAGTGAGTGCCTTAGGAATCCCAGTGTTGGTTTTACCAGCAGTATTGTATGCTTTAAGAACCGAGCCTGCTTCTGTTTTTCTTGTAATCTCTTTAAAGAATTGGATTTAATTGTCATGGGCAAGGTAGTCCTTACATCACCCCAGAGAGTAATATTTGTTGTACTTAGAAAACTACTATGCCTGAAAAAGATAAAAACTGAAACCTTGCTTCTGCATTATTTTTCCAAAAGTAATTCTTTTGGGTGGGTTTGGACTCTACATTTTTTAATAATAACTGCTGCTGGACATGGCTAGTTTCAGGGAATGTTGAAGTCTAGGAACACTTAAATATTGGATTTGTTTATTGAATGGCAAAGCCAAGCTGGAAGTTGTCATCCTAATTGGTCACAGTGGAATTATGAAACATGGTTTTCAGAAGAAAACTCAAAGCTGGTGAAATTTAGCTAAATGTGTGCAAGTAGGGTGTGTTCTGTCTTTGCAATGTACTGTCATTGAATACGAGGCACTGAGTAGCCTTTAAGGAAGGGAGCCTCTGTTTCCAAAGTGGAGCATGAATTTCATAGCTGTTATTTATAGAAAGATTTATAGAAAGATGCCTTAAATTTATATTCATGTCTGGCTAAAAGTGGAAATTGTTTATGTTTGTGAAATACAGCTGCAGCAAAAGGGGTAGTGTAATACAGGTAATTCCCTGCCTCTGAACTGTGTGTAACTGCATGCTTGGAGCTACAAAGTCAGTGGCAGTAACATGAACTACTTGATTTGAAGGAAAACTTCACAAGCCAAAATGGTCTGATTTATGCCTCCCTTTCCAAGCAGGATTTTGTAGAGAAAAAAGAGCTGTTGTGTGGTTATAGCAGAACTTTGAGTATTCAGCTGGCACATTTGAAAGATCCTTGAGCTTTGTTGCAGACCTTGTCAGCATTGGGCCAAAAAATATATCAGAAGCTATTGGAAGTTTAATTCTTTATTCTTAGTATATTCTTGCATTCCTCAGGTATAGAGCTGTATTATGAATACATTGGGCTTTGAGTATCTAGGTATCTGAATGTAAACGTGAAGGTGCTAACAAAGGGGAAAATTAAATGTTTGGGGTGACATAAGGTGAACCTAACATGAAGCAAAAGAAGACGCAAGACAAAACAAAAATGTCAACAGTGAGTTCTCCTAAACCACAAGATTTTCTCCCAAGTGAACCTGGGAGGACAGCACACTGCTGAAGGCATCCGAAGCTAGGCTGGACCTGTGCAAATCAATGCCAATATCAATTGAACCTGAATAAGCAGTCAAGATACTTCTCTTCTGTGCACAGTGGCAATTTACAAAGAATTAATTGTCTGAATATTAGACCTCTGATGGAAAAACTGGAAGATATTTCTGGCAGGAACTGGAAGCTGTTATTCACCAATTAATGGCAGTTGATACTGAGACTGAGTGATGATTGCCACTAAAAATTGGGGCTCTGAGAAGGAGTGGACACTCACTGAGTTAGCATATGACAGCACACTGGAGGGAGAGCCTGATGTGTTAGTGGGTAGGGTTGCCATTCACAAGAACCTCAACAGCATGGAAGAATGGGCTGAAAAAAGCCACAAAATTCAACAAATTAAAAGACAAAATTGTGCACAAGAAATCTCCATGTGACAGCACAGGTAGGGTGCAAGGGACTAAGGAGCAGCTTTGCCCAAAAAGACCCAGAGGGACCTGGTATACGGCAGGCTGAACATGAGTCAGCACTGTGATGGTGAAGACTACCATGGACTGGGCTGTACTAGCAAGAATATAGACAGCAAGTGTTTATTCCTCTCTACCTGGCTTTTTTGGGGGGGGGGGGGGGGGATACTGTGTCCAGCTTTTGGCTTCCCAATGCAAGAAGGACATCAATAAGCAGAAGTGAGTGTGTGGAGGACCACTGTGATGGTTGGGGAGCACACAATGAGTGGTGGGACACTGAGGGGCCTTGGCTTGGTCAGGCTGGAAAAAAGAATGCAAAAAGAGGAGTTTAACTGCTTTCCTTTACTTTGTAAAGGGGGCTTGTAGGAAAAGAGAGGTGGATACTCTCCAAAGGTGCAAGGACAAGAGGTGGTGGTCACAAACTGCCGTAAGGGAAACTTCACTTGGATATAGAGAAAAAAATTCTTCCTGTGAGTGTGATTCAGTACTACACAAGGTTGTCTCAGGATGCCATTGAACAGCTTGGAGACTTGCAGCACCTGGTGGGAGAAGACACTGAGCCACCTCACCTAATTTTGAAACGAGTCAAGAGAAGAATTTATAAATATGTTTGAAATACTGATAGTCTAAGGAAGATGGATAAGTAGCTTTTCTCCTCTTGGTCTCATAAAAAACCCAAAGACTGTCAATGAAATAAAAGGTGGCAAACTCAAGACTGATAAAAGCAGAGTTTTTCCTGCATTATGAATTATTAGCTAAAACACTGAAGTTACAGTTTTAAAGCATTGATACAGGTGTCTGCAGAGTTACAGGGAAAAGTAGAATAAGAAAGGTTTTATTAGTTACAGTGCCAGAAAAGGGAGATCAGAAGAGAGATAGAATTCTACATTTTCATTTAAAAGAAGTTCTAAACGTCTGCAACTCACATGAAGTCTATGTCAGGGTAACTTAGACCTCAGTTCTCTGCTGCAGAATTTTTTTAGAAGTTACAGACAGGAATTTGTTTTAGAAAATCCAAAACAATCCCTTCCAAAGCAATACAAAAGTGTGCACAGGTCTTTATAAAACAGGACCAAGCTTTTCCTGCAGAAAGACATGATATTCAAATCTACACCATATATAAAAAACCTAAAAATATTAATAAAAGACATCAAATAACAACCAAAGTTTTCTTTCCTTACAGCTAACAGCCATGTTCAGAAACTTTCCTTTTCCATTAAATAATTGATTAATCTGAAAGGACTGAAATCCTTCTGTTTCTTTAAAAGCCACGCTGAGATCATAAACCGTTGCTAGGGAATATGAACAGAGGTGTTGCTGAATTACATGAAAATGTCACGTACTACTTGCAAACATGGCCAGCAGTGACGTCTGAGTCTACGTCAGCACAAGCTTTGCCTTTCCCAAAATGAACTGAGTACCTTCTCCTCTGAGAAATGCTTTTGCTGACTCCACCTGAGCCCTGAGGCTCAGGAGTGCTTCCTAGTCCTGGATGGGGGTTTCCTGGCCCCACCACATGTGGCTAAGATCCGAGTCCTTGAAGGTCCCCAGGTTTCTTGAGCTTGAGTTTTCATTAGGTGGAGGCCAGGTGTAGGGACAAGGAAGGACAGGAGCATGATCCTGCAGGTGCCCCAGTCTGCAGGGCTCCCCAAGACCACCACCCAAGGGTGCGTCCCCTGGACCACGTTTACCTAGAAGGTAAGAGAAGCCACTATGAGGTATTCCTTCCTCCAATATAAAAATAGTGCAATTACTCAGTTTAGCAAAGAATTTCAGCACAACAAATTTATGTATGCACATACATCTGAAGAGAGCATAAACTATTTAAATCTAGACTAGGGCCATTTGGACAATTGATGCATCATTGCATACATGGACTTTTCTTCAAAGTGCAAAGCTTTCATACACTGCAAAGAACTGTATGAAAGAAGTAGCAAACCAGAAACCATTAACAAGTAATTTGATTTAAAATTACAGGCTATTAAAAGCTTACAGATCAAAGTGTTAGATTCCAGGTATATCTGAACAAGGCAGAGAGTTTTTTTTCTACCTATTTGATACTGCTACAAAAGGCAAACTAAAAAAAATGAAGTTGGGTAGGCATTAGACCTGTAGCACTGATGTTCATAACCAGTCTGATGATGAAAGACCACAAAATGTTATTGAATTTCATGCATGATGCTTTCAAAAATTCTTTCATTATCTGTTTATTGGCCTCAGTTAAAGGTCTCTGCAGAACTCTGCACACTTCTACTGCAGGTTCTATTAAAAATTACAAGGAAATTATAAGAAGCAGTAAATATTCAAGTTGTTATAAAAACTATGAGATTTAAAACTCACTAAAATACTGCAATAAACTGCTTTCAGGATTTCTCCTGCTTCTTGTTTCATCAGCTCTCTGAACTGATGTCTGAAATAGTTAAATTAAAATTTATAGAATTCAAAATGCCTCAAGACTCACATTTTTGCTCTGATTCTTGGACATACTGCACCAGTTTAATTAGCTATCTAACAGCAATTTTCACAGGAAATTGGAAATAAGAAGGGGAGCACTTCACAAGGAACAGGCAAGAAGTTTGCATGTGCACTTATGAAGTATTGTAAACATGTCTGGAATAACCTACGTGCTCTCCCATCTGCTCTACAAATGATGTCTGTTCATACTACAGCCTTGAAACCACTTCCTTTAAATTGCCACATACTTCACTTCACCTGAATGAATACTTCTTTTCATAACTGGTAACTCACTCATTTCCCATACATATTGTTTTTAAAATGTCAGTTTCAGGGAAACATATCATTATGTCAAGCCAAACAACATCTCTCAGATTTTTCTATTAATGAATGACTCTATAGTAACAATGTTAGTTCTACTGAAAGATAACACATTAGTTAACATTATGGCAATTTCTTCAGCTGTTGTGCTTAATAATTGTGCAGAATTCCTTCACTTCTAATTTCTTTTGCCCACCAACACCATAATCTATCTAGTCCACACTCGTTTGACTTCTGTTATGTCCTCACTTGACCTATATCAATATGCTTTTGTCATTCAGTTTTGATTCTCATTGACTTATGAGACTTCTGATAAACTTCAAGATGCCAAAGTTTCCCAGTTTTTACTGAAGATGTTCTTATTTTTACAGTCCCTGTCCTTGTGGAGAGCATTCCCTGGAGAGAGATGTTTCGGGCAATTGGAAGACTCAACATTAGGACATGCAAATGTTTAAATTATGGCTTGCAGATCAATGACAAGAAATAGGACATCTATTTCTGGTAACATTGTAGATTTATAGTTATGAGTCAAGGCTAATGCAAGGTGAACTCCTCCCTTTATGATCACTGCCACAAATGCATTAGCTCATCCGTGAATTTAAAAATCGACCTCCAGACAGTTAGTTGGCAATTTGGCACCTTGCTTTGATTGTATACAATTTAACAAAAGAACATCCAGCACTAATTCAACAGTAATATTGCTTCTGCCTTTCAGGAATGATTTATTCATTTGGATATGATGTCCAAATTGTATTTTCTTAAAGAACGATGTTTACTTTGTTTGCGGTTTATTGTATTACTTCTCAAGGACACGGCAAAAGTAAAATTGTTGCTACTGATTATTAGGTTGAATGTCCTGAATGATGGTTCTCTGTAAAGAAAATCCAGGGGGTGGACGGGTGGGTGGGAGGGTAATTATTGCACCATGCTTTCTGACACTTCACAGACTGTCTCATCTGGAAGCTACTGTTCCAACTGTCATCTGTATAAAACAGACAGGGGTCTTGAACACCAGCACTGCAGACCCCGAAGGATCCACTAGACCTTTGTGCTGCCTCATTCTTGCAAGTGTAGCGTGAGCATCTCAGCACTTCTCAGGGATTACCAGGCAAGGGGCTTTGCCTTGCCTATGTTGAGCTCCCTTTTAGTGCTATAACTACAGTCTTGTGCTGTTGTAGTGTTACAGCTGTTGTTTTCCAGTAAAACAGTCTTGGGCTTGTTTAGCCCCTTTGGTAAGCTACACTGATGGACAGAAATATGTTGTACTGTGTTTCTGTACAGATCCCATCCTTACTCTTGTCCTAGAGGAAAAGGCTTTCTGTTCCTCACTATTGCCTGCAATGGTGATGTATAGCATGGCTTACTATTACGTACAAGGTACTATTATGTACAATGTTGTTTTTGTTTGTTTTGGGGTTTTTTTTTGTCGGGGCATAGCTAAGAATTTAGATACTGGATTGTTGTACCTATATTTTCACATTAACAATATGCTTATTTTTACTTTTAAATCACACAGTATAAGTGTTTATGTGTTGGAGACTCCCTACATTATTGACATTTCCTTAGTTATTAACCCTCTTCTTGGCTTACTTTTTCTAGCTGGGATTTTCACTGGGTTTAGCCACTTCCTGGCTAAATCCTGTGGAAATTCATGCCTATCTATTTATTGCCCCTAGGACTGTCTTGGATGTGGGCACCCAAGTATAAGGTAACATATGTTCCCGTCATGCTTTGTAGCCATAGCCCTGCTGGATATATGGTGGAGAGCATTTCAAAAGGATATTCTCTGAACAAGATGGTTACCTGCCCTACTGAGGAGGTCATGCAGCTGTAGGTCTAAGCTGTAAATATCTCTGTATCTGTGTGTCCTGGTTCCAGCTGGGCTAGGGTTCAGTGGGGTTAAACCATGACACTGTGGATCTTGCACCTACTCAGTGAGCGCTCAGCTCTCCTGTCATTGTGTGTTGGGTCTGCATAGCTGTCTGGACCTGAAACAAACAGCTTTGATATCTTCTTGGGCTTAGTTCTCTCCCTTTGTTTCCAGATCAGGCAGATAAATGGTCCTATCAGCGGGGGAAAATCCAACCAACAAACCAACCAACCAAAAAGTTTAGCATTGCTATCTGACTCCAGCAAATCAGCTGTCAGTGATGGATAATATAAGGTGGTCAATCAGGCATGTTGTCATTTTACCACAGGCAGCGTTAGGGTTTCCAGAATAACAGCAAACAGTGCTCCAGCATTCTGCTGGGGCTATCACTGTGACATTTGATTTGAGAGCCCAAGCTATAGATATGTCAGCTAGACATATTTACACTCATTAATTAAGCCTTGATCCATCAAAGAAGGGAGTTAACAGACTTCAATGTAATATGGATCTGTTTTACCATCTCATGATGCAATCTTTGCTGTGTGAGCGACCAGAGGCTTTCCTTCTACCGACTTCCACAGACAGCCAGTGGGGTGCCTGCCCACCAGTCTTTCATTTGGCCTCATCAAGCATTTGATGGCAAGACAGTTTAGCTACCAACCCAGCTGTATTTAACAGTCGAATTTGACAGTTGCAATTTAATTTAACAGTTGCAGAGCAGTGTTGGATGGAGTTTAGCTGGAAGAGTAACAAGATATTACTGCTTACACACCTCTTTGAATGTCAGTCTGTTCAATGATGCTCTCATTACAGGTAAAGCTAAACACTTCAAGAGTTTTAGTCTGGAGTAGACTGATATTTCTACTGATTTCCTAATGCTGGTGCAGGTAACTAACAAGGTGACATCTGAAAGGAGGCTGCACCCCGGATAGCAAGGCAGTTTCTGTCCTGGACTTGCACTGTTGCTGTACACATTCTCACATTCTCTTTCTCCGATGGCTGCATTTGAATAGAGAAAACCCATAACATTTTCACCCAGGAGCACTCTTGTTTCCATGGTGCATTGACTAGCTCCTTTCCCACCAATGTTGCTTATATGTGGCAAGGTGGATGAGAGTCACATAAGGACAGTGATAATGTTTCATTTGAATCCGCTGAAAGACAGGTTCAAATCACAGATGATTATGCCAGCAAATTTCATAATATTAAAATTTTCAGAGAAGGATCACTGTCTTTTTGAGAGAGGGACAGGGAGAAAGGGAGGGAGAGAGGATTAGTGCAGGTTTCTTTCTTTCCCTGTCTTTCTCGCTCCTTTTCTCCCTAATTTTCATTCTTTTCCTTTGGCTGAAAATTTGTGGGGGATTTCCATCTTGAAGAATCCTTCTCTTTCCCCTTTCTGCTCTCTGCCATTTCTCAGGATAGTCTCTTTTATTCTGTAGCCTTCTATGTCTGTAATCTTCCAGTATCCAAAGCCTCCTCCTCCCCATAATGTGCATAATAAATCTGCACTGCTCAAAACTTGTCTGGGGATATGTGAAACAGCTGTCAGACAGGAGCAAGGAACGACTGTGGCTCACCTCAAACCTGCTTTATTACCTTAGCTAGGAATCTTATATACTACTTACATTTCCTCCTCCATAAAAAATCTTCTAAGTCATTGTACAACAGAAGATGGGGAGCCAGATGCAAAAGCTTTGCAACAGAAGTGCATTTGTGACAGCCTGCCTTTGCCTTACAGTTCCACCAGCAAAAAAAAGTAGAAAAGGGGCCAACCATTTCAGACATTCTTCAAATATTATGGAATTAGTATCTTGATTGCCTCTACCACAGTTTTAAAGCTAAGACCAGTGTGAAAGGAAAATCCTACTACAATTATTTCCATCTTTACTTTTGCTGTAGATGTCTTTTTATTCCTGCAGACTGGTCAGCTTTAAATTAGCAATGCCCCTTCTGCAGCCACAGCCCTTGTGCCAGGCACAAAGACGGCGTCTCCATCCTGTCTACCTCCTAAGGCAGAACTTTCTCCTGGGTCCCTTCGGGCTTTCTCTTGAACTGGTTTTGAGACTTCTGTATGAAATTGCACCGAGCTTCTAACCTGCCTTTAGCAACCACAGTAACTGCTCTGAAGGCCTTTTGGTCCCAAAAGCTCATCTCAAAGAGTGCGAGGAATGAGAACAGAGCACACAACTCTTTCTTGGAGAAAGGGAAGGTTTGAGACTGCAGTCCCAGGCTTGGTTTAGGACTTTGCAATTGCAAGTATGTGTTCCTCAGATTTGTTATTGATTTTGTGCCCTGATGCCCAAATGAATTAAAATTTCCCTTTTCCAAAACCTGTTAGAGAGGACCTTTAGCTGATTTCAGGAATAGTGCCCTAAATTATGCTCTGAATACCCTCATGGTAAGGGAATACTAGGGATAATTCCACCTCCGAGGCACTTACTATGTGCCAATGATAATCTGGATTGCCTAGAATACAGCTTCTGTTTTAAAAGCTAACTTTTAACAGAAAGCATTTATTCTGTGCAAACTCAGTTCAGTTTTGTCTACTGGACATGGATGTTAAATGTCCAGCCTCTATAATCAACCATTTATTGGAATTGCAATCGAGTTATTTTAACCTAAAAGGGATTTAGTAGAATATAAAAATTACTTTTCTAAAGCAGGGCCAAAGATGACACTGTCTCATACTCAGGTAAAATTCCTGCTGACATGGAGTTTTACCTCTGTAAGGACTACAGTGTATGCTCGGGCTCTGGCAAAATGGCATCATTAGCAGGCTGCCGGTTTAAAAAGATCTGTCTGAATGGGATTAAAGATCAAGTCCCCAAGCCCCTGCCTCATGTGGGATGCAACAAGGCTGTACTGGATGACACTCTTCTCACAATGTTTTAGTTTTTTGTAAAGTAACTCATCAAATAGAAGTTTGCTACTAAATCATTTCACTGGGGACTGCACTGTATACTGTATATATATATATATATATATATATATATATATATATATATATAAACTGTAGTGGATGAATTTTTGGATTTGTCCAGCTGCTGCCACGTATTATATTTGAAAAGCCTCTGGCACAAAGGACAACAGTGAGTTTTTCTTCCTAAGAGCATTAGGTAGCAAATCTAAAGTGTGTGTTTTAAGGAAAACACACTGAACAACCTTTTCACCCTCTCATTTATTCAAAGCTAAATCTTCTTTCGCATTCTGTCATTGCCTGACTGAACATCACAGCCACATCTGAAGATCTTGGTGGTCTTCTCAAGCATAATACATTTGCTAATCTCACCACTATTTGTAAGTAGTGTGTATTGTAAAAAGCTGCATTGGAGTAACAGTAGAAGTTGAATCTGTTTCATGGATCACAAGGCTGTAATACAGAAAGGGTTAGAGCTACCCTTTTTATGACTCACCTCACTGCTGCTTGGACCAAGCAAGCAGTACTTGCTGTACAAAGAGGACAGGAACACTGAGTGATCGAACCACTTCTCAGCTAAGATGGAGAATCACTGTGTCTTCATTTTAGCAGGTAAATTCACCATCCTCCCATAGCTTCATTTTCTTGCCTGCTGTCTGTAGGTGTGCTTATAACTCATATGTGGACAAAACTGTTCAGAAAATATACCTAGATACTATTGCCCTTCAGTCCTAACAGGCTGCACTGCTGTATAATCAAATGTCTGTCTAATCAACCAAAACTAATTAAATAGCAGCTTTTAAAATCATATTGATTCAGCTTTACAGTTCCCTCACTTTTGTAACAAGATAATGCTAAGCTTAACTTTTTTTATAACTACAGAAAAAAAGTGCTTCCAAAATCTATAATTAAGTCAAAATAAGAAAATCCAGCTAAGCCTTTTTTTTAGCTTTCAGAAGGCCAGAGGTGCAAGTATAGATGGAGAAGAGCATTTTCTTCTCCCTTGGGAAATTCCATACCAAGAGTTCACCTCCATAGTTTGAAATAAAGTTTCATCGTAAAATGTGATTAGGTGGAGTATGAAGTTGGCACAATGTTTGGGAAATTTTTAAGCCTGTTTTCTCTAGAATCCAAATCTAACTTCACCTTGGTTACAACCAATGTTTTGTGGGAAGTAGCTAGTGAAGGATACTGCTGGCTAACAGAGGGAACAGGACCTGGTCCAGCAAGGTTTCACTTTAGACCCTGACATTATAACAAACCCAGGACACCCTCTGGCCACAATACAGGTTTGCTGGTTTGACAGATCAGCCCTGCAAGAGGGCTTATTGGCAGAAGAGTGCTTAAAGCTTCTACAGAAATGTGTGGTATTACCTTAAAGCCAGTGTCAATAGATAGGGGCAGGCTGTGAAACTCATGCGCAGAGGGCCAGGTACTTGCTAGCTTGTGTAAGCAGGGAAACTGATGATGGTGGTATAATGAGGAATGTAACTTGTGTAGGGTGTCAGCAGAGCAGCAGCAGACACAGGATGGCTTAACAGATCGATTCTCCCCCCATCTAAACAAAGTTTGGCTTCGTTCTGTGTGAAAGCAGCTCTGTGATTCTTGCCTCCAATTGACTTCATGACTTTGTTTCCAAAGAGGGTACTTTTTCAAATAGCAAAAAACGGAGAGAAACTCAAAGTGCAAATCTCCACAACTTGCAGTTTAAGAAATAAAAATAGCACATAGATATACAATATGTATTGAATAATATGCAATATAATATGATATATAGCATAAAATATATACCGTACATTGTGTGTTCTGCTATATGATGTATGATCATATAATTTATCACATGCCATACCTCTTATATGGTATTTAATATGTTAATAAAAGATATTGTATTTTATATATTACATTTCTGCATGATGGCAGGAATCATTCAGCACATTTTAGGAGCCGACTCAACAAGGAAAGAACAAGCTAAAATTCAGCCCAATGTGCAAACAAGAGGAGCTGAAATGTTTTTCTCTAATATTTCTTTTAAGTGAGAAGTGCAAGGAAGAGCTGATTTTGTTCTCAAAGAAAACCTTGTAGAAAGGATTAGTAATCTTGAAGAAACAAGTGAACAAAACCCCCCTCATAACAACAGGGGATTTGTAGAAAATACAATGTAAAGACCATGTCCAGGGTGCTGAAAAGAGGTAGGAAACTTACCAGACCCTCTGAGTTATTGTGAGATAGATAGATAGATAGATAGATAGATAGATAGATAGATAGATAGATAGATAGATAGATAGATAGATAGATAGATAGATAGATATAACCTTGTGCTGCTTGGGGTGCAGAATGTCAAACCTCTTCTGCAGTTAGGTACCTAATGTCTTTCCTTATAAAGTACAAGAGTGGTCAGACCTTTGTTTCAAAGCCCTGGCAATGCTGCAGAATGTTAGTATCTCCTTCCTACCTTTTTAGAGGTAAGATTTCCTTTTTACCAATTCCTTTTAAAATCAACATTTACTGGATTTTGGAGAGCTCAGTCTAAATTCAGTCTGCTCTTAAAGGAAGATGGGTGTTTCAGGGAGTGCACCAGCTTCTATCTACTAGTGCTGTGTAAGCTAGAGGGACTATTCTTTTTTATTTTTGAAGACTCTGATTTATGCCATGTACTTACACACTCATTAGAGTGAAGCCCAGGACACAAGTCCTCCCCCATACTGGGCTGCTTTAACAATTAACTTGTAGAGGCATCCACCCATTCTCACTTTAGCATGTCAGTGATTCATTTTGTAAGGTAGTGGAGGGGCTACCAGGTGCAGGATGGACACCCACGCCCCCCACACACAACTGGGTGCCCCCAGCTGGCAGAGCCCCATCTCTCTCCAGGGTCGACCCCAACAGCCATCCCCCAAGCCCCTTGCCTCCTCACCAGCCTGTAGTCACCCGTGGCTGCATCCCTGCTCACGCACCCACAGCTCGCACAGCCCCATCTCTCTGGTGCTGGCCCTGTGGTCCCAGCCCCACGGCAGGGTGGGTGCTCAGCCCTCCCTCACATGGGTGCAGGGTGTGGGGAGCCCTTGCCCAGGGAAACCATCTGAAAAAGAGTTAAATGAGGAGACAGGAGAGGCTGTGCTGGCCAGCACAGACATGGCCAGACAATGGACAGACTAGCATTTGCTTACACACCACCAGCCCCTTTTATCCCATTTTCCTTCTGTTTCCCCATGCTTGTTCCTCTCCAATACCCCTTGATCCCTCCTTTTCACCACCTTTCTTGCCTCCTCTAAACATCTCATCCAAAATACTGTTCCCCAATACAGAGTCTTGTGCTTGCAGGCATTCACCTCCCTGTGAGGTAACACATCTGTCAAGTGACCAGGGCAGAGCCTCTCTCATGGGCTTATCTTGATGGATGTCACCAGTCCATGGGATGGCTGCTCCCAGTGATACCCAGGAGGGGCCAGGGCAGGGGACACCACTGGCCCCCCTGGGCTTAATGAGGCTCACACCCACACCCTTGGGTCACCCTGCTCCTTTTACAAGTCTTTTTTTTTATCACACAACCTAACAAACTTTTGGGTAGACCCCGTAGATGGTGAAAGCATGCCATGGCCATGTTTATTTTGGAGGTCCTCAAGGAGCTTTATGCCTCATTAGTCTGCTCTCTGGAAGCAGGCAAGCAGGAACCTGGAGACTGAGACCCCTTTGAGAAATGGGGAACATTTTGTGCATGCCAGTTGTGTGTAGATGTCTGAGTCAGACCCTAGAAAGCGGTTAGCCTGCTGTGGTTTCCCTGGAGGATCTAGACCACTTTGAGATCCCTCTGGGGGCAGGAATGGGGCAAGTTCCACCACAGCCAGGAGGCTGTGTGAGAACAGAGTGAATTGCCAGAGGGAGAAAACAAGGCTCCAGAAGGCGGCGGTAAATGCACTAAACCAGCCCATGTTATTTTGTGCAACTGAGAGAAACAAAAAGGTCCTTAGGCACTGTGAAAGCTGGCTATCAGGAGTCAGGTTTTGATAACCTTTCAGTATTGATTAATCTGTTACTGTGTTCATCTGAAAGAAAGCCCATGGCTTGTTTAGGAAATGGCAGCACTGCAGCCTAGTAGTGTCCAAAATACCATATCACTATCAAGGCTAATTTAACACTGATGAGATCAATAGGGTTCTTAGAGCTAGGAGTAGATGAGAAACGTGGCTCATTACATGCTGCTCTAGTTCTCCATGGGAAAGAGGGAAAACATGCAGTAGGGTAAGAGAAAAGGGACTTAGAAACTGTGGAGCCCTGAAAATCAGGTAGGTACTTTTGGCTTGCTCCAGTGAGTCACCTAAAGCAACAACTTTCTTAAAGAGTGACAGAAAACTGGGAGAGGTTCCTTTCTATATCTGACTGAGTTGCACTCCTTGACTGGAAGATCTTTTTTTGGCTGTTATTGTCAGTGTTGGATCGCTTTCCCTTGTCTCTTTCGCTCTCTATTTATTTAAGCTGCCAAACATACAAAAGCCAAGTTTTCTCTACAAAGGC
This sequence comes from Falco naumanni, assembly GCF_017639655.2. Taxonomy (NCBI): domain Eukaryota; kingdom Metazoa; phylum Chordata; class Aves; order Falconiformes; family Falconidae; genus Falco; species Falco naumanni. The sequence goes on from NC_054055.1 coordinate 72,325,653, forward strand.
AAGTCTCTGTGCAATCCTATAATCTTTGGTGGTACCCACATAAGCATCACTTTTATACAGAACTGCTTCTGGATATTGTCCGGTAGATATTGCCTCCTGGCATGAAGCTTTAGAGTTAGACACAAAAAGGCACCTTGAAAGAGGGGTGTGATGATGCTCACAAACTGCAGTGCAGCCCAGCCCCCTGTGTTGCATGCCACACATGCCTGTGGCATGCAAGGGGAGACATGGAGATGCCAGAAAAAAATCCAGGCAGCAAGGCCTGCAGTCAGCATGATCAGTGGGAAGTAGCCAGTAGGAAACACTAAGGGAAAAGAAGAAATCCTGGTTGTCTCTGGGGGTTAGGTAGCTTTGCCAGCCCTGGATGGAAAGCACAGACCCCCAAATGCAGTAGTTGCATTCTTTTGTTGAAAGTATCAAATGAGGTGATGGGAGAGTGTGTGGCTGATACCCTCAGTTTTTCACAGTTTAAAAAGTGAGAACGTCTTTTCATATGTGATCTTAATAGCTGAACTAGCAATCTATATAGCAGACTAATAAAGTGCTCAGCAAGAAATTGGGAGCAATCAGTTCCCTTCCCTCCCTGCCTGAAAGGCTTCAGCTTCATGTCCCAGCAGCATGGCCAACCAACAGTGACAGCATCACATTCCTGTGTGTCCTTTCTGCCTCCAGTCTTGAAATTTTTCTTGCAAGTGACACCACTATGGTGCTGCCAGAGAAATGGGGGATGGCATTTCTTTCTGTCTCCACCTCTAGAACCAACCAAGAATAATACATGTGGTCCTTACCTCTTCTTGCAATATCATGAGACTCTGTGATGTTTTGAAGGCTAAAGTTTTGTTGAATTCCGGTACCTTGTAAGTTAGACAAGTAAAGATGATCAGAAGAACAGCTTAGGTCTTCTGGTCTCTACCAGAAGATGCTAGCACTTCCTGAACAGGTCCAGGGGTACGATAAGTTGACTGGAAAGTGCTGAAAAGATTCACACAACCAGAATATTCCCTTCAGGGTTGCAGGCTCATACCCAGCCTGTCATCGCAGTGATAAAGAGGGAACTTCAGATGGCCGCTGAGTGATTTATTTGGGAAGTGTTTATTTATACATTTCTATCTGGCACATACATCATCGACAGTCATATTTCATGGTGATGGGAAAGACACTGTGTAATTATCTCAACCAGGCACTCATTTCCTCCTTTTAGAGAGAAGATGAAGAGTTCTGAAGTCAAAAGCATGGCAGGCCTTCTTCCCAGAAGCACTACTCCTTTCAATAGTAAAAATTTATGTAGTTAATGAAAATCTTCATGTCGAGAAAGCTAGCTGAAAAATGTGTTTGGACTGCAATAATTTTTGCCAAACACAAACAATTGTCAAACACTCCAGCGTGAGATGGTGGCAGTTCCAGGCAATATAAGGTGATATTTTTGTACCTTGCCATCCCATTAACTTCTCAGCAATGTCACACACTGACCCAGAGACTGGACTTGGTGACCTCAGGATCCTTTCTAGCAAGTTAGATTTAGCAGGCTGGGGATAGGAACAGCACCAGGGCTCTGCCTCCCTCATTAACTCTTGTCTCCCCACTCCTGCCAAAAGCTTTGGAGCTGTACTGGAAGTTGTGGTCGTTCTTCACATAGGCAACTCATGTCAAAGCATCCCCACAGTCTCTGAAGCTCTGGGGCAGAGCCCCACTCCAGCATCAGGGAAGTTGCCCTCAGACTGGCCAGCTGCTGTGTGCCAGACCCTGCCCCACCAGCTGTCAGTCCACGGGGTCCTTCCCCTCGTGGGACCCCTGGCTGAAAAGGGGCTCAGGCTTCCCATTCCCATCATCTTGATTATGTCATTTCTTTTTGAGTCTTTCCTCCTAACAGCAGCTCCTTTTCAGGTCATAAGCATATGCATAGTTTAGAAGAGTAGGGTCCTAGAGACTCCCGGGGCTTTCTGAACACTGCAGCCATGGCACAGTATCCTGAAAGAGAAAAAATGCCCTGAAAAAATTAACATCAAATTGAATTCAGGGATTTATGCAGGAGTACAAGGCCTTGTCCTCAATATGTTCCATGGAAGCTAACTTTCAATCAAGTAACACAGGCAAAGTTCAAGCCGAAGAAAATGAGCTCAAATAAAAAATGAACAGAGCTCAGCTAAAACTAGAATCAATAGAGTAGCAAACTTAATGACCTGTTCATCTTAGTATCATGTAATTGAGCCCAAATGATATTTAAGCTGAAAAAAACCTGGCCTTACCGTTTGCTAATAATTATTCACGTTCCAGTAATGAGGCTACGGGAGTGTTCCTTTAAATGCATGTCGTGTGTGAGCATTAGTACCCTACTCCAAGTAAGGGTAGCTGATGAACTCCAGCCATGAGAAAAGAATAAAATACAAATTAAATATTTAATGGCTTTAGCAAATGCAGTGGAAGTAGATACATAAATTACAGGGGAAAAAAAAGAATCCCCAAAGTAAGGAGAACTTAATTCAACAGCAGCCTGGTTTAAGAGTTTCCAGTCTCTTTTATTTTGGAGAGTTTCACAACAATGACATATCCAGTGCAGTAGCTTGCAAGCCCACGTTTTTCAGTCAGTTTTCATGAAGCAAAAGTGTAAGTAACATTAAATGAAGGTGCATTGCACTTACACAGTACAGTTTGCATGCTTTTGGTCTGCAAGTAATTTCATATACAGGTTTTAAGACTCACGATAGCTTTACAGTAATTAGCCAGTAATACACAAAATTAAGAAGCATTGTATCCAGCCACAGAAGGGTATTTCCTTGTTTAATTAACAGTGATGTTCCACTAAACTAACCAAATAATAATGCATGAAATACATAGGACTGATTAGGGAAAGAAAACAATGTTTTAATTTTTGAAGAAAACCTACACATCTGTCTGAGATGATCCTTTTCCTGATGACATCCTGCTTCTTTCTGTCTTTGGAAGCTAGGAGGATAATGCTGAATCATGGTGCAAATGAAAGAATTACTTAAATTTTAGTAGAGTCGTGTTCTGCTCCACCTTTTTTTTTTTTTTTTTTTTGAGTGATAAACATGTTTCTGTGTGTAGCTAGGACCAAAATTATGCTCTCTGAGGTTAGCAAGCCTTTGGATTGATTCCAAGGGGGTTTCTGCCAGGGATTAATTTTGCAATTCCATTGCATCACTGGCTGAGCTTTCCCCTTTTGGAAGAGTAACTGAAGTGTCAGTACATAGTCTCAAAACTAACCAAGATACAGTTCCACGGCTGGAAGGCACTGTTCCCTAACCGAGATGTAGCAACTGACCGTGTTGGCTTTCAAAGCCCGTTCAAACATGAAGTGGGATTGATTATTTAAATCAACAGGAGTGTTAGTGGAACTGTTAGTGGAATATCAGGTTTCAGCCATCTGTGACATGCAACATTTTGCATTTTGAATCGCTTTAAAATTATGTGGTAAGGGAAATAAATGTTGTAACACTAGATAGTCAACAGCAAACCATTTTACTTCACAGTGCTACAGCTGAGGAAGATAGTTGGTTTCCACACCCCAGATGAAGTAAAACAAACTTCTTGTAAGGAAAACAACTTTTTCAGAAGTACTAATTCAATTGCTTGCACTTATGCAAAGATACCCATACCAGGGCATCAATATTTTCAATACACTGTGGACCTGAACAATCAATCTTTCTATCTGCAGCACAGTTTCTCTCTTTTAATCAGTCTTTCAAGGTATCCTTTCTCTGTTTGTCATATAGATTAAAAATAATTAAAGGATAATGCTGCAGAAATGAGATGACTGTAATTGCTTAAAACTTATTCCATTAATATCTGTATTCCTTTTCTTCAGCTGGTCTTCATGAAATGCAATATATGGAGGGCTGATTTGAAGGGCATGCAGTTATTAAGCAGAACTAGTCTAATCAAATAAATTTTCTATTACACTTGCCTTTCAGTATGGTGGAATTTTTTACAATGTATGTTTCAAAAGTGTTCATATTTCTGTAAATATTCTGACTTGAGTCATGAGGATAAGTCATCGTTACTTATCATTTGAACAATTCTTCAATTAGAAGAACTTTGTTTATCTCTGTTTCATTTTATTATCCTGCATTTTCAATTTTATATAGTATGGACAACATCCAACAAGAGTTTTTCCAGCAGAGCTCTCAAATACAATCCTGCCTCTGTTATGAAACACTTCTGTGGTAAGCTTATTAGTTGAAAAAAGTAATAATAGAGAAGTACTGAAGAACTTTCATGTCCAAAACCTGGGGGGAAGAAGCTGCCAGCAAAAAAGGCTGCTTTGACTTTAGTCTGAGTGACAAGGTAGAAATGACTGAGGAACTATACCTGGCATATAATGTGGCTAAGTGAGACTGTAAAGTGCTGGAGGTCACTATTCCCAGGAAAGAAAGGTATAAGGGTCAGCAGAAAAAGGTTAGAGAAATTCACACCTTTTCTGAAGATAATGCAGAGAATTGCCTGACAGATTGGGTACTTGGAAAGATCATCTGAGCTGCTTGGGAGTTCAGGTCCAGTTCTCAGAGAACATAGACATCATAATATGGCAGAGCAAGAAATCTGAATTTTACATTGGAGGCTTGTAGCCTACACTGTGACAAATTATATGTGTTGGATAAATTATTATTATTATTATTATTTAATTCGTTTGAGTTGGTAGTAAGTTTTGTTTTCTTTTGCCTTAAGTACAGCCAAGCTGGACCCCTTTCTGGCATTTCCTGGGTATTTCCAGCTCCTTTCTCGACTGCTATCCTTAACAGAGGTTTTTCTTTCCTGTCTTGTCCAAAGGAATCATAATCAACTCCTTGTTCCAAGCTAGCTAGCACTGGACGTATTTTGCTTACATAATATGTCAGGAGTCTGTCATGGGGTTTTGTTCCAGGAACTTTTTTTTTGATGGGTAGAGGCAATTGCCAATGGTCTGTTCATTAGGGCTTTTGCTAGTAGATTATATATTAAATAATTATATCTAACTTTCTCTGCAGCACTATGTTATGGAACAAAATATTTCAGTTTCTGCATTGGGGCTTCTACTTTTTCTATCAAAATCATCCAGTGTTTACTCCTAGGAATGCACTCTGACATATTTTTGTCCAGTATGCCGCATTTCTCTAGAATCTTTAACTGAATCAACATTTGCTGGTTGAAAAAGTATCTTGTTTTTGAAAAATTCCAAGCTGCAGCTATTTCCACTTTTTTGAAGACACTTTAGACATCTGCAAAACCATCTGGAAACAGGGAGAAGCAGGTGTTTTGTAACTTCAGTTCTTCCAAAAAACCACAATATAATTGAACCATCTATTTTTACTACATAATCTCCAGAAGCGTGGGTGCTTCCATCAAGCACCATGGTCCACAAATCACAGGGCTTTGAAACAGTAATTTAGGTAAACCGGTACAATTTTTAACTTTTAATTCTTTGTAGAAGCCCTGAACTTATAGACCTTCACAAAATAAGCAATCACAACAGGTTTGCTTATTATAGACAACCAGAAAATGTGTCAGAGTGAACCTTACTTGGGTTATAATGCTGCTGGAGGTACTGTGCAAAGGTTTGCTGTATAAAAGTTAGGTATGAGGGGAAGGAAAAGTACTGTACTTCTCCAAACCTTCCTATGTTCCTAGGAAGAGTTAACATTCCATTTTTTCCAGGTACCAGGTATGAACACTGGATCTGAAATCATGACCTAGCTCAAATCACTGGAAATGTTGTTGTTAACCAGGATGGAGCTCGTATTCAGGGTTTAAAACATATGTCAGTCACTACTGAAATGCACAGCCCTTCTATCCAGCTTAGCTTCTAGTTGCACTAACCACACCCTGTTGGGTTAATATTGCCCTAAAAACAGGGAGGATCTGGACTTGCCAAGGAATGAGAGAAGTTCTGCATCTTAATACCCAGTGTGTTAGTGGCCCTGAAAAAGCTTGCCTTAAATGGAAAAAATATTTCTATGAAGAAAGCTTGAAAAGAAATGGGAAAACATTAAAAGTTACAAAGGAAGTACCAAAGACACTTGGGCGTTGATTAAGCAGTCTGTTTTTATTGAGCAAATCCGTGAGTGCTAGTACAGTGGAACTAATGAATGCATTGACGCGCTGTGATCCTCTGTGGCCTGACAGAGATCCCTGCTGCAGCATGAAATGAAGGCTTCTGTGTCTGAAAGCATAAGCGGGTTCCATCGAGCTGGATTTCAGCCCTCCAAGTGTCCATCCTACAGATTCAGCCCTGTGCGAAGAGAGTCTCACTCTTGGTACTTCTGGAAAATAGTTACTTGCTTTCTTCTGGAAAAAGCAAGAAAGTGCTTCTAGTCATCTCCTCTGTCATTTTTGTGTCTTTCACTTCCTGGAGCCTTTTCTCCTGCCAGAGAGTAAGTATGAATCAAGACATCAGCCTGCCACAACACTCTCCAAACTATCAAGCTGCAACAAGGTCTTTTACCATCTCATACCAGCATACTTTTCATACAGTCCCTCTGCTGCCTTCACCTCACCTCATCCAGGGCTTATGTTCTCTCTTCTCTTACTTCTTCTCTTGCTTCTTCCTCCCTCCCCTTCTTCCTCAGCTGCTCTCCCTTCACTGGCTCTCAACCACTTAACAGAACCAGCCACAGCTGCACCTTGTCTACATTGACCAACCCGCTGCCCCTGAAGCCAGACCACAGCTGTATATTATCAATGCTAATTAACCCAGCTTCATTCCACTACACGGCCTATTGTGCTGAACAAAATGGAAGCACTTTTGCCCCCAGGATTTTCATTGTTCTCTGTCTAAACAGTCAAGGAAACTGCCAATTCAAATTGCAAAGCATAAAGTAATGGGTCAGGAGCCATCTTAACTTTGTCTGATAGCACCCAGCATGGCAGGTTGTGGTCTGTGGCTTGGATTTGGGAATTAAACAGTAAATGTCATGGAAAGTTGACTAAAACAGGATGAATTTTGAAAAAAACCAACCTCAACAGCATCTTTTGTTTGTCCATAATGCATGAAGAAAGATTTTTATACAAATAATTTACCATAGTCATAAAATAACATCTAACGCTCTTGTCAGGCAGAGAAAACAAATTTGCATGAAGCACTTTTATGTATTTGTTAACTGACCCCTTTCCTACTTCCTTTAATTAGAATTTCATATTGGTAAAATGTATCATTTTTTCTGATTGCTATGTACCAAAAAAAGAGGGAGAGTCATTTTAGAACAAGCATTTACACCTGGTCTATATATAGCTAAATATTCTACACCTATTTCATAGCTGCCTTGCAGAGTGGATTAGAAAAAGAGATAAATTACTGCACCATTTATCTGACTTTTCAAAACAACACCTATTTCCCTAGTGAGAAGGAGATGGAATAAGAGAATTGTAGGCCTAATTTATTTTTCACTGTTTTCCCTCTCACGCTGTCTCTCTAAGGACCTTATATTGTCTTTATACTATTGAGAAAATGAGCAGGGAATTAGGGTTCATATATATTACTTCTTTCTCTAGACACAGTTCTAGAAGGTGAGTGAAAAGTCACAGGAAAGGCTTGGGCTCAACATTACTGCTGTCTGTCTCGGTGAGATGGTGTGTCAAGCAGATATTAGCACTGATAGGTGTCCTCCCTTCGTGTCACAGTGTCATGACATCTTAAAACTTAGGCCAACTGCACAAGCCTTCTGTGGGGGCTACCTTGCTCTCAAATTGCTGAGGCACTCTCCTACCTGCCCAACTTGCCGCCCCCTTGTATTTCCTCCCTGCAATCAAACCATTCCCTACTGCAGACCATTTCATTTGATTATTGCTATTTGTAGCCACGAGCTACTTCCAAACTTAGTTATTAGCCTAAGAAATGGGAGAGGGTTGACTTCTACCTCTTGGCTGGACAGTCATGAAATCCCATCAGTGCACTCTCTCCCTTAGCAACTTCCCACCCCGTGATGGCAGTTTAACCTGGAGGAAAAACAACAAGGAAAAGGGTTTCTGTGAAACTGTTTTGGTCAGCTAATAGAAGAGAGTACTGCAAGATTTTAGCTTATTAGAAATACAAAGTCCACTTGACCGCACACATCTCCTGGGAAATCTTTGCTAGCTTTCCAGCACCAGGTTGTACCATTTCATAGCTGGTTAAACTGGTCTTGCAAATTTCTTAGAACCGATTTGGAATCCTTGTCACCAGTGTGGTCCCTCTCCACCTGAGGCACTTGCTGTTTCTCTCTCTGGATGCTACTTAGATGACATCACCTTCCGACATGCTTACCTGAGTCTCATAAAAATATTTATTTAGAATGAACCAAGCCATACCAGGTATTGCAATATTCATGGGAAGCGATGGCTCAGAACTCTGTGGGACTTTCTATCTGCTTTACTTCAGATTTGCTTCACATCTCAGACACTCCCCAGAGACATGAGGGTATTTCCAGGGGAAATGCAGCATCTTATAAATTGTCTTCACAGTCTTTCTGTTCTTAGTTAAGAGGACACATTTGGAGCAGATACAAGGGTACTCCAAATTTCACACGGTGCATACAGACCAAGAGCAGAGAGAGGGAAAAGAACTAAATTCACCTCTGAGTTAATTTGGGCTTTTGGCATGCCCAAAGTGAGATGGGCATTCACACAAGCTCACCAGAGAGTGAATCAGTTCCCAAGTGCTGAATAGCATCTGAAGGACCTTATTTCTTTTAATTGGCAATACTGGAAGCCTAGGCCTCTCACAGAGGGGACAAATTAGATGCCCAAAGATAAGTTGGTGTCCTGCTTTCAGCTGAGATGGAGTTGATTTTCTTCTTAGCAGTTAGTACAGTGTTGTGTTTTGGCTATGATGTGAGAGCAATGTTGATAGCACACGGATGTTGTTAGTTGTTGCTGGGTGATGTTTATACTAAATCAAGGACTTTTTGTTTCCTTGGGCCCTGCAGGCCAGAGGGCTGGGGGAGCACAGAAAACTGGGAGGGGACACAGCCAGGACAGGTGACCCGAACTAGCCAAAGTGATGTTCCATACCATAAGATGTCATGGAAGGAAGGTGGGGACATTTGGCATTATGGTGTTTGTCTTCCCAAGTAACCATTACATGTGAAGGAGCCCGGCTTCCCTGGGGATGGCCGAACAGCTGCCTGCCCATGGGAAGTAGCGAATGAATTCCTTGTTTCACTTTGCTTGTGTGCGTGACTTTTGCTTTACCTATTAAATTGTTCTTATCTCAACCCTTGAGTTTTACACTCCTTTCTGATCCTCCTCCCCATCCCTCTGGGCGAGGGGGAGTGAGCGAGCGGCTGCGTGGTTCTGGGTTGCCGGCTGGAGTTAAACCACGACAGTGGGGTGGGGAATCTGAGCCAAGGAGCCCAAGGACCAAAGCTTTATCAAATGCTGAGGGAGAAAAAAAAAAATATCACATGAGGCTTTTGTAAAAAGCTGCTCTTACAAATGGGTTCAGGGACTATGAAGTTAGGCTGTAGAGATGGCAGCTTGTATGTTTAAACCAGTTGTCTTTCTGATAAGGCTTTCATGTGCCTTTAATCTCTCTTGCCTCCCAGCCCCTAGAAGTTGCTGTGCCTAGAGCTCAAGTTATGCATATATATTTCAAAGTTTGATGATTTCATAGGGTGTGTGAACAGAATACGAGGCCTTAGGCCCTGAAATAAGACCCAGCACAATTTGAGGATCAAATATTTTGGGGTCTGGGTTGTAGATTTTCTGTAAATCTCCTTCTACCAAACGCTCCCAGGAAAACTTTGCAGTGTTGTTAACAAATGCCTGTTTTGGAAAGGCTGGTTAGTTGAGCCTGTAGATCTATAGACGGCTGTAACACAAAGTTATGCAAATAGCCTTTCCTGCATTTGAAGTTCATTAAGAACTTTCATTTTGAGTGACACCCACCTCTGTCATAGTGGTGTAATAGACACACATTCACAATTACAAGCCTTTCACTTTTTTGTACTCCTATTTATTTCATAAAGACTTCTCTTTTCAGAAATGTTTAGTGAGATTTTAAAATCTAGATTACTGCTTTGCCAACATTTTGTTGCATATTCATAACAGCTTATGACATGATGCTGACGACTGAATTATTTAGTGAATATTTAGTGTGACACTTGAAGGAAGAAAGCAACTCAATTTGAAATTATTACTTATATTTGGGAAAATGTCTCTTGACCTGGTTTGCTCTTTTCTTTCCAGAACTAATACTTTCCTTCCAACACACATCATTCATAACAAGAAGGCAAGTACAAAAAGGCACTTTTCATTCACTTTTCTATTTTTAAGTTCTGATGAACTTCAGTTTCATAGCCTTCATGGTTGTCCTGCTTCTGATGGTTTTCTGCCACAGTCCAAAAGGGAGAGTACGTGAAGTTGTGATGTGAAACGTGTTTAAGGCAACTTCAGAAATACACGCTAAGATTAATGTAATGGATTTATTCATACTTTAACTCCTTCATGAAAGAAAGAGGGTACAGTTTCAACAAACAATTTTCTTCTTTAAAATCTTGACACTTGAACACCTAGAAGTTAAAAATGTGTAAAAAAGATGTGTAAAATTAAAAGGTAAATCTTATTGCAAATGGATTTTGACCTCTGTATCACTCACTATCTGGACAAGCTACTCCCACACTGCAGAGCAGACAAGGCGTGGAAGAGAAAGAAATGGGACACTCACCCAGAAGACAGCTGTGCAATTCCCAGCACTGAGTATTTTCAAATTAATGCTTGCAACAATTCCATTGATTTGAATACTATTACAGCATAACTTTAAAAACAAGGGTTGAAGAATGTAACTTGAAAGTTTTCTGCGTCCTAGGAAGAAAGATATTTAGAAACAATCTCAGTAGTTTAGCATGAAATCCCTCATCTGCAGACATCTGGAGTGTGAACAGATATTTTTAAAAAGTCAGGAATATGAAACTTCTGGCAAAAATACTCTTCAAAGGTGATAACAGCAACTGTGAATGAATACATAGAGATGAAATCCTGTCTGCAGCCACTAGCACTACTCCTTTGACAGTCACTGCTATCTCAAAGAAAACTTAAATTTTTCTCTGCAACTGAGGGTGAGATCCTCCAAAAGTCCAAAGAATGGCATTAATCAAGAAAGAGGAAAAAAGAAAACCACCTCCAAGTCTTAAAAAGGAGCTGGTAACTTGCCAGTATTTGATAAGTGTCTGTAAAACTTTCCCTCCTAGCACATTTTGCAATTCTAAAAGAAAATAAAAAGTGCTTTACTTGGCACTGCCCCTCTCAAAACATTCTCCCTGTTAGATAGCTCTTGGGATCTACTAGTCTAAAAGGTGTCCTGCACGCTCATGGTCTTGGCTGTACCGTGATGACAATGTCCTCCCTCCGTAGCATAAGCCATGACTTCACCCAGATACTCTGATCTCCCTGCTGGCTACAGGCTCTGAACCCTGTCAGGGAGTTTCTAATGCAGTCTTGGCTTCTTGGCATCCCTCTTGCCATGTCTGCTGGGCCTTCTCTGTTTCTGTGACTTGTCAAGGTGATTAATATATTAAATAACTGGGCAACTACCTGGCCGATATTATACAAATAAAGAAATGGAACAGAGAAAATGTAATTTCCCAGGAAACAGCCTGGGATGACATTATTAGCTCACATTATTATAGGCGAGCAACAAGTACTTGTTGCTTAATAAAGCAGGGGCAAATATTAACAGCTGCTACCAGAAGAGCGCACTGCTTGCAATAATCAGAAACAAGCTGCTGATGGGCTGTGTAATAGCATTACAAATCAGTAAAGAAAAGCTAGCACTCTTTCTGACAGGTTGGTGTAGGCAGAGATGAGATAATTATGATCAAATAAACACCACAACAATAAAAATTCACAGGGAGGGCAACGTCAGGCAGAGGCAGGCTGCAGTGCAGAGCTAATGAGCAAATTGTTGCTAAAATTCAACTCTCTTTAGCTGCAAAATGGAGATTAATTTGCTTTGTTATAAGGCACAGCTATTAAAAACCTCACAGGCCTACAGACACATTGCAGTGCAGAGATGGTGAAATGAGATTTCTGTGTCAGATTTGTAGTCTTACAATTATGCATGAGGCTTTTGCATATTATTTGAGAGGCTGAGATTATTAATGATTAAGAATCATTTATATAGCCTTTGAAGTTACAGCTCCTTTTACAAAACTGGTTAAGATGTGCTTGCTCTCTTTTTTTCTCCCTCTTGTCTCCTTCTCTCTCCTTCCAGACATGTGTCAATAGATGAACAAATATTGTTTCCTCCACTTATGACAGTATCCAACAGCATTTTTAGGGAAGTGTAAAAATCACATCAAACTGCCAGCCCTTTGAGGTCCACTCATCATCAGATCAGATTGTCTATGTTTAGTTGCTCTCATATGTTTGGAAGCTTTTCAGAAATATCAAACATATATTGTAGCAAAAGAGTCAGCTACATGGGATCTTCCAGATGAGGAATGCAGATCAACGTCATCATACCTCAACATCACATTGCCTTCCCAAGCCTTTGCTGTATGACACACCAGGCTGGCAGACCTTACCAGGCAGGCACCCAGAATCACAGGGTAAAGCTGGGCTAGGAGGGATCCCAAAAGGTCACCTGGTCCAGTCTCCACTCAGAGCAGTGCTGGTTTCCACATCAGCGCAGGCATTGCAGACAACAGTTGTTTACAGGGTCTTCCACATGATCTTCAAGCCAGTGGCACACACATGTGGATGCTCCCTCCCTGCTTTGCCCTTGTGTCAAGCTATTCTTCCTCAGTTCTTGGCCTTTTTCTGGTCTTCTTTCCTCACCCTTTTATTTCGCTGTATACCAGGGATGAGGTCACTTTTTGCTCTAGTAGCATTAAGTCCACCTTGATGCCACCCCATTCTTTCAAACCTTTCTAGGTATACCAGCCACTGCTATCAAAGATGTTATTTCTACCCCATTCCTTTGCCTTTCTTTAGTGTGTTTCCTTTAAACTCTGTTTAGACAGGAAATAAATTGAGGCAGCTTCTGCTACATCTTAAAATCTCTGTAAAGTGTCATAGGATATCATGGTGTCACCCAGCAAAAATAATAATGAGGCTAATGACTTCTTCTGTAGCTGTCATACTTACTGTGTCAAGAACTCAATTTTTAAAGACTAAGAAAATGAAATGTTTTTCTTGACTTCCTGTCAAAAACATAGAATTTCAAGTGGGTATGAATTTCATTTATTATCATTATTTTCACTCATATAGGTAATCAATCTGCAAAAATGTTAGATATGCAAAAGCACATTAAGTGACATGTTGTCAGTTTATAACCAGTTTCATACTGTTAAAATAGTGATTTATACTGTGTCTGCTGTAGCTCTCATATTGTGGTGTCTCATGAATGCCTGCAGTTAACTGCATTAGCTTAATAGCGTTGCCTGCTGATTCAGGACTTATCTGTTTTCTTTTTGAAAGGTTTTTGTTCACAATAGTTCAAAAAAAA